>NW_025721157.1:0-300000 GCF_922984935.1 Meles meles
CAGGGGGGTCCTCCCAGTTGGGCTCTGGAGCCAGGGGAAACAAACCCGACTCATGGTGCATTTGGAACCGAGGAGCTGAGTGTTTGTTTGGAAAAGTATGTTTGTTTCTCCAAAAAGGATAAGGGCATTGACCAGCTTGAGAGGGAAGTGAATGACCAGTTAAGAAACAAGCCTGTGTCTCTCCTTCTCCCAGGAATCAGAGCAGGTGTGCAGGCTTTAGGTGGGAGACGCCTGCTTATCTGCACCTGACAACCCTTCTTCACTCTGGCTCCATGAGACCTGAAGTTTGGAAGTCAGCGTCTGAGTCAGTCATGCAGCTTGTCCCAGGACGTCAGTGTTCAGAGAAAACAGCAGGCCTGTGGGTCACAATGTCACATCCATGCCAGGATGGCAGGTAAAAATTCCCTTTCACCCCAAATTTCCTGGGCTTTTCTCTTGTCTCCAGTGGAGCTCACAAATGGCACACTGAACCAGCTGTAAGCAATCTCGTGCGGGTGCCAGAGCTCCTGAGTTTCTCTGCAGGGAGCACCTGGCAGGGATCTCATTTTCTCTGTTTATTTCTGGCTTACAAAGGTATTTGGAACATCTCTTTCCTAGGAAATCCCTTGGATTCGAAAGGGAATGTGAGATTGACTTGGTGTGCCTTTTGAACATAGAAAGTATTCCTTCACCGAACAGTGTTTACTCCACTGGGCCTAGACTCTGGTGGAAGGCTGGCATCTAGAGTGAGGTGGCTGTTTGTGGTCAGATAGAGACTTGGATGATGGCTTCTTCTTTGTCCAAGGTGATGTATCCTAATGGATTCGTCTTTGAATCCAAAGAGTTCCAATGAGGGCAGAGGGAAAATTCAAAATGATTCCAAGGAGTCTTGGACAATTTAAAAGGGATGCTTGTCTTCCTAGGTTCAATCAAACAGCTATATATGGTTGGACATGCTGTATTTTCTCTGCAGTTTCATGGGTAGTGAAGTCAGAAGGAGAGTCTTTGGGAATTTCCCTGGATAAAGGCACTCTGTTGGCTTCAAGGGACTTGGTGTCAGGAACCCTGGGCTGAATTTCTGTGGCTGCTTTCCTGATGCTCAGTGAGTCAGGGTTTCCCACAGGTTTTATATTTCCTCCTTAGGAAATTGCTGGCAGGGAATGTTCTGTTTAAAGTGGAACCCTCGGGGGCACCTGTGTGGCTCAGTGGGTTAAGCCACAGCCTTCGGCTCAGGTCATGGTCTCAGGGTCCTGAGATTGAGCCCCGCATTGGGCTCTCTGCTCAGCGGGGAGTCTGCTTCGTCCTCTCTCTCTGCCTGCCTCTCTGCCTACTTGTGACCTCTGTCAAATAAATAAATAAAATCTAAAAAAAAAAAACAAACCCAAAACCGGGACCCTCCTACATTGTTGGTGGGCCTGCGTGTTGTTGCAGCCACTCTTGGAAAGAATACAGTCTGTCCTCCAAAAGCTAAGAACTGAACAACAGTAGGATCCAGCAATTGCCCTCCTAGTTATTTCCCTAAAGGGCACAAAAATGCACATTCAGTGGGGTATAAGCACCGTGATATTTACAGCAGCATTTTCAACCATTGTAAAACAATGGAGGGAGACCAAATGTCCATTCACTGATGAGTGATATATATATATATCACTCGTATATATCATATGTGTGTGTGTGTGTGTATGTGTATTCATTCTCCCACATCTTCTTAATGGAATAGGATCCAGGTTCAAAAAGGATGAAATCTTACCATCTGCAAGGATGTGGATGGATCTACAGTGGATTTAGCAAAGTAAAATCAGTAAGAAAAGACCAATAGCCTATATCTTGACCTCTATGGAATTTCAGAAAGAAAACAGATGAACATAGTGCGGAGAGAAAGGCCAATGAGGAAACAGACTCTAACCTAGAGCAAAATCGAGGGTTGCTAGGGGGCAGGGGTGTGCGGCGAAGGGTTAAGTGGGTGACAGCTATTAGGGAGAGTACTTGTTGTGATGAGCTCTGGGTGTTCTATGCAGGTGAGGAATCACAAAATCCTACCCCTGAAGGAGAGGAATGAACATTGCATGGAAACGAATTGGAATTGAAGTCAATGAAGAAAAGAAGACCATGTTCTACTTCATGAAGACTGAGGTAAAACTGGAATGACTTTTGCACTCCTGTTCTGTAGCTGTTCATTATGAAACACTCTGTGGCAGGATACACTAGTTTCCTTTTGCATAAGGAGCCCTCAGAAAGTTGCCATGAAAGATTTAGATCTCAGAGCATGTACATGTTCCATTGATATGTTACTTTCAGTTTGCCCAGGTGCAAAGGTAAGTGGAGAGAAATAGGGCTGAAGAGGAAAGGAGGTATTAAGCATTCAAGAGGTAGCCTTCCCCTTTCTCATGAATGCCTGGGCCAGTGTAAATTGGGAAGAAGGAGGGGGGATCCCAGAGCTTTGCAGCAGACAGGGGAGTTCTAGGTCTGCCTAGAGCTGGTGGTGTCCACGAGCAGAGCTGCGCTAGTGGCATGGCAGGCCCGAACTTCTGGTGTTGAGGTGAGTTCCCCAAGGAGCTGAGTTGAGAATGGGGGTCAGGTGGTGAATCAGGCTCTGGGTTTGTGGCCAGGGGGCTGCAGAATGTGGGGGAGTCCTAATGGGGTCATGCAGGTTTCTCTGGCTCTGAGGGTTCTGCACAGCTCCAAAGGGACAAGTTTCCTGCTGGGTGGCAGGGGGACTCCTACAGTGTGGCTCCAAGTTTACCAATCTAGAGGGCTTGGTGGATAGGCCCCTGGGGAAGGAAGCCTGAAAATGCAACATAGGGTTAAGGGTAATGGGCTGGGCAGGACAGGCCTGATCAGCCGACACAGAGGTGAGATACCCTCAGAACTGAGTTGAGGAAATGCATCCTGCAATGCAGAAGAGTCAGGGTTTCTGGCCAGAGGGACGGCTGATCGTGGGGGTGGCTTTAGAGGGGCATGCTGGTTTCTCCCTCTCTGAGGAAACTTTGGAGCTCCAAATGTCATGGCTTCCCCCTGCATGGCATTCAGGTTTCTGCCTTGTTACAGGGGGGTCCTGAATCTGGGGAGTTTGGGGGCCAGGCCTCTTGGGATGGAAGCCCGAAATCAGAAACTAGAGCTACGGTAAGGGCGTAGGGGCGTGGCATGCTCAATCTGCTACTGCTGAGGTGGGCTCCCTGGTGGGCTGACTTCAGGGTGGGTATCAGGTGGCATGTCAGACTCAGAGTTTGTGTCCAGGGATGCCACAGAAGCTTTGCGTGACCTCAGGGTTGCATGCAGGTTTCTCCTACCCTGAGGGTTCTGCAGAGCTCCAAATGGCATGGTTTCCTCCTGTGTGGCAGACGCAGTCCTGGGGTGTCACTGAGGAATCCTTAATCTCTACTGGCATGAATCTCGGAGGTGCCCAATCTGGCGGGCTTGGGGGACAGGCCTCTGTTCATGAAAGCCTGTACACCCCACCTCGGTTTATGCTTAGAGCCGAAGGGCATGGCAGGTCCGATGTGCCGGTGCTGATGCGGGCTCCCCTAAGGGTCGAGTTGAGGGCATAGATCTGGCATCGCAGGAGAATCTGGTTTTATGGCCATGGGGGTGACTCATGGTGGGGTGGCATTACGGGGGTTTGCAGGTTTCTCCCCGTCTGAGTGTTCAGTGCAGCTCTAAACCACAAGTTTTCCTCATGAGTGCCAGGTGGAGTCCCGTGGTGGCGCTCAGTAGACCTTAATCTGGGGGGACATGGGAGGCAGGCCCCCTGGGATGGAAGCCTGAAAACCTAAAGAGGGGTTCTGGTAAGGGCCTAGGGGCATGGTGGCCCGATCTGCTTATGTTGAGGTGGGGCGCCCTAGGGTCTGAATTTATGGCATGCGTCCGGCAGCTCAGCAGAATCTGGTTTATGGCCGGGGGGACGGGTGCAGATGATGGGAGTGCCTTTAGAGGGGCAAGTTTCTCCCCCTCTGAGGGTTCAGCACAACTCCAAGGCACAGGTTCCTACTGTGTGGCAAGCGGAGTCCTGAGGTGTATGTCAAGATTCCTTAATCCAGGGGATTTTGTTGCCTGGACCCTCAGCATGGAAGACTGAACACCCAAACTTGTGTTAGGGTTAGGGCCTAGGGGCAATGGCAGGCCCGATCTGCCAGTGCTGAGGCGGGATCCCGTATGGGCTGAGTTGAGGGTATGCATTTGGTGGCGGGATGGAATCCAGCTCTATGGCCAGAGTGGCTGTTGATTATTGGGGTGGCTTTAGGGTGGCATGAAAGTTTCTCCCCATCTGAGGGTTCATTGCAGCTCCAAACCACAAGGTTTCCACTTGTGTGACAGGCTGTGTCCTGTGGTGTTGCTCAGAAGTCCTTAATCTGGGGGGCGTGGGGGCCAGGCCTCTTGGGATGGAAGCCTGAAAATCCAAACTAGGGTTAGGGTTAAGGCTTAGGGACATGGCAGGCCCGATCTGCTGCAATTGAGGTGGTCTCCTGGATAGGCCGAATGGAGGGTGGGAATCAGGCAGGACTTGAGGTCTGTGTTTGTGTTTGTGGGGGCAAAGAAGCTAGTGGTGTTCTTGGGGGCCATGCAGCTTTCTCCTGCTCTGAGGTTCCTGCACAGTTCCAAATGGCACCATTTTGCCGTAGGAGGCTGGAGGAGTGCTGGCGGGAGTCTCAGTCATCCCCAGTCTGATGGGCTTGGGGTACAGACCTCTGGGCACGGAAGGCTGTATACCCCACCTAGGGTTAGGGTTAGGGACTAGGGTCATGGCAGGCCCAATCTGCCGGCGCAGAGATGGGCTCCCCTCAGGGCTGAGTTGAGGGCATGTGTCCGGTAGCTTCATAGAAAACAGCTTTCTGGCCTGGGGTGCCGCAAATTGTGCGGATAGCTTTACGGGGGCTTGAAGGTTTCTCACCCTCTGAGTATTCAGCAGCTCCAAACTGCAAGGTTTCATCCTGCGTGGCTGTTGGAGTGCTGCAATGTCACTCAGGGGTCCTTAATCCAGGGGGCCTGGAGGCTAGGCATCTTGGGATGGAAGCCTGGAAACTCAAACTAAGGGTGAGGTCTTGGGGTGCGACAGGCCCAATCTGCCAGTGCTGAGGCGGACTCCCCGGTGGCCTGAGTTGAGGGTCGGTGATAGGTGGCTCGTGTGAATCTGGGTTTGTGTTCAGGAGGGGCTCAGATGCTGGGGCTTGCCTTGGGGGCATGAAGTTATCTTTTGCTCTGAGGTCTAAGTAGCTCCAAATGGCACTGTAACAGCATAGGCAGCCTCCAGACTGCCAGAGTGAGTCTCATGCATCCACAATCTGGCGGGTTTGGGGGCTAGGCCTCTGGGTATGGAAGACTGTACACCCAACCTAGGGTTAGGGTTAAGGCCTAGGGGCATGGCAGTTCTGATATGCTGCTGATATGCTGTGTTGAGGCGGGCTCCCTCAGGGCTGAGTGGATGACATGCCTCTGGCGTTGTGGCAGAATCTGGCATTATGTCTGGGGCATTTCCAATGGCGGGTGTGTTTAGGTGCTCATACACCTTTCTTTCTGGAGGGCAGGCAGAGTCCTGTGTTGTGACTTTGGAATCCCCAGTCTGGAGGGTTAGGGTTAGGGATAGAGGTTCGGAGAGTGTTAGGGTTAGTTGTTAGGGTTTAGGGTTAGGGTTAGGAGTTAGGGGATAGGGTTAGAGGTAAGGTTTAGGGTTAGGCTTAGGGTTAGGCGTATGTCTTAGGGACAAGGCATGTCAGATCTGCCAACACAGATATGGACTCACCCAAGGGCTGTGTTGAGGGCGGGACTCAGGAGTCTCCTCAGGCCCTGGATTTTTGGACTGGAGGGGTAAAGAAGGTGGGAATCGCCTCTGGGGAGCATGATGGTTTCTACTGCTCCGAGGTTGTTATGTTAGGTTTAGAGGTTAGGGTTAGGTTTTGTGGTTAGGGTTAGTGTTAAGATTAGTGTTAAGGTGGGGCGCCTGTGTGGCTCAGTTGGTTAAAGCCTCTGCCTTCTGCTCAGGTCATGATCTCAGGGTCCTGGGATGGAGCCCCACATCAGGCTCTCTGCTCAGCGGGGAGCTTGCTTCGTCCTCTCTGTGCCTTCTTCTGATCTGTCTCTGTCAAAGAAATGAATAAAATCTTAAAAAAAAATAAAAAGATTACGGTTAGGGTTATGTCTTAAGGACAAGGCATGTTGGATCTGGTAACACTTATATGGGCTCACCCAAGGGCTGAGTTGAAGGCGGGACTCCGGAGGCTCCTTAGGCCCTGGGTTTTTTTCCTAGAAGGTAAAGATGGTGGGAATGGCCTCAGGGGAGCATGCTGGTTTCTAGGTCTCTGAGAGTGTTAGATAGCACTAAATGAAATGGTTTATTTCATTTATTCTCCTGGCTGAGAGGCTGAGTCCTGCCATCAGTCTGATGATCCTATCCACTGGGATGGAATTGGGTATCAGGCCTCTGGGGTCCAGAGCCTGACCACCTGAGCTAGGGTATTAGGGTTTGGTCCTGGGAGCATGGCAGGCCTGAGGTGCCAGTGCGGACTCAGGCTCTCCGGAGGGCTGAGTTGAGGGTATTGCTCTGGTGGCCCATCAGGCACTGGGCGGTGTTGTGTGGGTCCTCGGAAGGTGTGGGTGTCTTTAGGGGGCATGGAGGTTTCTCCGGCCAGGAGCGTACTGCACAGGGCCATGTGGGCCATTTTCCTTGTGGGTGGCAGCCGGAGTCCAGCATTGCAAATACAGGGTCCCCAGTCTGGACGGCTAGGGAGCCAGGCCTCTGTGGATCGAAGCATAAACACCCATCCTAGCATTATGGTTAAGTCTTTGGGGCATGGTAACCCCGATCTGCCGGTGCTGTGGTGACCCATCCTGATGCCTGAGTTGAGGCTATGTCTGCAGGACCTTGAGACTCTGGTTCCCGGTCCTTGGGAGGGTCCAGAAGTGCTTTGGCCTCAGGGAGACTTGCAGGCTTCTCCTGCTCTGTGGCTTCAGCCCATTTCTAAATGGCACGGTTCATGCTGGGATCATGTGGAATTATGGGGTGCAACTCAGGGGTCCCCTATCTGGGGTTTTGAGGACCAGTTGTGGGAGGATGATGCCTGAGCACGAACCTGGGCTAGGGTTAGTATTAGGATTAGGGTTAAGGTTATGTCTTAGGGACAAGGCATGTCGGATATGCAAGCACAGATATCAGCTCACCCAAGGGCTGAGTTGAGGGCGGGACTCAGGAGGCTCCTCGGGCACTGGGGTTTTGGGCTGTACGGGCAAAGATGTTGGAAATCGCCTCAGGGGAGCATACCAGTTTCTACAATTCTCAGGGCATTAGATAGCACGAAATGAAAGGTCACCTTCTGGCTGAGAGGGTGAGTCCTGCTGTGAGGGTTAGGTTGTAGGGGCATTGCAGCCCCAATCTACTGGCGCTGTGGTGGCCCATCCCAATGCTTGAGTTCAGAGCGTGTGTCTGCAGGACCATGAGACTCCTGGTTCTTGGTCCTTGGGGGCGCTGGAAGTGGGGTGGCCTCAGGGAGACATTCAAATTTATCCCGCTCTGTGGGTTCAGCACAATTCTAAACAGCATGGTTTCCTCCTGGTGTCAGGTTCAATGATGGGGTATCGCTCACGGGTCCCCCATCTGGGGCCTTGGGGACCAGGAGTCAGAGTATGGATGCCTGAACACACAACCTGGGCTAGGTTTAGTATTATGGTTAGTGTTAGGCTTAGGGACAGGGCATGTCGGATCTGCTAGCACAGATACGGGCTCACCCAAGGGCTGAGTTGAGGGCAGGACTCAGGAGGCTCCTCAGGCCCTGGGTTCTTGGCCTGGAGGAGCAAAGCTGGTGGGAATGGCCTCAAGGGAGAATGGCTGGTTGCTACTGCTCTGAGGGTGTGAGAGAACACCAAATGAAAAGGTCTCCTCCTGGCTGAGAACTGAGTCCTGCCGACAGTCTGATGCTCAACCCATGGGAGGAATTGGGTGTCAGGCCTCTGGGTCCAATGCCTGAACACCCACCCTAGTGTTAGGGTTTCGTCCTGGGAGAATGGCAGGCCTGCGAGTGCAGCTCAGGTTCTCCGGAGGGCTGAGTTGAGGGCATTGCTCTCGTGGCCTGTCAGGCTCTGGGTTTGTGGTGTGGCATTTCTTGGAAGGCGTGGCTGGCTTTAGGGGGCATGGAGGTTTCTGTGGCCAGGAGCATACTGCACAGGATCATATGGTCCAGTTTCATCGTGGGTGGCAGCCAGAGTCCTGCATTGGGAATACAGGGTCCCCAGTCTGGAGGGCTAGGGGTCCAGTCCTCAGGGGACAGAAGCCTGACACCCAACCTAGGGTTAGGGTAGGGTTGTAAGGGCATGGCAGCCCCGATCTGATGGCGCTGTGGTGATGCTTCCCAATGCCTGAGTTGAGGGTGTGAGTCTGTAGCACTGTGAGAGTCCTGGTTCCTGGTCCTTGGGTGTGCCAGAAGTGGCAGTGGCCTCTGGGAGGCATGCAGGTTTCTCCCGCTCTGCGGGTTCAACACATTTCTAAAGGGCAGGGTTTCCTCCTGGGATCAGGCGCAATTATGGGGTGAAGCTCAGGGGTCCCCCATCTGGCCGTTTGGGGGACCAGGCTATGGAGGAGGGATGCCTGAACACACAACCTGGGCTCGAGTTAGTATTAAGGTTAGGCTTAGCGTTAAGGTTATGTCTTAGGGAGAAGGCATGTGGGATCTGCCAGCACAGATATTGGCTCACTGAAGGGCTGAGTTGAGGGCAGGGCTCCGGAGGCTTCTCAGGCCCTGGGTTTTTGGCCTGGAGGTGCAAAGATGGCGGGAATGGCCTCAGGGCAGCTTGGCCGGTTCCTAGGGCTCTCAGGGTGTTGGAGAGCACCAAATGGAATCTCCTGCTGGTTGAGAAGCTGAGTCATGCCATCAGTTTGATGCTCCCACCCATGGGTGGAATTGGGTGTCAGGGTTCTAGAACCTGAACACCCAACCTAGGCTTAGGGTTTGGTCCTGGGAGAATGGCAGGCCTGATGTGCCAGCACGGACTCAGGCTCTCTGGAGGGCTGGGCTGAGGGCATTGTTCTGGCGGCCTGTAAGGCTAAGGAATTGTGGTGTGGGGGTGCTCAGAAGATGTGGTTGGCTTTAGGGGTCATGGAGGTTTCTCCGGCAAGGAGCGTTCTGCAAAGGTCCATGTGGTCAAGTTTCATCATGGGTGGCAGCCAGAGTCCTACGTTGGGAATATGGGGTCCCCAGTCTGGAGGGCTAGGGAGCCAGTCCTCTGGGGACTGAAGCCTGAACGCCCAACCGCGGGTTAGGTTTAGGTCACAGGGGCATGGCGGCCCGGATCTGCCAGCACAGTGATGACCAATCCCGATGCCTGAGTTGAGGACGAGAGTCTGCAGGACCGTGAGACTCCTCATTCCTGCTCCTCAGGGGCGCCGGTATTGGGGGTAGCGTCAGGGAGGCATTCTGGTTTCTTCTGCTCTGTAGGTTCAGCACATTCCTTTTTTTTTTTCCACTTTCAATATCTATCTATCTATCTATATTATTTGTTTTCAGCGTAACAGTATTCCTTATTTTTGCACCACACCCAGTGCTCCATGCAACACGTGCCCTCCCTAATACCCATCACCTTGTTCTCCCAACCTCCCACTCCCCACCCATTCAAGACCCTCAGGTTCTTTGTCAGAGTCCGTAGTCTCTCATGGTTCACCTCCCCTTCCCATTTCCCACACCTTCCTTCTCCTCTCCATCTCCCCATGTCCTCCTTGTTCTTTGTTATGCTCCACAAATAAGTGAAACCATATGATAATTGACTCTCTCTGCTTGACTTATTTCACTCAGCATAATCTCTTCCACTCCCGTCCATATTGCTACAAAAGTTGGTATTCATCCTTTCTGATGGAGGCATAATACTCCATCTTGTATATGGACCACATCTTCCTTATCCATTCGTCCATTGAAAGGCATCTTGGTTCTTTCCACAGTTTGGCGACCGAGGCCTTTGCTGCTATAAACATTGGGGTACAGATGGCCCTTCTTTTCACTCCATCTGTATCTTTGGGGTAAATACCCAGCAATGCAATTGCAGGGTCATAGGGAAGCTCTCTTTTTAATTTCTGGAGGAATCTCCACACTGTTCTCCAAAGTGGCTGCACCAACTTGCATTCCCACCAACAGTGTAAGAGGGTTCCCCTTTCTCCACATCCTCTCCAACACACGTTGTTTCCTGTCTTGCTAATTGTGGCCTTTCTAACTGGTGTCAGGTGGTATCTCAATGTCGTTTTCATTTGAATCTCCCTGATGGCTAGTGATGATGAACATTTTGTCATGTGTCTGATAGCCATTTGTATGTCTTCGTTGGAGGAGTGTCTGCTCATATCTTCTGCCCATTTTTGGATATGATTATCTGTTTTGTGTGTGTTGAGTTTGAGAAGTTCTTTCTAGATCCTGGATATCAACCTTTTGTCTGAACTGTCATTTACAAATATCTTCTCCCATTCCGTGGGTTGCCTTTTGATTGGTGGACTGTTCCCTTTGCTGTGCAGAAGCTTTTGATCTTGATGAAGTGCCAAAAGTTCATTTTCGCTTTTGTTTCCTTGGCCTTTGGAGACATATCTTGAAAGAAGTTGCTGTGGCTGCTGTCGAAGAGGTTACTGCCTATGTACTCCTCTAGGATTCTGAGAGAATCCTGTCTCACGTTGAGCTCCTTTATCGAGTTCGAGTTTATCATTGTGTATGGTGTAAGAGAATGGTCGAGTTTCATTCTTCTACATATCGCTGTCCAGTTTCCCCAGCACCATTGATTGAGGAGAATGTCTTTTGTTACATTGAATATTTTTCCCTGATTTCTCGATGATTATATCACAATAGAGTTGAGGGTCCGTATCTAATCGGGATCGATGTGGGCAGAGCGCTCATGAAAATTGGCTGGCGTTGGACAACCATGGTGACCGCCTTGTTCCGCGTGGCCCAGGACCCTTTCTCGCTCGGGGGATGTCGCAGCCACCCGAAAACGCGCCGAGACGACGGGGCCCGGCCGGGGGCCTCAGCGCTGGGGAGCTTGCTCCGAGCAGAGTTGATGGAGGGGCTGTGGTCGGGAATTGGTCTCCGCCTTGGAGGGAGGCCGGGGCGCCCGGGAAGGGCTTGGCGCTCTGGGGGAACAAATGGATCTGTCGCTCCACAGCTGTGTCGCAGCCATGAAAGGGGCCGATGGTGCCAGGACGGTCGGGGACTCGTGGCGCGGGACTCAGGGTTCCCCATGGGGAGGCCCGGAGGCTCAGGCCCCTGGCAGCGGAAGGGTGAGGAAGCAGGCCTGGACCGGGCCCGGCTTTCGGGGCTGGCCCGGCCCCAGCTGCCAGCGAAGGGAGGGTACCACCAGAGTCTGAGGAGCGGGAGGCGTCGACTTGCCCACGCCAGACTCACGGAGCTCCTCCTGGAGGTGCCGGAACGCGACGACACGCGACCCCGGACAGGGCCCCTGGGGGGCGGCCCTGCGACCCTCTGGTGCCCGAAGTGTGTTCGCCGAGCGTTTTCCGGCCAATTCTCACGAGGGTTCTGCCCAAATCGGGATCGATTTGGGCAGAACGCTCGTGAGAATTGGCCGGCGTTGGGCAGCCCTGGTCAGCGCCCAGTGCCGGGTGGAGCAGGGCCCTTTCTCGCTCGGGGCATGTCGCGGCCACCCGGAAAACGAGCCGCGACGATGGGGCGCAGCCGGCGGCCCCGGCGCCGGGGAGATTTCCCCGAGCAGAGTGGATGGAGGCGTCGTGGCCAGGTGCCCGCCTCCGCCGTGGCGGGTGGCCCGGGCGCCCGTGGAGGGGGCTGGCCTCTGTGGGGGAACGGAGTGATCTCTCACTCCACGGCTGGGACGAAGCCACGAAAGGTGCCGTTGTCATCGGGACGGTCGGTGGGACTCGTGGCGCGGGACTCAGGGTTCCCCATGCGGAGGCCCCCAGGCTCAGGCCCCTGGCAACGGAAGGCTGAGCAAGCAGGCCCGGGCCCGGGCCCGGCTTTCGGGGCTGGCCCGGCCCCAGCGGCCGGCGCCAGGGAGGGGACCCCCGGAGGGTGAGGAGCGGGAGGCGACGGCCTCCCCGGGGCCCGCCTCCCGGAGCTCCTCCTTGCGGTGCCGGAACGCGACGACACGCGATCCCGGACAGGGCCCCGGGGGTCGGCCCTGCGGCCCTGTGGTGCCCGAAGTGTGTTCGCCGGGCGTTTTCCGGCCAATTCTCACGAGCGTTCTGCCCAAATCGGGATCGATTTGGGCAGAACGCTCGTGAGAATTGGCCGGCGTTGGGCAGCCCTGGTCAGCGCCCAGTGCCGCGTGGAGCAGGGCCCTTTCTCGCTCGGGGCATGGCGCGGCCACCCGGAAAACGAGCCGCGACGATGGGGCGCGGCCGGCGGCCCCGGCGCCGGGGAGTTTTTCCCGAGCAGAGTGGATGGAGGCGCCATGGCGGGGCGACCGCCTCCGCCGTGGCGGGCGGCCGGGCCGCCCTTGGAGGGGGCTGGCCTCTGTGGGGGAACGGAGTGATCTCTCACTCCACGGCTGGGACGAAGCCGCGAAAGGTGCCGTTGTCGCCGGGACGGTCGGGGGGACTCGTGGCGCGGGACTCAGGGTTCCCCATGCGCAGGCACCCAGGCTCAGGCCCCTGGCAACGGAAGGCTGAGCAAGCAGGCCCGGGCCCTGCTTTCAGGGCTGGTCCGGCCCCAGCGGCCGGCGCCAGGGAGGGGACCCCCGGAGGCTGAGGAGCGGGAGGCGTCGGCCTCCCCGGGGCCCGACTCCCGGAGCTCCTCCTGGCGGTGCCGGAACGCGACGACACGCGATCCCGGACAGGGCCCCGGGGGGGGCGGCTCTGCGGCCCTGTGGTGCCCAAAGTGTGTTCATCGGGCGTTTTCTGGCCAATTTTCACGAGCGTTCTGCCCAAAACGGGATCGATTTGGGCAGAACGCTCGTGAGAATTGGCCGGCGTTGGGCAGCCCTGGTCAACGCCCAGTGCCGCGTGGAGCAGGGCCCTTTCTCGCTCGGGGCATGGCGCGGCCACCCGGAAAACGAGCCGCGACGATGGGGCGCGGCCTGCGCCCCCGGCGCCGGGGAGTTTTCCCCGAGCAGAGTGGATGGAGGCGCCGTGGCGGGGTGCCCGCCTCCGCCGTGTCGGGCGGCCGGGGCGCCCATGGAGGGGGCTGGCCTCTGTGGGGGAACGGAGTGATCTCTCACTCCACGGCTGGGACGAAGCCGCGAAAGGTGCCGTTGTCGCCGGGACGGTCGGGGGGTCTCGTGGCGTGGGACTCAGGGTTCCCCATGCGGAGGCCCCAAGGCTCAGGCCCCTGGCAACGGAATGCTGAGCAAGCAGGCCCGGGCCAGGGCCCGGCTTTCGGGGCTGGCCCGGCCCCAGAGGCCGGCGCCGGGGAGGGGACCCCCAGAGGCTGAGGAGGAGGAGGCGTCGGCCTCCCCGGGCCCGCCTCCCGGAGCTCCTCCTGGCGGTGCCGGAACGCGACGACACGCGATCATGGACAGGGCCCCGGGGGGGCGGCCCTGCGGCCCTCTGGTCCCCGAAGTGTGTTCGCCGGGCATTTTCCCGCCAATTCTCACGAGCGTTCTGCCCATATCGGGATCGATTTGGGCAGAACGCTCGTGAGAATTGGCCGGCGTTGGGCAGCCCTGGTCAGCGCCCAGTGCCGCGTGGAGCAGGGCCCTTTCTCGCTCGGGGCATGACGCGGCCACCCGGAAAACGAGCCGCGACGATGGGGCGCGGCCGGCGGCCCCGGCGCCGGGGAGTTTTCCCCCGAGCAGAGTGGATGGAGGCGCCGTAGCCGGGCGTCCGCCTCCGCAGTGGCGGGCGGCCGGGCGCCCGTTGAGGGGGCTGGCCTCTATGGGGGAACGGAGTGATCTCTCACTCACGGCTGGGACGAAGCCGCGAAAGGTGCCGTTGTTGCCGGGACGGTCGGGGGGACTCGTGGCGCGGGTCTCAGGGTTCCCCATGCGGAGGCCCCCAGGCTCAGACCCCTGGCAACGGAAGGCTGAGCAAGCAGGCCTGGGCCTGGGCCGGCTTTCGGGGCTGGCCCGGCCCCAGCGGCCGGCGCCAGGGAGGGGACCCCCGGAGGCTGAGGAGCGGGAGGCGTCGGCCTCCCCGGGGCCCACCTCCCGGAGCTCCTCCTGGCGGTGCCGGTACACGACGACACGCGATCCCGGACAGGGCCCCGGGGGGGCGGCCCTGCGGCCCTCTGGTGCCCGAAGTGTGTTCGCCGGGCGTCTTCCGGCCAATTCTCACGAGCGTTCTGCCCAAATCGGGATCGATTTGGGCAGAACGCTCGTGAGAATTGGCCGGCGTTGGGCAGCCCTGGTCAGCGCCCAAGGCCGCGTGGAGCAGGGCCCTTTCTCGCTCGGGGCATGGCGCGGCAACCCGGAAAACGAGCCGCGACGATGGGGCGAGGCCGGCGGCCCCGGCGCCGGGGAGTTTTCCCCGAGGAGAGTGGATGGAGGCGCCGTGGCCGGGCGTCCGCCTCCGCCGTGGCGGGCAGCCGGGGCGCCCGTGGAGGGGGCTGCCCTCTGTGGGGGAACGGAGTGATCTCTCACTCCACGGCTGGGACGAAGCCGCGAAAGGTGCCGTTGTCGCCGGGACGGTCGGAGGGACTCGTGCGGCGGGACTCATGGTTCCCCATGCGGAGGCCCCAAGGCTCAGGCCCCTGGCAACGGAAGGCTGAGCAAGCAGGCCCAGGCCCGGGCCCGCATTTTAGGGCCGGCCCGGCCCCAGCGGCCAGCGCCGGGGATGGGACCGCCGGAGGCTGAGGAGCGGGAGGCGTCGGCCTCCCCGGGGCCCGCTTCCAGGAGCTCCTCCTGGCGGTGCCGGAACGCGACGACACGCGACCCCGGACAGGGCCCCGGGGGGGCGGCCCTGCGGCCCTCTGGTGCCCGAAGTGTGTTCGCCGAGCGTTTTCCGGCCAATTCTCACGAGGGTTCTGCCCAAATCGGGATCGATTTGGGCAGAACGCTCGTGAGAATTGGCCGGCGTTGGGCCGCCCTGGTCAGCGCCCAGTGCCGGGTGGAGCAGGGCCCTTTCTCGCTCGGGGCATGGCGCGGCCACCCGGAAAACGAGCCGCGACGATGGGGCGCGGACGGCGGCCCCGGCGCCGGGGAGATTTCCCCGAGCAGAGTGGATGGAGGCGTCGTCGCCAGGTGCCCGCTTCCGCCGTGGCGGGTGGCCCGGGCGCCCGTGGAGGGGGCTGGCCTCTCTGGGGGAACGGAGTGACCTCTCACTCCACGGCTGGGACGAAGCCACGAAAGGTGCCGTTGTCGCCGGGACGGTCGGGGGGACTCGTGGCGCGGGACTCAGGGTTCCCCATGCGGAGGCCCCCAGGCTCAGGCCCCTGGCAACGGAAGGCTGAGCAAGCAGGCCCGGGCCCGGGCCCGGCATCGGCGGACGGCGCCAGGGTGGGGACGCCCGGAGGCTGAGGAGCGGGAGGCGTCGGCCTCCCCGGGCCCGCCTCCAGGAGTTCCTCCTGGCGGTGCCGGAACGCGACGACACGTCAACCCGGACAGGGCCCCGGGGGGGCGGCCCTGCGGCCCTCTGGTGCCCGAAGTGTGTTCGCCGGTCATTTTCCGGCCAATTCTCACGAGCGTTCTGCCCAATCGGGATCGATTTGGGCAGAACGCTCGTGAGAATTGGCCGGCGTTGGGCAGCCCTGGTCAGCGCCCAGTGCCGCGTGGAGCAGGGCCCTTTCTCGCTCGGGGCATGTCGCGGCCACCCGGAAAACGAGCCGCGACCATGGGGCGCGGCCGGCGGCCCCGGAGCCGGGGAGTTTTCCCCGAGCAGAGTGGATGGAGGCGCCATGGCCGGGCATCCGCCTCCGCCGTGGCGGGCGGCGGGGGCGCCCGTGGAGGGGGCTGGCCTCTGTGGGGAACGGAGTGATCTCTCACTCCACGGCTGGGACGAAGCCGCGAAAGGTGCCGTTGTCGCCGGGACGGTCGGGGGGACTCGTGGCGCGGGACTCAGTGTTCCCCATGCGGAGGCCCCAAGGCTCAGGCCCCTGGCAACGGAAGGCTGAGCAAGCAGGCCCGGGCCCGGGCCCGGATTTCGGGGCCGGCCCGGCCCCAGCGGCCGGCGCCGGGGATGGGACCGCCGGAGGCTGAGGAGCGGGAGGCGTCGGCCTCCCCGGAGCCCGCCTCCCGGAGCTCCTCCTGGCGGTGCCGGAACGCGACGACACGCGACCCCGGAGAGGGCCCCGGGGGGGCGGCCCTGCGGCCCTCTGGTGCCCGAAGTGTGTTCTCCTGGCGTTTTCCCGTCCAATTCTCACGAGCGTTCTGCCCAAATCGATCCCGATTTGGGCAGAACGCTCGTGAGAATTGGCCGGCGTTGGGCAGACCTGTTCAGCGCCCAGTGCCGCGTAGAGCAGGGCCCTTTATCGCTCGGGGCATGTCGCGGCCACCCGGAAAACGAGCCGCGACGATGGGGCGCGCCCGGTGGCCCCGGCGCCGGGGAGTTTTCCCCGAGCAGAGTGGATGGAGGCGCCGTGGCCGGGCGCCCGCCTCTGCCGTGGCGGGCGGCCTTGGCGCCGGTGGAGGGGGCTGGCCTCTGTGGGGGAACGGACCGATCTCTCACTCCACGGCTGGGACGAAGCCGCGAAAGGTGCCGTTGTCGCCGCGATGGTCGGGGGGACTCGTGGCGCGGGACTCAGGGTTCCCCGGGCGGAGGGCCCCAGGCTCAGGCCCCTGGCAACGGAAGGCTGAGCAAGCAGACCCGGGCCCGGGCCCGGCTTTCGGGGCTGGCCCGGCCCCAGCTACCGGCGCCAGGGAGGGGAACCACCGGAGGCTGAGGAGCAGGAGGCGTCGGCCTCCCCGGGGCCCGCCTCCCGGTGCTCCTCCTGGCGGTGCCAGAACGTGACGACCCGCGACCCCGGACAGGGCCCCGCGGGGGCGGCCCTGCGCCCCTGTGGTGCCCGAAGTGTGTTCGCCGGGCGTTTTCCGGCCAATTCTCACGAGCGTTCTGCCCATATCGGGATCGATTTGGGCAGAACGCTCGTGAGAATTGGCCGGCGTTGGGCAGCCCTGGTCAACGCCCAGTGCCGCGTGGAGCAGGGCCCTTTCTCGCTCGGGGCATGGCGCGGCCACCCGGAAAACGAGCCGCGACGATGGGGCGCGGCCTGCGCCCCCGGCGCCGGGGAGTTTTCCCCGAGCAGAGTGGATGGAGGCGCCGTGGCCGGGTGCCCGCCTCCGCCGTGTCGGTTGGCCGGGGCGCCCGTGGAGGGGGCTGGCCTCTGTGGGGGAACGGAGTGATCTCTCAATCCACGGCTGGGACGAAGCCGCGAAAGGTGCCGTTGTCGCCGGGACGGTCGGGGGGTCTCGTGGCGCGGGACTCAGGGTTCCCCATGCGGAGGCCCCAAGGCTCAGGCCCCTGGCAACGGAATGCTGAGCAAGCAGGCCCGGGCCAGGGCCCGGCTTTCGGGGCTGGCCCGGCCCCAGAGGCCGGCGCCGGGGAGGGGACCCCCGGAGGCTGAGGAGGGGGAGGCGTCGGCCTCCCCGGGCCCGCCTCCCGGAGCTCCTCCTGGCGGTGCCGGAACGCGACGACACGCGATCATGGACAGGGCCCCGGGGGGGCGGCCCTGCGGCCCTCTGGTCCCCGAAGTGTGTTCGCCGGGCGTTTTCCCCGCCAATTCTCACGAGCGTTCTGCCCATATCGGGATCGATTTGGGCAGAACGCTCGTGAGAATTGGCCGGCGTTGGGCAGCCCTGGTCAGCGCCCAGTGCCGCGTGGAGCAGGGCCCTTTCTCGCTCGGGGCATGTCGCGGCCACCCGGAAAACGAGCCGCGACGATGGGGCGCGGCCGGCGGCCCCGGCGCCGGGGAGTTTTCCCCGAGCAGAGTGGATGGAGGCGCCGTAGCCGGGCGTCCGCCTCCGCAGTGGCGGGCGGTCGGGCGCCCATTGAGGGGGCTGGCCTCTATGGGGGAACGGAGTGATCTCTCACTCACGGCTGGGACGAAGCCGCGAAAGGTGCCGTTGTTGCCGGGACGGTCGGGGGGATTCGTTGCGCGGGTCTCAGTGTTCCCCATGCGGAGGCCCCCAGGCTCAGGCCCCTGGCAACGGAAGGCTGAGCAAGCAGGCCTGGGCCTGGGCCGGCTTTCGGGGCTGGCCCGGCCCCAGCGGCCGGCGCCAGGGAGGGGACCCCCGGAGGCTGAGGAGCGGGAGGCGTCGGCCTCCCCGGGCCCGCCTCCAGGAGTTCCTCCTGGCGGTGCCGGAACGCGACGACACGTCATCCCGGACAGGGCCCCGGGGGGGCGGCCCTGCGGCCCTCTGGTGCCCGAAGTGTGTTCGCCGGTCATTTTCCGGCCAATTCTCACGAGCGTTCTGCCCAAATCGGGATCGATTTGGGCAGAACGCTCGTGAGAATTGGCCGGCGTTGGGCAGCCCTGGTCAGCGCCCAGTGCCGCGTGGAGCAGGGCCCTTTCTCGCTCGGGGCATGTCGCGGCCACCCGGAAAACGAGCCGCGACCATGGGGCGCGGCCGGCGGCCCCGGAGCCGGGGAGTTTTCCCCGAGCAGAGTGGATGGAGGCGCCATGGCCGGGCATCCGCCTCCGCCGTGGCGGGCGGCGGGGGCGCCCGTGGAGGGGGCTGGCCTCTGTGGGGAACGGAGTGATCTCTCACTCCACGGCTGGGACGAAGCCGCGAAAGGTGCCGTGGTCGCCGGGACGGTCGGGGGGCTCGTGGCGCGGGACTCAGGGTTCCCCATGCGGAGGGCCCCAGGCTCAGGCCCCTGGCAACGGAAGGCTGAGCAAGCAGGCCCGGGCCCGGGCCCGGCTTTCGGGGCTGGCCCGGCCCCAGCGGCCGGCGCCAGGGAGGGGACCCCCGGAGGCTGAGGAGCGGGAGGCGTCGGCCTCCCCGGGGCCCGCCTCCCGGAGCTCCTCCTTGCGGTGCCGGAACGCGACGACACGCGATCCCGGACAGGGCCCCGGGGGGGCGGCCCTGCGGCCCTCTGGTGCCCGAAGTGTGTTCGCCGGGCGTTTTCCAGCCAATTCTCACGAGCGTTCTGCCCAAATCGGGATCGATTTGGGCAGAACGCTCGTGAGAATTGGCCGGCATTGGGCAGCCCTGGTCAGCGCCCAGGGCCGCGTGGAGCAGGGCCCTTTCTCGCTCGGGGCATGGCGCGGCCACCCGGAAAACGAGCCGCGACGATGGGGCGCGGCCGGCGGCCCCGGCGCCGGGGAGTTTTCCCCGAGCAGAGTGGATGGAGGCGCCGTGGCCGGGCGTCCGCCTCCGCCGTGGCGGGCGGCCGGGGCGCCCGTGGAGGGGGCTGGCCTCTGTGGGGGAACGGAGTGATCTCTCACTCCACGGCTGGGACGAAGCCGCGAAAGGTGCCGTGGTCGCAGGGACGGTCGGGGGGACTCGTGGCGCGGGACTCAGGGTTCCCCATGCGGAGGCCCCCAGCCTCAGGCCCCTGGCAACGGAAGGCTGAACAAGCAGGCCCGGGCCCGGGCCCGGCTTTCGGGGCTGGCCCGACCCCAGCGGCCGGCGCCAGGGAGGGGACCCCCGGAGGCTGAGGAGCGGGAGGCGTCGGCCTCCCCGGGGCCCGCCTCCCGGAGCTCCTCCTGGCGGTGCCGGAACGCGCCGACACGCGATCCCGGACAGGGCCCCGGGGGGGCGGCCCTGCGGCCCTCTGGTGCCCGAAGTGTGTTCGCCGGGCGTTTTCCGGCCAATTCTCACGAGCGTTCTGCCCAAATCGGGATCGATTTGGGCAGAACGATCGTGAGAATTGGCCGGCGTTGGGCAGCCCTGGTCAGCGCCCAGGGCCTCGTGGAGCAGGGCCCTTTCTCGCTCGGGGCATGGCGCGGCCACCCGGAAAACGAGCCGCGACGATGGGGCGCAGCCGGCGGCCCCGGCGCCGGGGAGTTTTCCCCGAGCAGAGTGGATGGAGGCGCCGTGGCCAGGCGTCCGCCTCCGCCGTGGCGGGCGGCCGGGGCGCCCGTGGAGGGGGCTGGCCTCTGTGGGGGAACGGAGTGATCTCTCACTCCACGGCTGGGACGAAGCCGCGAAAGGTGCCGTGGTCGCCGGGACGGTCGGGGGGACTCGTGGCGCGGGACTCAGGGTTCCCCTTGCGGAGGCCCCCAGGCTCAGGCCCCTGGCAACGGAAGGCTGAGCAAGCAGGCCCGGGCCCGGGCCCGGCTTTCGGGGCTGGCCCGGCCCCAGCGGCCGGCGCCAGGGAGGGGACCCCCGGAGGCTGAGGAACGGGAGGCGTCGGCCTCCCCGGGGCCCGCCTCCCGGAGCTCATCCTGGCGGTGCCGGAACGCGCCGACACGCGATCCCGGACAGGGCCCCGGGGGGGCGGCCCTGCGGCCCTCTGGTGCCCGAAGTGTGTTCGCCGGGCGTTTTCCGGCCAATTCTCACGAGCGTTCTGCCCAAATCGGGATCGATTTGGGCAGAACGCTCGTGAGAATTGGCCGGCGTTGGGCAGCCCTGGTCAGCGCCCAGGGCCGCGTGGAGCAGGGCCCTTTCTCGCTCGGGGCATGGCGCGGCCACCCGGAAAACGAGCCGCGACGATGGGGCGCGGCCGGCGGCCCCGGCGCCGGGGAGTTTTCCCCGAGCAGAGTGGATGGAGGCGCCGTGGCCGGGCGTCCGCTTCCGCCGTGGCGGGCGGCCGGGGCGCCCGTGGAGGGGGCTGGCCTCTGTGGGGGAACGGAGTGATCTCTCACTCCACGGCTGGGACGAAGCCGCGAAAGGTGCCGTGGTCGCCGGGACGGTCGGGGGGACTCGTGGCGCGGGACTCAGGGTTCCCCTTGCGGAGGCCCACAGGCTCAGGCCCCTGGCAACGGAAGGCTGAGCAAGCAGGCCCGGGCCCGTGCCCGTCTTTCGGGGCTGGCCCGGCCCCAGCGGCCGGCGCCAGGGAGGGGACCCCCGGAGGCTGAGGAGCGGGAGGCGTCGGCCTCCCCGGGGCCCGCCTCCCGGAGCTCCTCCTGGCGGTGCCGGAACGCGAAGACACGCGATCCCGGACAGGGCCCCGGGGGGGCGGCCCTGCGGCCCTCTGGTGCCCGAAGTGTGTTCGCCGGGCGTTTTCCGGCCAATTCTCACGAGCGTTCTGCCCAAATCGGGATCGATTTGGGCAGAACGCTCGTGAGAATTGGCCGGCGTTGGGCAGCCCTGGTCAGCGCCCAGGGCCGCGTGGAGCAGGGCCCTTTCTCGCTCGGGGCATGGCGCGGCCACCCGGAAAACGAGCCGCGACGATGGGGCGCGGCCGGCGGCCCCGGCGCCGGGGAGTTTTCCCCGAGCAGAGTGGATGGAGGCGCCGTGGCCGGGCGTCCGCCTCCGCCGTGGCGGGCGGCCGGGGCGCCCGTGGAGGGGGCTGGCCTCTGTGGGGGAACGGAGTGATCTCTCACTCCACGGCTGGGACGAAGCCGCGAAAGGTGCCGTGGTCGCCGGGACGGTCGGGGGGACTCGTGGCGCGGGACTCAGGGTTCCCCATGCGGAGGCCCACAGGCTCAGGCCCCTGGCAACGGAAGGCTGAGCAAGCAGGCCCGGGCCCGGGCCCGGCTTTCGGGGCTGGCCCGGCCCCAGCGGCCGGCGCCAGGGAGGGGACCCCCGGAGGCTGAGGAGCGGGAGGCGTCGGCCTCCCCGGGGCCCGCCTCCCGGAGCTCCTCCTGGCGGTGCCGGAACGCGAAGACACGCGATCCCGGGCAGGGCCCCGGGGGGGCGGCCCTGCGGCCCTCTGGTGCCCGAAGTGTGTTCGCCTGGCGTTTTCCTGCCAATTCTCACGAGCGTTCTGCCCAAATCGGGATCGATTTGGGCAGAACGCTCGTGAGAATTGTCGGCGTTGGGCAGCCCTGATCAGCGCCCAGTGCCGCGTGGAGCAGGGCCCTTTCTCGCTCGGGGCATGTCGCGGCCACCCGGAAATCGAGCCGCGACGATGGGGCGCGTCCGGGGGCCCCGGCGCCGGGGAGTTTTCCCCGAGCAGAGTGGATGGAGGCGCCGTGGCCGGGCGTCCGACTCCGCCGTGGCGGGCGGCCGGGGCGCCCGTGGAGGGGGCTGGCCTCTGTGGGGGAACGGAGTGATCTCTCACTCCACGGCTGGGACGAAGACGCAAAAGCTGCCGTTGTCGCCGGGACGGTCGGGGGGTCTCGTGGCGCGGGACTCAGTGTTCCCCATGCGGAGGCCCCCAGGCACAGGCCCCTGGCAACGGAAGGATGAACAAGCAGGCCCGGGTCCGGGCACGGCTTTCGGGGCTGGCCCGGCCCCAGCGGCCGGCGCCAGGGAGGGGACCCCCGGAGGCTGAGGAGCGGGAGGCTCGGCCTCCGCGGGGACCGCCTCCCGGAGCTCCTCTTGGCGGTGCCGGAACGCGCCGACACGCGATCCCGGACAGGGCCCCGGGGGGGTGGCCCTGCGGCCCTCTGGTGCCCGAAGTGTGTTCGCCGGGCGTTTTCCGGCCAATTCTCACGAGCGTTCTGCCCAAATCGGGATCGGTTTGGGCAGAACGCTCCTGAGAATTGGCCGGCGTTGGGCATCCCTGGGCAGCGCCCAGTGCCGCGTGGAGCAGGGCCCTTTCTCACTCGGGGCATGGCGCGGCCACCCAGAAAACCAGCCGCGACGATGTGGTGCGGCTGATGGCCCCGGCGCCGGGGAGTTTTCCCCGAGCAGAGGGGATGGAGGCGCCGTGGACGGGCGTCCGCCTCCGCCGTGGCGGGCGGCCGGGGCGCCCGTGGAGGGGGCTGGCCTCTGTGGGGAACGGAGTGATCTCTCACTCCACGGCTGGGACGAAGCCGCGAAAGGTGCCGTTGTCACCGGGACGGTAGGGGGGACTCGTGGCTCGGGACTCAGGGTTCCCCATGCGGAGGCCCCGAGGCTCAGGCCCCTGGCAACGGGAGGCTGAGCAAGCAGGCCCGGGCCCGGGAGGCGTCGGCCTCCCCGGGGCCCGCCTCCCGGAGCTCCTCCTGGCGGTGCCGGAACGCGACGACACGCGATCCCGGACAGGGCCCCGGGGGGGCGGCCCTGCGGCCCTCTGGTGCCCGAAGTGTGTTCGCCGGGTGTTTTCCGGCCAATTCTCACGAGCGTTCTGCCCAAATCGGGATCATTTGGGTAAAACGCTCGTGAGAATTGGCCGGCGTTGGGCAGCCCTGGTCAGCGCCCAGGGCCGCGTGGAGCAGGGCCCTTTCTCGCTCGGGGCATGTCGCGGCCACCCGGAAAACGAGCCGCGACGATGGGGCGCGGCCGGTGGCCCCGGCGCCGCGGAGTTTTCCCCGAGCAGAGTGGATGGAGGCCCCGTGGCCGGGCGTCCGCCTCCGCCGTGGCGGGCGTCCGGCGGGCGGGGCGCCCGTGGAGGGGGCTGGCCTCTGTGGGGGAACGGAGTGATCTCTCACTCCACGGCTGGGACGAAGCCGCGAAAGGTGCCGTTGTCGCCGGGACGGTCGGGGGGACTCGTGGCGCGGGACTCAGGGTTCCCCATGCGGAGGCCCCCAGGCTCAGGCCCCTGGCATGGGAGGCTGAGCAAGCAGGCCTGGGCCCGGGCCGGGCTTTCGGGGCTGGCCCGGCCCCAGCTGCCGGCGCCAGGGAGGGGACCCCCGGAGGCTGAGGAGCGGGAGGCGTCGGCCTTCCCGGGGCCCGCCTCCCGGAACTCCTCCTGGGGGTGCCGGAACGCGACGACACGCGATCCCGGACAGGGCCCCGGGGGGGCGGCCCTGCGGCCCTCTGCTGCCCAAAGTGTGTTCGCCGGGCGTTTTCCGGCCAATTCTCACGAGCGTTCTGCCCAAATCGGGATCGATTTTGGCAGAACGCTCGTGAGAATTGGCCGGCCTTGGGCAGCCCTGGTCAGCACCCAGTGCCGCGTGGAGCAGGGCCCTTTCTCGCTCGGGGCATGGCGCGGCCACCCGGAAAACGAGCCGCGACGATGGGGCGCGGCCGGCATCCCCGGCGCCGGGGAGTTTTCCCCGAGCAGAGGGGATGGAGGCGCCGTGGCCGGGCGTCCGCCTCCGCCGTGGCGGGCGGCCGGGGCGCCCGTGGAGGGGGCTGGCCTCTGTGGGGGAACGGAGTGATCTCTCACTCCACGGCTGGGACGAAGCCGCGAAAGTTGCCGTTGTTGCCGGGACGGTCGGGGGGACTCGTGGCGCGGGACTCAGGGTTCCCCATGCGGAGGCCCCCAGGCTCAGGCCCCTGGCATCGGAGGCTGAGCAAGCAGGCCTGGGCCCGGGCCCGGCTTTCGGGGCTGGCCCGGCCCCAGCGGCCGGCGCCAGGGAGGGGACACCCAGAGGCTGAGGTGCGGGAGGCGCCGGCCTCCCCGGGACCCGCCTCCCGGAGCTCCTCCTGGCGGTGCCGGAACGCGACGACACGCGATCCCGGACAGGGCCCCGGGGGGGCGGCCCTGCTGCCCTGTGGTACCCGAAGTGTGTTCGCCGGGCGTTTCCGGCCAATTCTCACGAGCATTCTGCCCAAATCGGGATCGATTTGGGCAGAAGGCTCGTGAGAATTGGCCGGCGTTGGGCAGCCCTGGTCAGCGCCCAGTGCCGCGTGGAGCAGGGCCCTTTCTCGCGGGGCGCATGTCGCGGACACCCGGAAAACGAGCCGTGACGATGGGGCACGGCCGGCAGCCCCGGCGCTGGGGAGTTTTCCCCGAGCAGAGTGGATGGAGGCGCCGTGGCCGGGCGTCCGCCTCCGCCGTGGCGGGCGGCCGGGGCGCCCGTGGAGGGGGCTGGCCTCTGTGGGGGAACGGAGTGAACTCTCACTCCACGGCTGGGACGAAGCCCTGAAAGGTGCCGTTGTCGCCGGGACGGTCGGGAGGAATCGTGGCGCGGGACTCAGGGTTCCCCATGCGGAGGCCCCCAGGCTCAGGCCCCTGGCAACGGAAGGCTGAGCAAGCAGGCCCGGGCCCGTGCCCGGGTTTCGGGGCTGGCCCGGCCCCAGCGGCCGGCGCCAGGGAGGGGACCCCCGGAGGCTGAGGAGCGGGAGGCGTCGGCGTCACCGGGGCCCGCCTCCCGGAGCTCCTCCTGGCGGTGCCGGAACGCGCCGACACGCGATCCCGGACAGGGCCCCGGGGGGGCGGCCCTGCGGCCCTGTGGTGCCCGAAGTGTGTTCGCCGGGCGTTTTCCGGCCAATTCTCACGAGCGTTCTGCCCAAATCGGGATCGATTTGGGCAGAACGCTCGTGAGAATTGGACGGCGTTGGGCAGCCCTGGTCAGCGCCCAGGGCCGCGTGGAGCAGGGCCCTTTCTCGCTCGGGGCATGGCGCGGCCACCTGGAAAACGAGCCGCGACGATGGGGCGCGGCCGGCGGCCCCGGCGCCGTGGAGTTTTCCCCGAGAAGAGTGGATGGAGGCGCCGTGGCCGGGCGTCCGCCTCCGCCGTGGCGGGCGGCCGGGGCGCCCGTGGAGGGGGCTGGCCTCTGTGGGGGAACGGAGTGATCTCTCACTCCACGGCTGGGACGAAGCCGCGAAAGGTGCTGTGGTCGCCGGGACGGTCGGGGGGACTCGTGGCGCGGGACTCAGGGTTCCCCATGCGGAGGCCCCCAGGCTCAGGCCATGGCAACGGAAGGCTGAGCAAGCAGGCCCGGGCCCGGGCCCGGCTTTCGGGGCTGGCCCGGCCCCAGCGGCCGGCGCGAGGGAGGGGACCCCCGGAGGCTGAGGAGCGGGAGGCGTCAGCCTCCCCGGGGCCCGCCTCCCGGAGCTCCTCCTGGCGGTGCCGGAACGCGAAGACACGCGATCCCGGACAGGGCCCCGGGGGGGCGGCCCTGCGGCCCTCTGGTGCCCGAAGTGTGTTCGCCGGGCGTTTTCCGGCCAATTCTCACGAGCGTTCTGCCCAAATCGGGATCGATTTGGGCAGAACGCTCGTGAGAATTGGCCGGCGTTGGGCAGCCCTGGTCAGCGCCCAGTGCCGCGTGGAGCAGGGCCCTTTCTCGCTTGGGGCATGGCGCGGCCACCCGGAATACGAGCCGCGACGATGGGGCGCGGCCGGCGGCCCCGGCGCCGGGGAGTTTTCCCCGAGCAGAGTGGATGGAGGCGCCGTGGCCGGGCGTCCGCCTCCGCCGTGGCGGGCGGCCGGGGCGCCCGTGGAGGGGGCTGGCCTCTGTGGGGGAACGGAGTGATCTCTCACTCCACGGCTGGGACGAAGACGCGAAAGGTGCCGTTGTCACCGGGACGGTAGGGGGGACTCGTGGCTCGGGACTCAGGGTTCCCCATGCGGAGGCCCCGAGGCTCAGGCCCCTGGCAACGGGAGGCTGAGCAAGCAGGCCCGGGCCCGGGAGGCGTCGGCCTCCCCGGGGCCCGCCTCCCGGAGCTCCTCCTGGCGGTGCCGGAACGCGACGACACGCGATCCCGGACAGGGCCCCGGGGGGGCGGCCCTGCGGCCCTCTGGTGCCCGAAGTGTGTTCGCCGGGCGTTTTCCGGCCAATTCTCACGAGCGTTCTGCCCAAATCGGGATCGATTTGGGCAGAACGCTCGTGAGAATTGGCCGGCGTTGGGCAGCCCTGGTCAGCGCCCAGTGCCGCGTGGAGCAGGGCCCTTTCTCGCTTGGGGCATGGCGCGGCCACCCGGAATACGAGCCGCGACGATGGGGCGCGGCCGGCGGCCCCGGCGCCGGGGAGTTTTCCCCGAGCAGAGTGGATGGAGGCGCCGTGGCCGGGCGTCCGTCTCCGCCGTGGCGGGCGGCCGGGGCGCCCGTGGAGGGGGCTGGCCTCTGTGGGGGAACGGAGCGATCTCTCACTCCACGGCTGGGACGAAGACGCGAAAGGTGCCGTTGTCACCGGGACGGTAGGGGGGACTCGTGGCTCGGGACTCAGGGTTCCCCATGCGGAGGCCCCGAGGCTCAGGCCCCTGGCAACGGGAGGCTGAGCAAGCAGGCCCGGGCCCGGGAGGCGTCGGCCTCCCCGGGGCCCGCCTCCCGGAGCTCCTCCTGGCGGTGCCGGAACGCGACGACACGCGATCCCGGACAGGGCCCCGGGGGGGCGGCCCTGCGGCCCTCTGGTGCCCGAAGTGTGTTCGCCGGGTGTTTTCCGGCCAATTCTCACGAGCGTTCTGCCCAAATCGGGATCATTTGGGCAAAACGCTCGTGAGAATTGGCCGGCGTTGGGCAGCCCTGGTCAGCGCCCAGGGCCGCGTGGAGCAGGGCCCTTTCTCGCTCGGGGCATGTCGCGGCCACCCGGAAAACGAGCCGCGACGATGGGGCGCGGCCGACGGCCCCGGCGCCGGGGAGTTTTCCCCGAGCAGAGTGGATGGAGGCCCCGTGGCCGGGCGTCCGCCTCCGCCGTGGCGGGCGGCCGGCTGGCGGGGCGCCCGTGGAGGGGGCTGGCCTCTGTGGGGGAACGGAGTGATCTCTCACTCCACGGCTGGGACGAAGCCGCGAAAGGTGCCGTTGTCGCCGGGACGGTCGGGGGGACTCGTGGCGCGGGACTCAGGGTTCCCCATGCGGAGGCCCACAGGCTCAGGCCCCTGGCAACGGAAGGCTGAGCAAGCAGGCCCGGGCCCGGGCCTGGCTTTCGGGGCTGGCCCGGCCCCAGCGGCCGGCGCCAGGGAGGGGACCCCCGGAGGCTGAGGAGCGGGAGGCGTCGGCCTCCCCGGGGCCCGCCTCCCGGAGCTCCTCCTGGCGGTGCCGGAACGCGACGACTCGCGATCCCGGACACGGCCCCGGGGGGGCGGCCCTGCAGCCGTCTGGTGCACGAAGTGTGTTCGCCGGACGTTTTCCGGCCAATTCTCACGAGCGTTCTGCCCAAATCGGGATCGATTTGGGCAGAACGCTCGTGAGAGTTGGCCGGCGTTGGGCAGCCCTGATCAGCGCCCAGTGCCGCGTGGAGCAGGGCCCTTTCTCGCTCGGGGCATGGCGCGGCCACCCGGAAAACGAGCCGCGACGATGGGGCACGGCCGGCGGCCCCGGCGCCGGGGAGTTTTCCCCGAGCAGAGTGGATGGAGGCGCCGGGGCTGGGCGTCCGCCTCCGCCGTGGCGGGCGGCCGGGGCGCCCGTGGAGGGGGCTGGCCTCTGTGGCGGAACGGAGTGATCTCTCACTCCACGGCTGGGACGAAGCCGCGAAAGTTGCCGTTGTCGCCGGGACGGTTGGTGGGACTCGTGGCGCGGGACTCAGGGTTCCCCATACGGAGGCCCCCAGGCTCAGGCCCCTGGCAAAGGAAGGCTGAGCAAGCAGGCCCTGGCCCGTGCCCGGATTTCGGGGCTGGCCCGGCCCCAGCTGCCGGCGCCAGGGAGGGGACCCCCGGAGGCTGAGGAGCGGGAGGCGTCGGCATCCCCGGGTCACGCCTCCCGGAGATCCTCCCGGCGGTGCCGGAAGGCGACGACACGCGATCCCGGACAGGGCCCCGGGGGGGCGGCCCTGCGGCCCTCTGGTGCCCGAAGTGTGTTCGCCGGGCGTGTTCCGGCCAATTCTCACGAGCGTTCTGCCCAAATCGGGATCGATTTGGGCAGAACGCTCGTAAGAATTGGCCGGCGTTTGGCAGCCCTGGTCACCGCCCAGTGCCGCGTGGAGCAGGGCCCTTTCTCGCGCGGCGCATGTCGCGGCCACCCGGAAAACGAGCCGCGACGATGGGGAACGGCCGGCGGACCCGGCGCCGGGGAGTTTTCCCCGAGCAGAGTGGATGGAGGCGCCGTGGCCGGGTGTCCGCCTCCGCCGTGGCGGGCGGCCGGGGCGCCCGTGGAGGGGGCTGGCCTCTGTGGGGGAACGGAGTGATCTCTCACTCCACGGCTGGGACGAAGCCGCGAAAGGTGCCGTTGTCTCCGGGACGTTCGGGGGGACTCGTGGCGCGGGACTCAGAGTTCCCCATGCGGAATACCCCAGGCTCAGGCCCCTGGCAACGGAAGGCTGAGCAAGCAGGCCCGGGCCCGGGCCCGGCTTTCGGGGCTGGCCCGGCCCCAGCGGCCGGCGCCAGGGAGGGGACCCCCGGAGGCTGAGGAGCGGGAGGCGTCGGCCTCCCCGGGGCCCGCCTCCCGGAGCTCCTCCTGGCGGTGCCGGAACGCGACGACACGCGATCCCGGACAGGGCCCCGGGGGGGCGGCCCTGCGGCCCTGTGGTGCCCGAACTGTGTTCGCCGGGCGTTTTCCGGCCAATTCTCACGAGCGTTCTGCCCAAATCGGGATCGATTTGGGCAGAACGCTCGTGAGAATTGGCCGGCGTTGGGGAGCCCTGGTCAGCGCCCAGGGCCGCGTGGAAAAGGGCCCTTTCTCGCTCGGGGCATGGCGCGGCCACCCGGAAAACGAGCCGCGACGATGGGGCGCGGCCGGCGGCCCCGGCGCCGGGGAGTTTTCCCCGAGCAGAGTGGATGGAGGCGCCGTGGCCGGGCGTCCGACTCCGCCGTGTCGGGCGGCCGGGGCGCCCGTGGAGGGGGCTGGCCTCTGTGGGGGAACGGAGAGATCTCTCACTCCACGGCTGGGACGAAGCCGCGAAAGGTGCCGTGGTCGCCGGGACGGTCTGGGGGACTCGTGGCGCGGGACTCAGGGTTCCCTATGCGGAGGCCCCCAGGCTCAGGCCCCTGGCAACGGAAGGCTGAGCAAGCAGGCCCGGGCCCGTGCCCGGGTTTCGGGGCTGGCCCGGCCCCAGTGGCCGGCGCCAGGGAGGGGACCCCCGGAGGCTGAGGAGCGGGAGGCATCGGCATCCCCGGGTCACGCCTCCCGGAGATCCTCCCGGCGGTGCCGGAAGGCGACGACACGCGATCCCGGACAGGGCCCCGGGGGGGCGGCCCTGCGGCCCTGTGGTGCCCGAAGTGTGTTCGCCGGGCGTTTTCCGGCCAATTCTCACGAGCGTTCTGCCCAAATCGGTATCAATTTGGGCAGAACGCTCGTGAGAATTGGCCGGCGTTGGGCAGCCCTGGTCAGCGCCCAGTGCCGCGTGGAGCAGGGCCCTTTCTCGCTCGGGGCATGGCGCGGCCACCCGGAAAACGAGCCGCGACGATGGGGCACGGCCGGCGGCCCCGGCGCCGGGGAGTTTTCCCCGAGCAGAGTGGATGGAGGCGCCGTGGCCAGGCGTCGGCCTCCGCCGCGGCGGGCGGCCGGGGCGCCCGTGGAGGGGGCTGGCCTCTGTGGGGGAACGGAGTGATCTCTCACTCCACGGCTGGGACGAAGCCGCGAAAGGTGCCGTGGTCGCCGGGACGGTCGGGGGGACTCGTGGCGCGGGACTCAGGGTTCCCCTTGCGGAGGCCCCCAGGCTCAGACCCCTGGCAACGGAAGGCTGAGCAAGCAGGCCCGGGCCCGGGCCCGGCTCTCGGGGCTGGCCCGGTCCCAGCGGCCGGCGCCAGGGAGGGGACCCCCGGAGGCTGAGGAACGGGAGGCTTCGGCCTCCCCGGGGCCCGCCTCCCGGAGCTCCTCCTGGCGGTGCCGGAACGCGCCGACACGCGATCCCGGACAGGGCCCCTGGGGGGCGGCCCTGCGGCCCTCTGGTGCCCGAAGTGTGTTCGCCGGGCGTTTTCCGGCCAATTCTCACGAGCGTTCTGCCCAAATCGGGATCGATTTGGGCAGAACGCTCGTGAGAATTGGCCGGCGTTGGGCAGCACTGGTCAGCGTCCAGGGCCACGTGGAGCAGGGCCTTTTCTCGCTCGGGGCATGGCGCGGCCACCCGGAAAACGAGCCGCGACGATGGGGCGCGGCCGGCGGCCCCGGCGCCGGGGAGTTTTCCCCGAGCAGAGTGGATGGAGGCGCCGTGGCCGGGCGTCCGCCTCCGCCGTGGCGGGCGGCCGGGGCGCCCGTGGAGGGGGCTGGCCTCTGTCGGCAAACGGAGTGATCTCTCACTCCACGACTGGGACGAAGCCGCGAAAGGTGCCGTGGTCGCCGGGACGGTCTGGGGGACTCGTGGCGCGGGACTCAGGGTTCCCCATGCGGAGGCCCCCAGGCTCAGGCCCCTGGCAACGGAAGGCTGAGCAAGCAGGCCCGGGCCCGGGCCCTGCTTTCGGGGCTGGCCCGGCCCCAGCGGCCGGCGCCAGGGAGGGGACCCCCGGAGGCTGAGGAGCGGGAGGCGTTGGCCTCCCCGGGGCCCGCCTCCCGGAGCTCCTCCTGGCGGTGCCGGAACGCGACGACACGCGATCCCGGACAGGGCCCCGGGGGGGCGGCCCTGCGGCCCTCTGGTGCCCGAAGTGTGTTCGCCGGGCGTTTTCCGGCCAATTCTCACGAGCGTTCTGCCCAAATCGGGATCGATTTGGGCAGAACGCTCGTGAGAATTGGCCGGCGTTGGGCAGCCCTGGTCAGCGCCCAGGGCGGCGTGGAGCAGGGCCCTTTCTCGCTCGGGGCATGGCGCGGCCACCCGGAAAACGAGCCGCGACGATGGGGCGCGGCCGGCGGCCCCGGCGCCGGGGAGTTTTCCCCGAGCAGAGTGGATGGAGGCGCCGTGGCCGGGCGTCCGCCTCCGCCGTGGCGGGCGGCCGGGGCGCCCGTGGAGGGGGCTGGCCTCTGTGGGGGAACGGAGTGATCTCTCACTCCACGGCTGGGACGAAGCCGCGAAAGGTGCCGTGGTCGCCGGGACGGTCGGGGGGACTCGTGGCGCGGGACTCAGGGTTCCCCATGCGGAGGCCCCCAGGCTCAGGCCCCTGGCAACGGAAGGCTGAGCAAGCAGGCCCGGGCCCGGGCCCGGCTTTCGGGGCTGGCCCGGCCCCAGCGGCCGGCGCGAGGGAGGGGACCCCCGGAGGCTGAGGAGCGGGAGGCGTCGTCCTCCCCGGGGCCCGCCTCCCGGAGCTCCTCCTGGCGGTGCCGGAACGCGACGACACGCGATCCCGGACAGGGCCCCGGGGGGGCGGCCCTGCGGCCCTCTGGTGCCCGAAGTGTGTTCGCCTGGCGTTTTCCGGCCAATTCTCACGAGCGTTCTGCCCAAATCGGGATCGATTTGGGCAGAACGCTCGTGAGAATTGGCCGGCGTTGGGCAGCCCTGGTCAGCGCCCAGGGCCGCGTGGAGCAGGTCCCTTTCTCGCTCGGGGCATGGCGCGGCCACCCGGAAAACGAGCCGCGACGATGGGGCGCGGCCGGCGGCCCCGGCGCCGGGGAGTTTTCCCCGAGCAGAGTGGATGGAGGCGCCGTGGCCGGGCGTCCGCCTCCGCCGTGGCGGGCGGCCGGGGCGCCCGTGGAGGGGGCTGGCCTCTGTGGGGGAACGGAGTGATCTCTCACTCCACGGCTGGGACGAAGCCGCGAAAGGTGCCGTGGTCGCCGGGACGGTCGGGGGGACTCGTGGCGCGGGACTCAGGGTTCCCCATGCGGAGGCCCACAGGCTCAGGCCCCTGGCAACGGAAGGCTGAGCAAGCAGGCCCGGGCCCGGGCCGGGCTTTCGGGGCTGGCCCGGCCCCAGCGGCCGGCGCCAGGGAGGGGACCCCCGGAGGCTGAGGAGCGGGAGGCGTCGGCCTCCCCGGGGCCCGCCTCCCGGAGCTCCTCCTGGCGGTGCCGGAACGCGAAGACACGCGATCCCGGACAGGGCCCCGGGGGGGCGGCCCTGCGGCCCTCTGGTGCCCGAAGTGTGTTCGCCGGGCGTTTTCCGGCCAATTCTCACGAGCGTTTGGGCAGAACGCTCGTGAGAATTGGCCGGCGTTGGGCAGCCCTGGTCAGCGCCCAGGGCCGCGTGGAGCAGGGCCCTTTCTCGCTCGGGGCATGGCGCGGCCACCCGGAAAACGAGCCGCGACGATAGGGCGCGGCCGGCGGCCCCGGCGCCGGGGAGTTTTCCCCGAGCAGAGTGGATGGAGGCGCCGTGGCCGGGCGTCCGCCTCCGCCGTGGCGGGCGGCCGGGGCGCCCGTGGAGGGGGCTGGCCTCTGTGGGGGAACGGAGTGATCTCTCACTCCACGGCTGGGACGAAGCCGCGAAAGGTGCCGTGGTCGCCGGGACGGTCGGGGGGACTCGTGGCGCGGGACTCAGGGTTCCCCATGCGGAGGCCCCCAGGCTCAGGCCCCTGGTAACGGAAGGCTGAGCAAGCAGGCCCGGGCCCGGGCCCGGCTTTCGGGGCTGGCCCGGCCCCAGCGGCCGGCGCCAGGGAGGGGACCCCCGGAGGCTGAGGAGCGGGAGGCGTCGGCCTCCCCGGGGCCCGCCTCCCGGAGCTCCTCCTGGCGGTGCCGGAACGCGAAGACACGCGATCCCGGACAGGGCCCCGGGGGGGCGGCCCTGCGGCCCTCTGGTGCCCGAAGTGTGTTCGCCGGGCGTTTTCCGGCCAATTCTCACGAGCGTTTGGGCAGAACGCTCGTGAGAATTGGCCGGCGTTGGGCAGCCCTGGTCAGCGCCCAGGGCCGCGTGGAGCAGGGCCCTTTCTCGCTCGGGGCATGGCGCGGCCACCCGGAAAACGAGCCGCGACGATGGGGCGCGGCCGGTGGCCCCGGCGCCGGGGAGTTTTCCCCGAGCAGAGTGGATGGAGGCGCCGTGGCCGGGCGTCCGACTCCGCCGTGGCGGGCGGCCGGGGCGCCCGTGGAGGGGGCTGGCCTCTGTGGGGGAACGGAGTGATCTCTCACTCCACGGCTGGGACGAAGCCGCGAAAGGTGCCGTGGTCGCCGGGACGGTCGGGGGGACTCGTGGCGCGGGACTCAGGGATCCCCATGCGGAGGTCCCCAGGCTCAGGCCCCTGGCAACGGAAGGCTGAGCAAGCAGGCCCGGGCCCGGGCCCGGCTTTCGGGGCTGGCCCGGCCCCAGCGGCCGGCGCCAGGGAGGGGACCCCCGGAGGCTGAGGAGCGGGAGGCGTCGGCCTCCCCGGGTCCGCCTCCCGGAGCTCCTCCTGGCGGTGCCGGAACGCGACGACACGCGATCCCGGACAGGGCCCCGGGGGGGCGGCCCTGCGGCCCTGTGGTGCCCGAAGTGTGTTCGCCGGGCGTTTTCCGGCCAATTCTCACGAGCGTTCTGCCCAAATCGGGATCGATTTGGGCAGAACGCTCGTGAGAATTGGCCGGCGTTGGGCAGCCCTGGTCAGCGCCCAGGGCCGCGTGGAGCAGGGCCCTTTCTCGCTCGGGGCATGGCGCGGCCACCCGGAAAACGAGCCGCGACGATGGGGCGCGGCCGGTGGCCCCGGCGCCGGGGAGTTTTACCCGAGCAGAGTGGATGGAGGCGCCGTGGCCGGGCGTCCGCCTCCGCCGTGGCGGGCGGCCGGGGCGCCCGTGGAGGGGGCTGGCCTCTGTGGGGGAACGGAGTGATCTCTCACTCCACGGCTGGGACGAAGCCGCGAAAGGTGCCGTGGTCGCCGGGACGGTCGGGGGGACTCGTGGCGCGGGACTCAGGGTTCCCCATGCGGAGGCCCCCAGGCTCAGGCCCCTGGCAACGGAAGGCTGAGCAAGCAGGCCCGGGCCCGTTCCCGGGTTTCGGGGCTGGCCCTGCCCCAGCGGCCGGCGCCAGGGAGGGGACCCCCGGAGGCTGAGGAGCGGGAGGCGTCGGCGTCACCGGGGCCCGCCTCCCGGAGCTCCTCCTGGCGGTGCCGGAACGCGCCGACACGCGATCCCGGACAGGGCCCCGGGGGGGCGGCCCTGCGGCCCTGTGGTGCCCGAAGTGTGTTCGCCGGGCGATTTCCGGCCAATTCTCACGAGCGTTCTGCCCAAATCGGGATCGATTTGGGCAGAACGCTCGTGAGAATTGGCCGGCGTTGGGCAGCCCTGGTCAGCGCCCAGGGCCGCGTGGAGCAGGGCCCTTTCTCGCTCGGGGCATGGCGCGGCCACCCGGAAAACGAACCGCGACGATGGGGCGCGGCCGGCATCCCCGGCGCGGGGGAGATTTCCCCGAGCAGAGGGGATGGAGGCGCCGTGGCCGGGCGTCCGCCTCCGCCGTGGCGGGCGGCCGGGGCGCCCGTGGAGGGGGCTGGCCTCTGTGGGGGAACGGAGTGATCTCTCACTCCACGGCTGGGACGAAGCCGCGAAAGTTGCCGTTGTTGCCGGGACGGTCGGGGGGACTCGTGGCGCGGGACTCAGTGTTCCCCATGCGGAGGCCCCCAGGCTCAGGCCCCTGGCATCGGAGGCTGAGCAAGCAGGCCTGGGCCCGGGCCCGGCTTTCGGGGCTGGCCCGGCCCCAGCGGCCGGCGCCAGGGAGGGGACACCCAGAGCCTGAGGAGCGGGAGGCGTCGGCCTCCCCGGGGCCCGCCTCCCGGAGCTCCTCCTGGCGGTGCCGGAACGCGAAGACACGCGATCCCGGACAGGGCCCCGGGGGGGCGGCCCTGCGGCCCTCTGGTGCCCGAAGTGTGTTCGCCGGGCGTTTTCCGGCCAATTCTCACGAGCGTTCTGCCCAAATCGGGATCGATTTGGGCAGAACGCTCGTGAGAATTGGCCGGCGTTGGGCAGCCCTGGTCAGCGCCCAGGGCCGCGTGGAGCAGGGCCCTTTCTCGCTCGGGGCATGGCGCGGCCACACGGAAAACGAGCCGCGACGATGGGGCGCGGCCGGCGGCCCCGGCGCCGGGGAGTTTTCCCCGAGCAGAGTGGATGGAGGCGCCGTGGCCGGGCGTCCGCCTCCGCCGTGGCGGGCGGCCGGGGCGCCCGTGGAGGGGGCTGGCCTCTGTGGGGGAACGGAGTGATCTCTCACTCCACGGCTGGGACGAAGCCGCGAAAGGTGCCGTGGTCGCCGGGACGGTCGGGGGGACTCGTGGCGCGGGACTCAGGGTTCCCCATGCGGAGGCCCCCAGGCTCAGGCCCCTGGCAACGGAAGGCTGAGCAAGCAGGCCCGGGCCCGGGCCCGGCTTTCGGGGCTGGCCCGGCCCCAGCGGCCGGCGCCAGGGAGGGGACCCCCGGAGGCTGAGGAGCGGGAGGCGTCGGCCTTCCCGGGGCCCGCCTCCCGGAGCTCCTCCTGGCGGTGCCGGAACGCGCCGACACGCGATCCCGGACAGGGCCCCGGGGGGGCGGCCCTGCGGCCCTCTGGTGCCCGAAGTGTGTTCGCCGGGCGTTTTCCGGCCAATTCTCACGAGCGTTCTGCCCAAATCGGGATCGATTTGGGCAGAACGCTCGTGAGAATTGGCCGGCGTTGGGCAGCCCTGGTCAGCGCCCAGGGCCGCGTGGAGCAGGGCCCTTTCTCGCTCGGGGCATGGCGCGGCCACCCGGAAAACGAACCGCGACGATGGGGCGCGGCCGGCATCCCCGGCGCGGGGGAGATTTCCCCGAGCAGAGGGGATGGAGGCGCCGTGGCCGGGCGTCCGCCTCCGCCGTGGCGGGCGGCCGGGGCGCCCGTGGAGGGGGCTGGCCTCTGTGGGGGAACGGAGTGATCTCTCACTCCACGGCTGGGACGAAGCCGCGAAAGTTGCCGTTGTTGCCGGGACGGTCGGGGGGACTCGTGGCGCGGGACTCAGTGTTCCCCATGCGGAGGCCCCCAGGCTCAGGCCCCTGGCATCGGAGGCTGAGCAAGCAGGCCTGGGCCCGGGCCCGGCTTTCGGGGCTGGCCCGGCCCCAGCGGCCGGCGCCAGGGAGGGGACACCCAGAGCCTGAGGAGCGGGAGGCGTCGGCCTCCCCGGGGCCCGCCTCCCGGAGCTCCTCCTGGCGGTGCCGGAACGCGAAGACACGCGATCCCGGACAGGGCCCCGGGGGGGCGGCCCTGCGGCCCTCTGGTGCCCGAAGTGTGTTCGCCGGGCGTTTTCCGGCCAATTCTCACGAGCGTTCTGCCCAAATCGGGATCGATTTGGGCAGAACGCTCGTGAGAATTGGCCGGCGTTGGGCAGCCCTGGTCAGCGCCCAGGGCCGCGTGGAGCAGGGCCCTTTCTCGCTCGGGGCATGGCGCGGCCACACGGAAAACGAGCCGCGACGATGGGGCGCGGCCGGCGGCCCCGGCGCCGGGGAGTTTTCCCCGAGCAGAGTGGATGGAGGCGCCGTGGCCGGGCGTCCGCCTCCGCCGTGGCGGGCGGCCGGGGCGCCCGTGGAGGGGGCTGGCCTCTGTGGGGGAACGGAGTGATCTCTCACTCCACGGCTGGGACGAAGCCGCGAAAGGTGCCGTGGTCGCCGGGACGGTCGGGGGGACTCGTGGCGCGGGACTCAGGGTTCCCCATGCGGAGGCCCCCAGGCTCAGGCCCCTGGCAACGGAAGGCTGAGCAAGCAGGCCCGGGCCCGGGCCCGGCTTTCGGGGCTGGCCCGGCCCCAGCGGCCGGCGCCAGGGAGGGGACCCCCGGAGGCTGAGGAGCGGGAGGCGTCGGCCTTCCCGGGGCCCGCCTCCCGGAGCTCCTCCTGGCGGTGCCGGAACGCGCCGACACGCGATCCCGGACAGGGCCCCGGGGGGGCGGCCCTGCGGCCCTCTGGTGCCCGAAGTGTGTTCGCCGGGCGTTTTCCGGCCAATTCTCACGAGCGTTCTGCCCAAATCGGGATCGATTTGGGCAGAACGCTCGTGAGAATTGGCCGGCGTTGGGCAGCCCTGGTCAGCGCCCAGGGCCGCGTGGAGCAGGGCCCTTTCTCGCTCGGTGCATGGCGCGGCCACCCGGAAAACGAGCCGCGACGATGGGGCGCGGCCGGCGGCCCCGGCGCCGGGGAGTTTTCCCCGAGCAGAGTGGATGGAGGCGCCGTGGCCGGGCGTCCGACTCCGCCGTGGCGGGCGGCCGGGGCGCCCGTGGAGGGGGCTGGCCTCTGTGGGGGAACGGAGTGATCTCTCACTCCACGGCTGGGACGAAGCTGCGAAAGGTGCCGTGGTCGCCGGGACGGTCGGGGGGACTCGTGGCGCGGGACTCAGGGATCCCCATGCGGAGGTCCCCAGGCTCAGGCCCCTGGCAACGGAAGGCTGAGCAAGCAGGCCCGGGCCCGGGCCCGGCTTTCGGGGCTGGCCCGGCCCCAGCGGCCGGCGCCAGGGAGGGGACCCCCGGAGGCTGAGGAGCGGGAGGCGTCGGCCTCCCCGGGTCCGCCTCCCGGAGCTCCTCCTGGCGGTGCCGGAACGCGACGACACGCGATCCCAGACAGGGCCCCGGGGGGGCGGCCCTGCGGCCCTGTGGTGCCCGAAGTGTGTTCGCCGGGCGTTTTCCGGCCAATTCTCACGAGCGTTCTGCCCAAATCGGGATCGATTTGGGCAGAACGCTCGTGAGAATTGGCCGGCGTTGGGCAGCCCTGGTCAGCGCCCAGGGCCGCGTGGAGCAGGGCCCTTTCTCGCTCGGGGCATGGCGCGGCCACCCGGAAAACGAGCCGCGACGATGGGGCGCGGCCGGCGGCCCCGGCGCCGGGGAGTTTTCCCCGAGCAGAGTGGATGGAGGCGCCGTGGCCGGGCGTCCGCCTCCGCCGTGGCGGGCGGCCGGGGCGCACATGGAGGGGGCTGGCCTCTGTGGGGGAACGGAGTGATCTCTCACTCCACGGCTGGGACGAAGCCGCGAAAGGTGCCGTTGTCGCCGGGACGGTCGGGGGGACTCGTGGCGCGGGACTCAGGGTTCCCCATGCGGAGGCCCCCAGGCTCAGGCCCCTGGCAACGGAAGGCTGAACAAGCAGGCCCGGGCCCGGGCCCGGCTTTCGGGGCTGTCCCGGCCCCGGCGGCCGGCGCCAGGGAGGGGACCCCCGGAGGCTGAGGAGCGGGAGGCGTTGGCCTCCCCGGGGCCCGCCTCCCGTAGCTCCTCCTGGCGGTGCCGGAACGCGACAACACGCGATCCCGGACAGGGCCCCGGGGGGGCGGCCCTGCGGCCCTGTGGTGCCCGAAGTGTGTTCGCCGGGCGTTTTCCGGCCAATTCTCACGAGCGTTCTGCCCAAATCGGGATCGATTTGGGCAGAACGCTCGTGAGAATTGGCCGGCGTTGGGCAGCCCTGGTCAGCACCCATTGCCGCGTGGAGCAGGGCCCTTTCTCGCTCGGGGCATGGCGCGGCCACCCGGAAAACGAGCCGCGACGATGGGGCGCGGCCGGAGCCCCCGGCGCCGGGGAGTTTTCCCCGAGCAGAGTGGATGGAGGCGCCGTGGCCGGGCGTCTGCCTCCGCCGTGGCGGGCCGCCGGAGCACCCGTGGAGGGGCCTGGCCTCGGTGGGGGATCGGAGTGATCTCTCACACCATGGCTGGGACGAAGCCGCGAAAGGTGCCGTTGTCGCCGGGACGGTCGGGGGGACTCGTGGCGCGGGACTCAGGGTTCCCCATGCGGAGGCCCCCAGGCTCAGGCCCCTGGCAACGGACGGCTGAGCAAGCAGGCCCGGGCCTGGCGTTCGGGGCTGTCCCGGCCCCGGCTGCCGGCGCCAGGGAGGGGACCCCCGGAGGCTGAGGAGCGGGAGGCGTCGGCCTCCCCTGGGCCCGCCTCCCGGAGCTCCTCCTGGCGGTGCCGGAACGCAACGACACGGGATCACGGACAGGACCCCTGGGGGCGGCCCTGCAGCCCCCTGGTGCCCGAAGTGTGTTCGCCGGGCGTTTTCCGGCCAATTCTCACGAGCGTTCTGCCCAAATCGGGATCGATTTGGGCAGAACGCTCGTGAGAATTGGCCGGCGTTGGGCAGCCGTGGTCAGCGCCCAGTGCCGCGTGGAGCAGGGCCCTTTCTCGCTCGGGGCATGGCACGGCCACCCGGATAACGAGTCGCGACCATGAGGCGCGGCCGGTGTCCCCGGCGCCGGGGAGTTTTCCCCGAGCAGAGTGGATGGAGGCGCCGTGGCCGGGCGTCCGCCTCCGCCGTGGCGGGCGGCCGGGGCGCACGTGGAGGGGGCTGGCCTCTGTGAGGGAACGGAGTGATCTCTCACTCCACGGCTGGGACGAACCCGCGAAAGGTGCCGTTGTCGCCGGGACGGTCGGGGGGACTCGTGGCGCGGGACTAAGGGTTCCCCATGCGGAGGCCCCCAGGCTCAGGCCCCTGGCAACAGACGGCTGAGCAAGCAGGCCCGGGCCCGGGCCCGGCTTTCGGGGCTGTCCCGGCCACGGCGGCCGGCGCCAGGGAGGGGACCCACGGAGGCTCAGGAGCGGGAGGCATCGGCCTCCCCGGGACCCGCCTCCCGGAGCTCCTCCTGGCGGTGCCGGAACGCGACGACACGCGATCCCGGACAGGGCCCCGGGGGGGCGGCCCTGCGGCCCTGTGGTGCCCGAAGTGTGTTCTCCGTGCGTTTTCCGGCCAATTCTCACGAGCGTTCTGCCCAAATCGGCATCGATTTGGGCAGAACGCTCGTGAGAATTGGCCGGCGTTGGGCAGCCCTGGTCAGCGCCCAGTGCCGCGTGGAGCAGGGCCCTTTCTCGCTCGGGGCATGTCGCGGCCACCCGGAAAACGAGCCGCGACGATGGGGCGCGGCCGGCGGCCCCGGCGCCGGGGAGTTTTCCCCGAGCAGAGTGGATGGAGGCGCCGTGGCCGGGCGTCCGCCTCCGCCGTGCCGGGCGGCCGGGGCGCCCGTGGAGGGGGCTGGCCTCTGTCGGGGAACGGAGTGATCTCTCACTCCACGGCTGGGACGAAGCCGAGAAAGGTGCCGTTGTCGCCGGGACGGTCGGGGGGACTGGGGGCGCAGGACTCAGGGTTCCCCATGCGGAGGCCCCCAGGCTCAGGCCCCTGGCAACGGAAGGCTGAGCAAGCAGGCCCGGGCCCGGGCCCGGCTTTCGGGGCTGGCCCGGCCGCAGCGGCCGGCGCCAGGGAGGGGACCCCGGAGGCTGAGGAGCGGGAGGCGTCGGCCTCCCCGGGGCCCGCCTCCCGGAGCTCCTCCTGGCGGTGCCGGAACGCGACAACATGCGATCCCGGTCAGGGCCCCGGGGTGGCGGACCTGCGGCCTTGTGGTGCCCGAAGTGTGTTCGCCGGGCGTTTTCCGGCCAATTCTCACGAGCGTTCTGCCCAAATCGGGATCGATTTGGGCAGAACGCTCGTGAGAATTGGCCGGCGTTGGGCAGCCCTGGTCAGCGCCCAGTGCCGCGTGGAGCAGGGCCCTTTCTCGCTCGGGGCATGGCGCGGCCACCCGGAAAACGAGCCGCGACGATGGGGCGCGGCCGGCGGCCCCGGCGCCGGGGAGTTTTCCCCGAGCAGAGTGGATGGAGGCGCCGTGGCCGGGCGTCCGCCTCCGCCGTGGCGGGCCGCCGGGGCGCCCGTGGAGGGGGCTGGCCTCTGTGGGGGATCGGAGTGATCTCTCACACCACGGCTGGGACGAAGCCGCGAAAGGTGCCGTTGTCGCCGGGACGGTCGGGGGGACTCGTGGCGCGGGACTCAGGGTTCCCCGTGCGGAGGCCCCCAGGCTCAGGCCCCTGGCAACGGAAGGCTGAGCAAGCAGGCCCGGGACCGGGCCCGGATTTCGGGGCTGGCCCGGCCCCAGCGGCCGGCGCCAGGGAGGGGAACCCCGGACGCTGAGGAGCGGGAGGCATCGGCCTCACCGGGGCCCGCCTCCCGGAGCTCCTCCTGGCGGTGCCGCAACGCGACGACCCGCGAGCCCGGACAGGGCCCCGGGGGGGCGGCCCTGCGGCCCTGTGGTGCCCGAAGTTTGTTCGCCGGGCGTTTTCCGGCCAATTCTCACGAGCGTTCTGCCCAAATCGGGATCGATTTGGGCAGAACGCTCGTGAGAATTGGCCGGCGTTGGGCAGCCCTGGTCAGCGCCCAGTGCCGCGTGGAGCAGGGACATTTCTCGCTCGGGGCATGTCGCGGCCACCCGGAAAACGAGCCGCGACGATGGGGCGCGGCCGGCGGCCCCGGCGCCGCGGAGTTTTCCCCGAGCAGAGTGGATGGAGGCGCCGTGGCCGGGCGTCCACCTCCGCCGTGCCGGGCGCCCGGGGCGCTCGTGGAGGGAGCTGGCCTCTGTGGGGGAACGGAGTGATCTCTCACTCCACGGCTGGGACGAACCCGCGAAAGGTGCCGTTGTCGCCGGGACGGTCGGGGGGACTCGTGGCGCGGGACTCAGGGTTCCCCATGCGGAGGCCCCCAGGCTCAGGCCCCTGGCAACGGACGGCTGAGCAAGCAGGCCCGGGCCCGGGCCCGGCTTTCGGGGCTGGCCCGGCCCCGGCGGCCGGCGCCAGGGAGGGGACCCCCGGAGGCTGAGGAGCGGGAGGCGTCGTCCTCCCCGGGGCCCGCCTCCCGGAGCTCCTCCTGGCGGTGCCGGAACGCGAGGACACGCGATCCCGGACAGGGCCCCGGGGGGGCGGCCCTGCGGCCCTGTGGTGCCCGAAGTGTGTTCGCCGGCCGTTTTCCGGCCAATTCTCACGAGCGTTCTGCCCAAATCGGGATCGATTTGGGCAGAACGCTCGTAAGAATTGGCCGGCGTTGGGCAGCCCTGGTCAGCGCCCAGTGCCGCGTGGAGCAGGGCCCTTTCTCGCTCGGGGCATGGCGCGGCCACCCGGAAAACGAGCCGCGACGATGGGGCACGGCCGGCGGCCCCGGCGCCGGGGAGTTTTCCCCGAGCAGAGTGGATGGAGGCGCCGTGGCCGGGCGTCCGCCTCCGACGTGGCGGGCGGCCGGGGCGCCCGTGGAGGGGGCTGGCCTCTGTGGGGGAACGGAGTGATCTCTCACTCCACGGCTGGGACGAAGCCGCGAAAGGCGCCGTTGTCGCCGGGACGGTCGGGGGGACTCGTGGCGCGGGACTCAGGGTTCCCCTTGCGGAGGCCCCCAGGCTCATGCCCCTGGCAACGGAAGTCTGAGCAAGCAGGCCCGCGCCCGGGCCCGGCTATCGGGGCTGGCCCGGCCCCAGCGGCCGGCGCCAGGGAGGGGACCCCCGGAGGCTGAGGAGCGGGAGGCGTCGGCCTCCCCGGGCCCCCCTCCCGTAGCTCCTCCTGGCGGTGCAGGAACGCGACGACACGCGATCCCGGACAGGGCCCCGGGGGAGCGGCCCTGAGGCCCTGTGGTGCCCGAAGTGTGCTCGCCAGGCGTTTTCTGGCCAATTCTCACGAGCGTTCTGCCCAAATTGGGATCGATTTGGGCAGAACGCTCGTGAGAATTGGCCGGCGTTGGGCAGCCCTGGTCAGCGACCAGTGCCGCGTGGAGCAGGGCCCTTTCTCGATCGGGACATGGCGCGGCCACCCGGAAAACGAGCCGCGACGATGTGGCGCGGCCGGAGGCCCCGCGCCGGGGAGTTTTCCCCGAGCAGAGTGGTTGGAGGCGCCGTAGCCGGGCATCCGCCTCCGCCGTGGCGGGGGGCCGGGGCGCCCGTGGAGGGGGCTGGCCTCTGTGGGGGAATGAGTGATCTCTCACTCCACGGCTGGGACAAAGCGAGAAAGGTGCCGTTGTCGCCGGGACGGTCGGGGGGACTCGTGGCGCGGGACTCAGGGTTCCCCATGCGGAGGCCCCCAGGCTCAGGCCCCTGGCAACGGAAGGCTGAGCAAGCAGGCCCGGGACCGGGCCCGGATTTCAGGGCTGGCCCGGCCCCAGGGTCCGTCGCCAGGGAGGGACCCCCGGAGGCTGAGGAGCGGGAGGCGTCGGCCTCCCCGGGGCCCGCCTCCCGGAGCTCCTCCTGGCGGTGCCGGAACGCGACGACACGCGATGCCGGACAGGGCCCCGGGGGGGCGGCCCTGCGGCCCTGTGGTGCCCGAAGTGTGTTCGCCGGGCGTTTTCCGGCCAATTCTCACGAGCGTTCTATCCAAATCGGGATCGATTAGGGCAGAACGCTCGTGAGAATTGGCCGGCGTTGGGCAGCCCTGGTCAGCGCCCAGGGCCGCGTGGAGCAGGGCCCTTTCTCGCTCGGGGCATGGCGCGGCCACCCATAAAACGAGCCGCGACAATGGGGCGCGGCTGGCGGCCCCGGCGCCGGGGACTTTTCCTCGAGCAGAGTGGATGGAGGCGCCTTGACCGGGCGTCCGCCTCCGCCGTGGCGGGCGGCCAGGGCGCCCCTGGAGGGGGCTGGCCTCTGTGGGGAAACGGAATGGACTCTCACTCCGCGGCTAGGACGAAGCCGCGAAAGGTGCCGTTGTCGCCGGGACGGTCGGGGGACTCGTGGCGCGGGACTCAGGGTTCCCCATGGGGAGGCCCCCAGGCTCAGGCCCCTGGCAACGGAAGGCTGAGCAAGCAGGCCCAGGCCCGGGCCCGGCATTCGGGGCTGTCCCGGCCGCAGCTGCTGGCGCCAGGGAGGGGACGCCCGGAGGCTTAGGAGCGGGAGGCGTCGGCCTCCCCGGGGCACGCCTCCCGGAGCTCCTCCCGGCGGTGCCGGAACGCGACGACACGCGATCCCGGACAGGGCCCCGGGGGGGCCGTCCTGCGGCCCTGTGGTGCCCGAAGTGTGTTCGCCGAGCGTTTTCCGGCCAACTCTCACGAGCGTTCTGCCCAAATCGGGATCGATTTGGGCAGAACGCTCGTGAGAATTGGCCGGCGTTGGGCAGCCCTTGTCAGCGCCCATTTCCGTGTGAGCAGGGCCCTTTCTCGCTCAGGGCATGTCGCGGACACCCGGAAAACGAGCCGCGACGATGGGGCGCGGCCGGCAACCGCGGCTCCGGTGAGTTTTCCCCGAGCAGAGTGGATGGAGGCGCCGTGGCCGGGCGTCCGCCTCCGCCTTTGCGGGCGGCCGGGGCGCCCCTGGATGGGGCTGTCCTCTGTGGGGAAACGGACTGGTCTCTCACTCCGCGGCTAGGACGAAGCCGCGAAAGGTGCCGTTGTCGCCGGACGGTCGGGGGACTCGTGGCGGGGGACTCAGGGTTCCCCATGGGGAGGCCTCCAGGCTCAGGCCCCTTGCAACGGAAGGCTGAGCAAGCAGGCCCGGGCCCGGGCCCGGCTTTCGGGGCTGGCCCGGCCCCAGCTGCCGGCGCCAGGGAGGGAACCCCCGGAGGCTGAGGAGCGGGAGGCGTCGGCCTCCCCGCGGCACGCCTCCCGGAGCTCCTCCCGGCGGTGCCGGAACGCGACGACCCGCGATCCCGGACAGGGCCCCGGGTGGGGCCGCCCTGCGGCCCTGTGGTGCCCGAAGTGTGTTCGCCGGGCGTTTTCCGGCCAATTCTCACGAGCGTTCTGCCCAAATCGGGATCGATTTGGGCAGAACGCTCGTGAGAATTGGCCGGCGTTGGGCAGCCCTGGTCAGCGCCCAGTTCCGCGTGGAGCAGGGCCCTTTCTCGCTCGGGGCATGTCGCGGCCACCCAGAAAACGAGCCGCGACGATGGGGCGCGGCCGGCAGCCGCGGCGCCGGGGAGTTTTCCCCGAGCAGAGTGGATGGAGGCGCCGTGGCCGGGCGTCCGCCTCCGCCGTGGCGGGCGGCCGGGGCGCCCCTGGAGGGGGCTGGCCTCTGTGGGGAAATGGACTCGTCTCTCTCCGCGGCTAGGACGAAGCCGCGAAAGGTGCCGTTGTCGCCGGGACGGTTGGGGGACTCGTGGCGCGGGACTCACGGTTCCCCATCGGGAGGCCCCCAGGCTCAGGCACTTGGCAACGGAAGGCTGAGCAACCAGGCCCGGGCCCGGGCCCGGCTTTCGGGGCTGGCCCGGCCCCAGCTGCCGGCGCCAGGGTGGGGACCCCCGGAGGCTTAGGAGCGGGAGGCGTCGGCCTCCCCGCGGCACGCCTCCCGGAGCTCCTCCTGGCAGTGCCGGAACGCGACGACACGCGATCCCAGACAGGGCCCCGGGGGGGGGCGGCCCTGCGGCCCTGTGGTGCCCGAAGTGTGTTCGCCGGGCTTTTTCCGGCCAATTCTCACGAGCGTTCTGCCCAAATCGAGATCGATTTGGGCAGAACGCTCGTGAGAATAGGCCGGCGTTGGGCAGTCCTGGTCAGCGCCCAGTTCCGCGTGGAGCAGGGCATTTCTCGCTCGGGGCATGTCGCGGCCACCCGGAAAACGAGCCGCGACGATGGGGCTCGGCCGGCAGCCACGGCGCCGGAGAGTTTTCCCCTAGCAGAGTGGATGGAGGCGCCATGGCCGGGCGTCCGCCTCCGCCGTGGCGGGCGGCCGGGGAGCCCCCGGAGGGGGTTGGCCTCTGTGGGGAAACGGACTGGTCTCTCAATCCGCGGCTAGGATGAAGCCGCGAAAGGTGCCGTTGTCGCCGGGACGGTCGGGGGACTCGTGGCGCGGGACTCAGGGTTCCCCAAGGGGAGGCCCCCAGGCTCAGGCCCCTGGCAACAGAAGGCTGAGCAAGAAGGCCCGGGCCCGGTTTTCGGGGCTAGCCCGGCCCCAGCTGCCGGCGCCAGAGAGGGGACCCCCGGAGGCTGAGGAGCGGGAGGCGTCGGCCTCCCCAAGGCACGCCTCCCGGACCTCCTCCTGGCGGTGCCGGAACGCGACGACACGCGATCCCGGACAGGGCCCCGGGGGGGGCCGCCCTTCGGCCCTGTGTTGCCCGAAGTGTGTTCGCCGGGCGTTTTCCGGCAAATTCTCACGAGCGTTCTGCCCAAATCGGGATCGATTTGGGCAGAACGCTCGTGAGAATGGGCCGGCTTTGGGCAGCCCTGGTCAGCGCCCAGTTCCGCGTGGAGCAGGGCATTTCTCGCTCGGGGCATGTCGCGGCCACCCGGAAAACGAGCCGCGACGATGGGGCGCGGCCGGCAGCCGCGGCGCCGGGGAGTTTTCCCCGAGCAGAGTGGATGGAGGCGCCGTGGCCGGGCGTCCGCCTCCGCCGTGACGGGCGGCCGTGGCGCCCCTGGAGGGGGCTGGCCTCTGTGGGGAAACGGACTGGTCTCTCACTCCGCGGCTAGGACGAAGCCGCGAAAGGTGCCCTTGTCGCCGGGACGGTCGGGGGACTCGTGGCGCGGGACTCAGGGTTCCCCATGGGGAGACCCCCAGGCTCAGGCCCCTGGCAACCGAAGACTGAGTAAGCAGGCCCGGGCCGGGCCCGGCTTTCGGGGCTGGTCCTGCCCCAGCTGCCGGCGCCAGGGAGGGGACCACCGGAGGCTGAGGAGTGGGAGGCGTCGGCCTCCCGGCGGCACGCCTCCCAGAGCTCCTCCTGGCGGTGCCGGAACGCGACGACACGCGATCCCGGACAGGGCCCGGGGGGGGGGCGGTCATGAGGCCCTGTGGTGCCCGAAGTGTGTTCGCCGGGCGTTTTCCGGCCAATTCTCACGAGCGTTCTGCCCAAATCGGGATCGATTTGGGCAGAACGCTCGTGAGAATGGGCCGGCGTTGGGCAGCCCTGGTCAGCGCCCAGTTCCGGTGGAGCAGGGCATTTCTCGCTCGGGGCATGTCGCGGCCACCCGGAAAACGAGCCGCGACGATGGGGCGCGGCCGGCAGCCGCGGCGCCGTGGAGTTTACCCCGAGCAGAGTGGATGGAGGCGCCGTGGCCGGGCGTCCGCCTCCGCCGTGGCGGGCGGCCGGGGCGCCCCTGGAGGGGGCTGGCCTCTGTGGGGAAACGGACTGGTCTCTCACTCCGCGGCTAGGATGAAGCCGCGAAAGGTGCCGTTGTCGCCGGGACGGTCGGGGGACTCGTGGCGCGGGACACACGTTTCCCCATCGGGAGGCCCCCAGGCTCAGGCCCCTGGCAACGGAAGGCTGAGCAAGCAGGCCCGGGCCCGGGCCCGGCTTTCGGGGCTGGCCCGGCCCCAGCTGCCGGCGCCAGGGAGGGTACCCCCGGAGGCTGAGGAGCGGGAGGCCTCGGCCTCCCAGCGGCACGCCTCCCGGAGCTCCTCCTGGCGGTGCCGGAACGCGACGACACGCGATCCCGAACAGGGCCCAGGGGGGGGCCGCCCTGCGGCCCTGTGGTGCCCGAAGTGAGTTCGCCGGGCGTTTTCCGGCCAATTCTCACGAGCGTTCTGCCCAAATCGGGATCGATTTGGGCAGAACGCTCGTGAGAATTGACCGGCGTTGGGCAGCCCTGGTCAGCGCCCAGTTCCGCGTGGAGCAGGGCCCTTTCTCGCTCGGGGCATGTCGCGGCCACCCGGAAAACGAGCCGCGACGATGGGGCGCGGCCGGCAGCCGCGGCGCCGGGGAGTTTTCCCCGAGCAGAGTGGATGGAGGCGTCGTGGCCGGGCGTCCGCCTCCGCCGTGGCGGGCGGCGGGGCGCCCCTGGAGGGGGCTGGCCTCTGTGGGGAAACGGACTGGTCTCTCACTCCGCGGCTAGGACGAAGCCGCGAAAGGTGCCGTTGTCGCCGGGACGGTCGTGGGACTCGTGGCGCGGGACTCAGGGTTCCCCATGGGGAGGCCCCCAGGCTCAGGCGAGTGGCAACGGAAGGCTGAGCAAGCAGACCCGGGACCGGGCCCGGGTTTCGGGGCTGGCCCGGCCCCAGCTGCCGGCGCCAGGGAGGGGACCACCGGAGGCTGAGGAGTGGGAGGCGTCGGCCTCCCGGCGGCACGCCTCCCAGAGCTCCTCCTGGCGGTGCCGGAACGCGACGACACGCGATCCCGGACAGGGCCCGGGGGGGGGCGGTCATGAGGCCCTGTGGTGCCCGAAGTGTGTTCGCCGGGCGTTTTCCGGCCAATTCTCACGAGCGTTCTGCCCAAATCGGGATCGATTTGGGCAGAACGCTCGTGAGAATGGGCCGGCGTTGGGCAGCCCTGGTCAGCGCCCAGTTCCGGTGGAGCAGGGCATTTCTCGCTCGGGGCATGTCGCGGCCACCCGGAAAACGAGCCGCGACGATGGGGCGCGGCCGGCAGCCGCGGCGCCGGGGAGTTTTCCCCGAGCAGAGTGGATGGAGGCGCCGTGGCCGGGCGTCCGCCTCCGCCGTGGCGGGCGGCCGGGGCGCCCCTGGAGGGGGCTGGCCTCTGTGGGGAAACGGACTGGTCTCTCACTCCGCGGCTAGGACGAAGCCGCGAAAGGTGCCCTTGTCGCCGGGACGGTCGGGGGACTCGTGGCGCGGGATTCAGGGTTCCCCATGGGGAGACCCCCAGGCTCAGGCCCCTGGCAACCGAAGGCTGAGCAAGCAGGACCGGGCCCGGGCCCGGCTTTCGGGGCTGGCCCGACCCCAGCTGCCGGCGCCAGGAAGGGGACCCCCGGAGGCTGAGGAGCGGGAGGCGTCGGCCTCCCGGCGGCACGCCTCCCGGAGCTCCTCCTGGCGGTGCCGGAACGCGACGACACGCGGTCCCGGACAGGGCCCCGGGGGGGGCCTCCCTGCGGCCCTGTGGTGCCCGAAGTGTGTTCGCCGGGCGTTTTCCGGCCAATTCTCACGAGCGTTCTGCCCAAATCGGGATCGATTTGGGCAGAACGCTCGTGAGAATTGGCCGGCGTTGGGCAGCCATGGTCAGCGCCCAGTTCCGCGTGGAGCAGGGCATTTCTCGCTCGGGGCATGTCGCGGCCACCCGGAAAACGAGCCGCGACGATGGGGCGCGGCCGGCAGCCGCGGCGCCGGGGAGTTTTCCCCGAGCAGAGTGGATGGAGGCGCCGTGGCCGGGCGTCCGCCTCCGCCGTGGCGGGGCGGCCGGGGCGCCCCTGGAGGGGGCTGGCCTCTGTGGGGAAACGGACTGGTCTCTCACTCCGCGGCTAGGATGAAGCCGCGAAAGGTGCCGTTGTCGCCGGGACGGTCGGGGGACTCGTGGCGCGGGACACACGTTTCCCCATCGGGAGGCCCCCAGGCTCAGGCCCCTGGCAACGGAAGGCTGAGCAAGCAGGCCCGGGCCCGGGCCCGGCTTTCGGGGCTGGCCCGGCCCCAGCTGCCGGCGCCAGGGAGTGGACCCCCGGAGGCTGAGGAGCGGGAGGCCTCGGCTTCCCCGCGGCACGCCTCCCGGAGCTCCTCCTGGCGGTGCCGGAACGCGACGACACGCGATCCCGGACAGGGCCCCAGGGGGGGCCGCCCTGCGGCCCTGTGGTGCCCGAAGTGTGTTCGCCGGGTGTTTTCCGGCCAATTCTCACGAGCATTCTGTGAAAATCGGGATCGATTTGGGCAGAACGCTCGTGAGAATTGGCCGGCGTTGGGCAGCCCTGGTCAGCGACCAGTTCCGCGTGGAGCAGGGCCCTTTCTCGCTCGGGGCATGTTGCGGCCACCCGGAAAACAAGCCGCGACGATGGGCCGCGGCCGGCAGCCGCGGCGCCGGGGAGTTTTCCCCGAGCAGAGTGGTTGGAGGCGCCGTGGCCGGGCGTCCGCCTCCGCCATGGCGGGCGGCCGGGGCGCCCCTGGAGGGGGCTGGCCTCTGTGGGGAAATGGACTCGTCTCTCTCCGCGGCTAGGACGAAGCCACGAAAGGTGCCGTTGTCGCCGGGACGGTTGGGGGACTCGTGGCGCGGGACTCACGGTTCCCCATCGGGAGGCCCCCAGGCTCAGGCCCTTGGCAACGGAAGGCTGAGCAACCAGGCCCGGGCCCGGGCCCGGCTTTCGGGGCTGGCCCGGCCGCAGCTGCCGGCGCCAGGGTGGGGACCCCCGGAGGCTTAGGAGCGGGAGGCGTCGGCCTCCCCGCGGCACGCCTCCCGGAGCTCCTCCTGGCGGTGCCGGAACGCGACGACACGCGATCCCAGACAGGGCCCCGGGGGGGGCGGCCCTGCGGCCCTGTGGTGCCCGAAGTGTGTTCGCCGGGCTTTTTCCGGCCAATTCTCACGAGCGTTCTGCCCAAATCGAGATCGATTTGGGCAGAACGCTCGTGAGAATAGGCCGGCGTTGGGCAGTCCTGGTCAGCGCCCAGTTCCGCGTGGAGCAGGGCATTTCTCGCTCGGGGCATGTCGCGGCCACCCGGAAAACGAGCCGCGACGATGGGGCTCGGCCGGCAGCCACGGCGCCGGGGAGTTTTCCCCTAGCAGAGTGGATGGAGGCGCCGTGGCCGGGCGTCCGCCTCCGCCGTGGCGGGCGGCCGGGGAGCCCCCGGAGGGGGTTGGCCTCTGTGGGGAAACGGACTGGTCTCTCAATCCGCGGCTAGGATGAAGCCGCGAAAGGTGCCGTTGTCGCCGGGACGGTCGGGGGACACGTGGCGCGGGACTCAGGGTTCCCCAAGGGGAGGCCCCCAGGCTCAGGCCCCTGGCAGCAGAAGGCTGAGCAAGCAGGCCCGGGCCCGGTTTTCGGGGCTAGCCCGGCCCCAGCTGCCGGCGCCAGAGAGGGGACCCCCGGAGGCTGAGGAGCGGGAGGCGTCGGCCTCCCCAAGGCACGCCTCCCGGACCTCCTCCTGGCGGTGCCGGAACGCGACGACACGCGATCCTGGACAGGGCCCCGGGGGGGGCCGCCCTTCGGCCCTGTGTTGCCCGAAGTGTGTTCGCCGGGCGTTTTCCGGCCAATTCTCACGAGCGTTCTGCCCAAATCGGGATCGATATGGGCAGAACGCTCGTGAGAATGGGCCGGCGTTGGGCAGCCCTGGTCAGCGCCCAGTTCCGCGTGGAGCAGGGCATTTCTCGCTCGGGGCATGTCGCGGCCACCCGGAAAACGAACCGCGACGATGGGGCGCGGCCGGCAGCCGCGGCGCCGGGGAGTTTTCCCCGAGCAGAGTGGATGGAGGCGCCGTGGCCGGGCGTCCGCCTCCGCCGTGACGGGCGGCCGTGGCGCCCCTGGAGGGGCTGGCCTCTGTGGGGAAACGGACTGGTCTCTCACTCCGCGGCTAGGACGAAGCCGCGAAAGGTGCCCTTGTCGCCGGGACGGTCGGGGGACTCGTGGCGCGGGACTCAGGGTTCCCCATGGGGAGACCCCCAGGCTCAGGCCCCTGGCAACCGAAGACTGAGTAAGCAGGCCCGGGCCCGGGCCCGGCTTTCGGGGCTGGCCCGGCCCCAGCTGCCGGCGCCAGGAAGGGGACCCCCGGAGGCTGAGGAGCGGGAGGCGTCGGCCTCCCGGCGGCACGCCTCCCGGAGCTCCTCCTGGCGGTGCCGGAACGCGACGACACGCGGTCCCGAACAGGGCCCCGGGGGGGGCCTCCCTGCGGCCCTGTGGTGCCCGAAGTGTGTTCGCCGGGCGTTTTCCGGCCAATTCTCACGAGCGTTCTGCCCAAATCGGGATCGATTTGGGCAGAACGCTCGTGAGAATTGGCCGGCGTTGGGCAGCCCTGGTCAGCGCCCAGTTCCGCGTGGAGCAGGGCATTTCTCGCTCGGGGCATGTCGCGGCCACCCGGAAAACGAGCCGCGACGATGGGGCGCGGCCGGCAGCCGCGGCGCCGGGGACTTTTCCCCGAGCAGAGTGGATGGAGGCGCCGTGGACGGGCGTCCGCCTCCGCCGTTGCGGGCGGCCGGGACGCTCCTGGAGGGGGCTGGCCTCTGTGGGGAAACGGACTGGTCTCTCACTCCGCGGCAAGGCGAAGCCGCGAAAGGTGCCGTTGTCGCAGGGACGGTCGGGGGACACGTGGCGCGGGACTCAGGTTTCCCCATGGGGAGGCCCCCAGGCTCAGGCCCCTGGCAACGGAAGGCTGAGCAAGCAGGCCCGGGCCCGGGCCCGGCTTTCGGGGCTGGCCCGGCCCCAGCTGCCGGCGCCAGGGAGGGGAACCCCGGAGGCTGAGGAGCGGGAGGCGTCGGCCTCCCCCGGGACGCCTCCCGGAGCTCCTCCTGGCGGTGCCGGAACGCGACGACACGCGATCCCGGACAGGGCCACGGGGGGGCGGCCCTGCGGCCCTGTGGTGCCCGAAGTGTGTTCGCCGGGCGTTTTCCGGCCAATTCTCACGAGCGTTCTGCCCAAATCGGGATCGATTTGGGCAGAACGCTCGTGAGAATTGACCGCCGTTGGGCAGCCCTGGTCAGCGCCCAGTTCCGCGTGGAGCAGGGACCTTTCTCGCTCGGGGCATGTCGCGGCCACCCGGAAAACGAGCCGCGACGAAGGGGCGCGGCCGTCAGCCGCGGCGCCGGGGAGTTTTCCCCGAGCAGAGTGGATGGAGGCGTCGTGGCCGGGCGTCCGCCTCCGCCGTGGCGGGCGGCCGGAGCGCCCCTGGAGGGGGCTGGCCTCTGTGGGGAAACGGACTGGTCTCTCACTCCGCGGCTAAGACGAAGCCGCGAAAGGTGCCGTTGTCGCCGGGACGGTCGGGGGACTCGTGGCGCGGGACTCAGGGTTCCCCATGGGGAGGCCCCCAGGCTGAGGCCCCTGGCAACGGAAGGCTGAGCAAGCAGGCCCGGGCCCGGGCCCGGGTTTCGGGGCTGGCCCGGCCCCAGCTCCCGGGGCCAGGCAGGGGACCCCCGGAGGCTGAGGAGCGGGAGGCGTCGGCCTCCCCGCGGCACGCCTCCCGGAGCTCCTCCTGGCGGTGCCGGAACGCGACGACACGCGATCCCGGACAGGGCCCCGGGGGGGGCGGCCATGAGGCCCTGTGGTGCCCGAAGTGTGTTCGCCGGGCGTTTCCGGCCAATTCTCACGAGCGTTCTGCCCAAATCGGGATCGATTTGGGCAGAACGCTCGTGAGAATGGGCCGGCGTTGGGCAGCCCTGGTCAGCGCCCAGTTCCGCGTGGAGCAGGGCATTTCTCGCTCGGGGCATGTCGCGGCCACCCGGAAAACAAGCCGCGACGATGGGGCACGGCCGACAGCCACGGCGCCGGGGAGTTTTCCCCTAGCTGAGTGGATGGAGGCGCCGTGGCCGGGCGTCCGCCTCCGCCGTTGCGGGCGGCAGGGGCGCCCCTGGAGGGGGCTGGCCTTGTGGGGAAACGGACTGGTCTCTCACTCCGCGGCTAGGACGAAGCCGCGAAAGGTGCCGTTGTCACTGGGACGGTCGGGGGACTCGTGGCGCGGGACTCAGGGTTCCCCATGCGGAGGCCCCCAGGCTCAGGCCCCTGGCAACGGAATGCTGAGCAAGCAGGCCCGGGCCCGGGCCCGGTTTCGGGGCTGGCCCGGCCCCAGCGGCCGGCGCCAGGGAGGGGACCCCGGAGGCTGAGGAGCGGGAGGCGTCGGCCTCCCCGCGGCACGCCTCCCGGAGCTCCTCCTGGCGGTGTCGGAACGCGACGACACGCGATCCCGGACAGGCCCCGGGGGGGGCCGCCCTGCGGCCCTGCGGTGCCCGAAGTGTGTTCGCCGGGCTTTTTCCGGCCAATTCTCACGAGCGTTCTGCCCAAATCGGGATCGATTTGGGCAGAACGCTCGTGAGAATTGGCCGGCGTTGGGCAGCCCTGGTCAGCGCCCAGTTCCGCGTGGAGCAGGGCCCTGTCTCGCTCGGGGCATGTCGCGGCCACCCGGAAAACGAGCCGCGACGATGGGGCGCGGCCGGCAGCCGCGGCGCCGGGGAGTTTTCCCCGAGCAGAGTGGATGGAGGCGCCGTGGCCGGGCGTCCGACTCCGCCGTGGCGGGCGGCCGGGGCGCCCCTGGAGGGGGCTGGCCTCTGTGGGGAAACGGACTGGTCTCTCACTCCGCGGCTAGGACGAAGCCGCGAAAGGAGCCGTTGTCGCCGGGACGTTCGGGGGACTCGTGGCGCGGGACACATGTTTCCCCATCGGGAGGCCCCCAGGCTCAGGCCCCTGGCAACGGAAGGCTGAGCAAGCAGGCCCGGGCCCGGGCCCGGCTTTCGGGGCTGGCCCGGCCCCAGCTGCCGGCGCCAGGGAGGGGACCCCCGGAGGCTGTGGTGCGGGAGGCGTCGGCCTCCACCGGCACGCCTCCCGGAGCTCCTCCTGGCGGTGCCGGAACGCGACGACACGCGATCCCGGACAGGGCCCCGGGGGGGGCCGCCCTGCGGCCCTGTGGTGTCCGAAGTGTGCTCGCCGGGCGTTTTCCGGCCAATTCTCACGAGCGTTCTGCCCAAATCGGGATCGATTTGGGCAGAACGCTCGTGAGAATTGGCCGGCGTTGGGCAGCCCTGGTCAGCGCCCAGTTCCGCGTGGAGCAGGGCCCTTTCTCGCTCGGGGCATGTCGCGGCCACCCGGAAAACGAGCCGCGACGATGGGGCGCGGCCGGCAGCCGCGGCGCCGGGGAGTTTTCCCCGAGCAGAGTGGATGGAGGCGCCGTGGCGGGGCGTCCGCCTCCGCCGTGGCGGGCGGCCGGGGCGCCCCTGGAGGGGGCTGGCCTCTGTGGGGAAACGGACTGGTCTCTCACTCCGCGGCTAGGACGAAGCCGCGAAAGGTGCTGTTGTCGCCGGGACGGTCGGGGGACTCGTGGCGCGGGACTCAGTTTTCCCCATGGGGAGACCCCCAGGCTCAGGCCCCTGGCAACGGAAGGCTGAGCAAGCAGGCCCGGGCCCGGGCCCGGCTTTCGGGGCTGGCCCGGCCCCAGCTGCCGGCGCCAGGAAGGGGACCCCCGGAGGCTGAGGAGCGGGAGGCGTCGGCCTCCCCACGGCACGCCTCCGGGAGCTCCTCCTGGCGGTGCCGGAACGCGAAGACACGCGATCCCGGACAGGGCCCCGGGGGGGGCCTCCCTGCGGCCCTGTGGTGCCCGAAGTGTGTTCGCCGGGCGTTTTCCGGCCAATTCTCACGAGCGTTCTGCCCAAATCGGGATCGATTTGGGCAAGAACGCTCGTGAGAATGGGCCGGCGTTGGGCAGCCCTGGTCAGCGCCCAGTTCCGCGTGGAGCAGGGCATTTCTCGCTCGGGGCATGTCGCGGCCACCCGGAAAACTAGCCGCGACGATGGGGCACGGCCGGCAGCCACGGCGCCGGGGAGTTTTCCCCTAGCTGAGTGGATGGAGGCGCCGTGGCCGGGTGTCCGCCTCCGCCGTGGCGGGCGGCAGGGGCGCCCCTGGAGGGGGCTGGCCTCTGTGGGGAAACGGACTGGTCTCTCACTCCGCGGCTAGGACGAAGCCGCGAAAGGTGCCGTTGTCGCCGGGATGGTCGGGGGACTCGTGGCGCGGAACTCAGGGTTCCCCATGGGGAGGCCCTCAGGCTCAGGCCCCTGGCAACGGAAGGCTGAGCAAGCAGGCCCGGGCCCAGGCCCGGCTTTCGGGGCTGGCCCGGCCCCAGCTGCCGGCGCCAGGGAGGGGACCCCCGGAGGCTGAGGAGCGGGAGGCGTCGACCTCCCCCGGCACGCCTCCCGGAGCTCCTCCTGGCGGTGCCGGAACGCGACGACACGCGATCCCGGACAGGGCCCCGGGGGGGGGTGGCCCTGCGGCCCTGTGGTGCCCGAAGTGTGCTCGCCGGGCGTTTTCCGGCCAATTCTCACGAGCGTTCTGCCCAAATCGGGATCGATTTGGGCAGAACGCTCGTGAGAATTGGCCGGCGTTGGGCAGCCCTGGTCAGCGCCCAGTTCCGCGTGGAGCAGGGCCCTTTCTCGCTCGGGGCATGTCGCGGCCACCCGGAAAACGAGCCGCGACGATGGGGCGCGGCCGGCAGCCGCGGCGCCGGGGAGTTTTCCCCGAGCAGAGTGGATGGAGGCGCCGTGGCCGGGCGTCCGCCTCCGCCGTGGCGGGCGGCCGGGGCGCCCCTGGAGGGGGCTGGCCTCTGTGGGAAAACGGACTGGTCTCTCACTCCGCGGCAAGGACGAAGCCGTGAAAGGTGCCGATGTCGCCGGGACGGTCGGGGGACTCGTGGCGCGGGACTCAGGGTTCCCCGTGGGGAGGCCCCCAGGCTAAGGCCCCTGGCAACGGAAGGCTGAGCAAGCAGGCCCGGGCCCGTGCCCGGCTTTCGGGGCTGGCCCGGGCCCCAGCTGCCGGCGCCACGGAGGGGACCCCCGGAGGCTGAGGAGCGGGAGGCGTCGGCCTCCCCCGGCACGCCTCCCGGAGCTCCTCCTGGCGGTGCCGGAACGTGACGACACGCGATCCCGGACAGGGCCCCGGGGGGGGGCCGCCCTGCGGCCCTGTGGTGCCCGAAGTGTGTTCGCCGGGCGTTTTCCGGCCAATTCTCACGAGCGTTCTGTGCAAATCGGGATCGATTTGGGCAGAACGCTCGTGAGAATTGGCCGGCGTTGGGCAGCCCTGGTCAGCGACCAGTTCCGCGTGGAGCAGGGCCCTTTCTCGCTCGGGGCATGTTGCGGCCACCCGGAAAACGAGCCGCGATGATGGGCCGCGGCCGGCAGCCGCGGCGCCGGGGAGTTTTCCCCGAGCAGAGTGGATGGAGGCGCCGTGGCCGGGCGTCCGCCTCCGCCGTGGCGGGCGGCCGGGGCGCCCCTGGTGGGTGCTGGCCTCTGTGGGAAAATGGACTCGTCTCTCTCCGCGGCTAGGACGAACCCGCGAAATTTGCCGTTGTCGCCGGGACGGTTGGGGGACTCGTGGCGCGGGATTCACGGTTCCCCATCGGGAGGCCCCCAGGCTCACGCCCCTGGCAACGGAAGGCTGAGCAAGCAGGCCCGGGCCCGGGCCCGGCTTTCGGGGCTGGCCCGGCCGCAGCTGCCGGCGCCAGGGTGGGGACCACCGGAGGCTTAGGAGCGGGAGGCGTCGGCCTCCCCGCGGCACGCCTCCCGGAGCTCCTCCTGGCGGTACCGGAACGCGACGACACGCGATCCCAGACAGGACCCCGGGGGGGGCGGCCCTGCGGCCCTGTGGTGCCCGAAGTGTGTTCGCCGGGCTTTTTCTGGCCAATTCTCACGGGCGTTCTGCCCAAATCGGGATCGATTTGGGCAGAAGGCTCGTGAGAATTGGCCGGCGTTGGCAGCCCTGGTCAGTGCCCAGTTCCGCGTGGAGCAGGGCATTTCTCGCTCGGGGCATGTCGCGGACACCCGGAAAACGAGCCGCGACGATGGGGCTCGGCCGGCAGCCGCGGCACTGGGGAGTTTTCCCCGAGCAGAGTGGATGGAGGTGTCGCGGCCGGGCGTCCGCCTCCGCCGTGGCGGGAGGCCGGGGTGCCGCTGGAGGGGGCTGGCCTCTGTGGGGAAACGGACTGGTCTCTCACTCCACGGCTAGGACGAAGCCGCGAAAGGTGCCGTTGTCGCCGGGACGGTCGGGGGACTCGTGGCGCGCTACTCAGGGTTCCCCATGGGGAGGCCCCCAGGCTCAGGCCAGTGGCAACGGAAGGCTGAGCAAGCAGGCCCGGGCCCGGGCCCGGCTTTCGGGGCTGGCCCGGCCCCAGCGGCCGGCGCCAGGGAGGGGACCCCCGGAGGCTGAGGAGCGGGAGGCGTCGGCCTCCCCGCGGCACGCCTCCCGGAGCTCCTCCTGGCGGTGCCGGAACGCGACGACACGCGATCCCGGACAGGCCCCGGGGGGGCCGCCCTGCGGCCCTGTGGTGCCCGAAGTGTGTTCGCCGGGCGTTTTCCGGCCAATTCTCACGAGCGTTCTGCCCAAATCGGGATAGATTTGGGCAGAACGCTCGTGAGAATTGGCCGGCGTTGGGCAGCCCTTGTCAGCGCCCAGTTCCGCGTGGAGCAGGGCCCTGTCTCGCTCGGGGCATGTCGCGGCCACCCGGAAAACGAGCCGCGACGATGGGGCGCGGCCGGCAGCCGCGGCGCCGGGGACTTTTCCCCGAGCAGAGTGGATGGAGGCGCCGTGGCCGGGCGTCCGCCTCCGCCGTGGCGGGCGGCCGGGGCGCCCCTGGAGGGGGCTGGCCTCTGTGGGGAAACGGACTGGTCTCTCACTCCGCGGCTAGGACGAAGCCGCGAAAGGTGCCGTTGTCGCCGGGACGGTCGGGGGACTCGTGGCGCGGGACACACGTTTCCCCATCGGGAGGCCCCCAGGCTCAGGCCCCTGGCAACGGAAGGCTGAGCAAGCAGGCCCGGGCCCGGGCCCGTCTTTCGGGGCTGGCCCGGCCCCAGCTGCCGGAGCCAGGGAGGGGACACCTGGAGGCTGAGGAGCGGGAGGCGTCGGCCTCCACCGGCACGACTCCCGGAGCTCCTCCTGGCGGTGCCGGAACGCGACGACACGCGATCCCGGACAGGGCCCCGGGGGGGGCCGCCCTGCTGCCCTGTGGTGCCCGAAGTGTGTTCGCCGGGCGTTTTCCGGCCAATTCTCACGAGCGTTCTGCCCAAATCGGGATCGATTTGGGCAGAACGCTCGTGAGAATTGGCCGGCGTTGGGAAGCCCTGGTCAGCACCCAGTTCCGCGTGGAGCAGGGCCCTTTCTCGCTCGGGGCATGTCGCGGCCACCCGGAAAACGAGCCGCGACGATGGGGCGCGGCTGGCAGCCGCGGCGCCGGGGAGTTTTCCCCGAGCATAGTGGATGGAGGCGCCGTGGCCGGACGTCCGCCTCCGCCGTGGCGGGCGGCCGGGGCGCCCCTGGAGGGGGCTGGCCTCTGTGGGGAAACGGACTGGTCTCTCACTCCGCGGCTAGGACGAAGCCGCGAAAGGTGCCGTTGTCGCCGGGACGGTCGGGGGACTCGTGGCGCGGGACTCAGTGTTCCCCATGGGGAGACCCCCAGGCTCAGGCCCCTGGCAACGGAAGGCTGAGCAAGCAGGCCCGGGCCTGGGCCCGGCTTTCGGGGCTGGCCCGGCCCCAGCTGCCGGCGCCAGGAAGGGGACCCCCGGAGGCTGAGAAGCGGGAGGCGTCGGCCTCCCCACGGCACGCCTCCGGGAGCTCCTCATGGCGGTGCCGGAACGCGACGACACGCGATCCCGGACAGGGCCCCGGGGGGGGCCTCCCTGCGGCCTTGTGGTGCCCGAAGTGTGTTCGCCGGGCGTTTTCCGGCCAATTCTCACGAGCGTTCTGCCCAAATCGGGATCGATTTGGGCAGAACGCTCGTGAGAATTGGCCGGCGTTGGGCAGCCCTGGTCAGCGCCCAGTTCCGCGTGGAGCAGGGCATTTCTCGCTCGGGGCATGTCGCGGCCACGTGGAAAACGAGCCGCGACGATGGGGCGCGGCCAGCAGCCGCGGCGCCGGGGAGTTTTCCCCGAGCAGAGTGGATGGAGGCGCCGTGGCCGGGCGTCTGCCTCCGCCGTGGCGGGCGGCCGGGGCGCCCCTGGAGGGGGCTGGCCTCTGTGGGGAAACGGACTGGTCTCTCACTCCGCGGCTAGGACGAAGCCGCGAAAGGTGACGTTGTCGCCGGACGGTCGGGGGACTCGTGGCGTGGGACTCAGGGTTCCCCATGGGGAGACCCCCAGGCTCAGGCCCCTGGCAACGGAAGGCTGAGCAAGCAGGTCCGGGCCCAGGCCCGGCTTTCGGGGCTGGCCCGGCCCCAGCTGCCGGCGCCAGGGAGGGGACCCCCGGAGGCTGAGGAGCGGGAGGCGTCGGCCTCCCCCGGCACGCCTCCCGGAGCTCCTCCTGGCGGTGCCGGAACGCGACGACACGCGATCCCGGACAGGGCCCCCGGGGGGGGCGGCCCTGCGGCCCTGTGGTGCCCGAAGTGTGCTCGCCGGGCGTTTTCCGGCCAATTCTCACGAGCGTTCTGCCCAAATCGGGATCGATTTGGGCAGAACGCTCGTGAGAATTGGCCGGCGTTGGGCAGCCCTGGTCAGCGCCCAGTTCCGCGTGGAGCAGGGCCCTTTCTCGCTCAGGGCATGTCGCGGCCACCCGGAAAACGAGCCGCGACGATGGGGCGCGGCCGGCAGCCGCGGCGCCGGGGAGTTTTCCCCGAGCAGAGTGGATGGAGGCGCCGTGGCCGGGCGTCCGCCTCCGCCGTGGAGGGCAGCCGGGGCGCCCCTGGAGGGGGCTGGCCTCTGTGGGGAAACGGACTGGTTTCTCACTCCGCGGCTAGGACGAAGCCGCGAAAGGTGCCGTTGTCGCTGGGACGGTCGGGGGACTCGTGGCCCGGGACTCAGTGTTCCCCCGTGCGGAGGCCCCCAGGCTCAGGCCCCTGGCAACGGAAGGATGAGCAAGCAGGCCCGGGCCCGGGCCCGGCTTTCGGGGCTGGCCCGGCCCCAGCGGCCGGCGCCAGGGAAGGGACCCCCGGAGGCTGAGGAGCGGGAGGCGACGGCCTCCCCGCGGCACGCCTCCCGGAGCTCCTCCTGGCGGTGCCGGAACGCGACGACACGCGATCCCGGACAGGCCCCGGGGGGGGCCGCCCTGCGGCCCTGTGGTGCCCGAAGTGTGTTCGCCGGGCTTTTTCCGGCCAATTCTCACGAGCGTTCTGCCCAAATCGGGATCGATTTGGGCAGAACGCTCGTGAGAATTGGCCGGCGTTGGGCAGCCCTGGTCAGCGCCCAGTTCCGCGTGGAGCAGGGCCCTGTCTCGCTCGGGGCATGTCGCGGCCACCCGAAAAAACGAGCCGCGACGATGGGGCGCGGCCGGCAGCCGCGGCGCCGGGGAATTTTCCCCGAGCAGAGTGGATGGAGGCGCCGTGGCCGGGCGTCCGCCTCCGCCGTGGCGGGCGGCCGGGGCGCCCCTGGAGGGGGCTGGCCTCTGTGGGGAAACGGACTGGTCTCTCACTCCGCGGCTAGGACGAAGCCGCGAAAGGTGACGTTGTCGCCGGACGGTCGGGGGACTCGTGGCGCGGGACTCAGGGTTCCCCATGGGGAGACCCCCAGGCTCAGGACCCTGGCAACGGAAGGCTGAGCAAGCAGGCCCGGGTCCGGGCCGGGCTTTCAGGGCTGGCCCGGCCCCAGCTGCCGGCGCCAGGAAGGGGACCCCCGGAGGCTGAGGAGCGGGAGGCGTCGGCCTCCCCCGGGACGCCTCCCGGAGCTCCTCCTGGCGGTGCCGGAACGCGACGACACGCGATCCCGGACAGGGCCCCGGGGGGGGCCGCCCTGCGGCCCTGTGGTGCCCGAAGTGTGTTCGCCGGGCTTTTTCCGGCCAATTCTCACGAGCGTTCTGCCCAAATCGGGATCGATTTGGGCAGAACGCTCGTGAGAATTGGCCGGCGTTGGGTAGCCCTTGTCAGCGCCCAGTTCCGTGTGGAGCAGGGCCCTTTCTCGCTCGGGGCATGTCGCGGCCACCCGGAAAACGAGCCGCGACGATGGGGCGCGGCCGGCAGCCGCGGCGCCGGGGAGTTTTCCCCGAGCAGAGTGGATGGAGGCGCCATGGCCGGGCGTCCGCCTCCGCCGTGGCGGGCGGCCGGGGCGCCCCTGGAGGGGGCTGGCCTCTGTGGGGAAACGGACTGGTCTCTCACTCCGCGGCTAGGACGAAGCCGCGAAAGGGGCCGTTGTCGCCGGACGGTCCGGGGACTCGTGGCGCGGGACTCAGGGTTCCCCATGGGGAGACCCCCAGGCTCAGGACCCTGGCAACGGAAGGCTGAGCAAGCAGGCCCAGGCCCGGGCCGGGCTTTCAGGGCTGGACCGGCCCCAGCTGCCGGCGCCAGGAAGGGGACCCCCGGAGGCTGAGGAGCGGGAGGCGTCGTCCTCCCGGCGGCACGCCTCCCGGAGCTCCTCCTGGCGGTGCCGGAACGCGACGACACGCGGTCCCGGACAGGGCTCCGGGGGGGGCCTCCCTGCGGCCCTCTGGTGCCCGAAGTGTGTTCGCCGGGCGTTTTCCAGCCAATTCTCACGAGCGTTCTGCCCAAATCGGGATCGATTTGGGCAGAACGCTCGTGAGAATTGGCCGGCGTTGGGCAGCCCTTGTCAGCGCCCAGTTCCGCGTGGAGCAGGGCATTTCTCGCTCGGGGCATGTCGCGGCCACCTGGAAAACGAGCCGCGACGATGGGGCGCGGCCGGCAGCCACGGCGCCGGGGAGTTTTCCCCTAGCTGAGTGGATGTAGGCGCCGTGGCCGGGCGTCCGCCTCCGCCGTGGCGGGCGGCCGGGGCGCCACTGGAGGGGGCTGGCCTCTGTGGGGAAACGGACTGGTCTCTCACTCCGCGGCTCGGACGAAGCCGCGAAAGGTGCCGTTGTCGCCGGGACGGTCGGGGGACTCGTGGCGCGGGACTCAGGGTTCCCCATGGGGAGGCCCCCAGGCTAAGGACGCTGGCAACGGAAGGCTGAGCAAGCAGGCCCGGGCCCGGGCCCGGCTTTCGGGGCTGGCCCGGCCCCAGCTGCCGGCGCCAGGGAGGGGACCCCCGGAGGCTGAGGAGCGGGAGGCGTCGGCCTCCCACGGCACGCCTCCCGGAGCTCCTCCTTGCGGTGCCGGAACGCGACGACACGCGATCCCGGACAGGGCCCCGGGGGGGGCCTCCCTGCGGCCCTGTGGTGCCCGAAGTGTGTTCGCCGGGCGTTTTCCGGCCAATTCTCACGAGCGTTCTGCCCAAATCGGGATCGATTTGGGCAGAACGCTCGTGAGAATGGGCCGGCGTTGGGCAGCCCTGGTCAGCGCCCAGTTCCGCGTGGAGCAGGGCATTTCTCGCTCGGGGCATGTCGCGGCCACCCGGAAAACGAGCCGCGACGATGGGGCGCGGCCGGCAGCCGCGGCGCCGGGGAGTTTTCCCCTAGCTGAGTGGATGGAGGCGCCGTGGCCGGGCGTCCGCCTCCGCCGTGGCGGGCGGCCGGGGAGCCCCCGGAGGGGGTTGGCCTCTGTGGGGAAACGGATTGGTCTCTCAATCCGCGGCTACGATGAAGCCGCGAAAGGTGCCGTTGTCGCCGGGACGGTCGGGGGACTCGTGGCGCGGGACTCAGGGTTCCCCAAGGGGAGGCCCCCAGGCTCAGGCCCCTTGCAACAGAAGGCTGAGCAAGCAGGCCCGGGCCCGGTTTTCGGGGCTAGCCCGGCCCCAGCTGCCGGCGCCAGAGAGGGGACCCCCGGAGGCTGAGGAGCGGGAGGCGTCGGCCTCCCCAAGGCACGCCTCCCGGACCTCCTCCTGGCGGTGCCGGAACGCGACGACACGCGATCCCGGACAGGGCCCCGGGGGGGGCCGCCCTTCGGCCCTGTGTTGCCGGAAGTGTGTTCGCCGGGCGTTTTCCGGCCAATTCTCACGAGCGTTCTGCCCAAATCGGGATCGATTTGGGCAGAACGCTCGTGAGAATGGGCCGGCGTTGGGCAGCCCTGGTCAGCGCCCAGTTCCGCGTGGAGCAGGGCATTTCTCGCTCGGGGCATGTCGCGGCCACCCGGAAAACGAGCCGCGACGATGGGGCGCGGCCGGCAGCCGCGGCGCCGGGGAGTTTTCCCCGATCAGAGTGGATGGAGGCGCCGTGGCCGGGCGTCCGCCTCCGCCGTGGCGGGCGGCCGGGGCGCCCCTGGAGGGGGCTGGCCTCTGTGGGGAAACGGACTGGTCTCTCACTCCGCGGCTAGGACGAAGCCGCGAAAGGTGCCCTTGTCGCCGGGACGGTCGGGGGACTCGTGGCGCGGGACTCAGGGTTCCCCATGGGGAGACCCCCAGGCTCATGGCCCTGGCAACCGAAGGCTGAGCAAGCAGGCCCGGGCCCGGGCCCGGCTTTCGGGGCTGGCCCGGCCCCAGCTTCCGGCGCCAGGAAGGGGACCCCCGGAGGCTGAGGAGCGGGAGGCGTCGGCCTCCCGGCGGCACGCCTCCCGGAGCTCCTCCTGGCGGTGCCGGAACGCGACGACACGCGGTCCAGGACAGGGCCCCGTGGGGGGCCTCCCTGCGGCCCTGTGGTGCCCGAAGTGTGTTCGCCGGGCGTTTTCCGGCCAATTCTCACGAGCGTTCTGCCCAAATCGGGATCGATTTGGGCAGAACGCTCGTGAGAATTGGCCGGCGTTGGGCAGCCCTGGTCAGCGCCCAGTTCCGCGTGGAGCAGGGCATTTCTCGCTCGGGGCATGTCGCGGCCACCCGGAAAACGAGCCGCGACGATGGGGCGCGGCCGGCAGCCGCGGCGCCAGGGACTTTTCCCCGTCAGAGTGGATGGAGGCGCCGTGGACAGGCGTCCGCCTCCGCCGTTGCGGGCGGCCGGGGCGCTCCTGGAGGGGGCTGGCCTCTGTGGGGAAACGGACTGGTCTCTCACTCCGCGGCAAGGCGAAGCCGCGAAAGGTGCCGTTGTAGCAGGGACGGTCGGGGGACACGTGGCGCGGGACTCAGGTTTCCCCATGGGGAGGCCCCCAGGCTCAGGCCCCTGGCAACGGAAGGCTGAGCAAGCAGGCCCGGGCCCGGGCCCGGCTTTCGGGGCTGGCCCGGCCCCAGCTGCCGGCGCCAGGGAGGGGAACCCCGGAGTCTGAGGAGCGGGAGGCGTCGGCCTCCCCCGGGACGCCTCCCGGAGCTCCTCCTGGCGGTGCCGGAACGCGACGACACGCGATCCCGGACAGGGCCCCGGGGGGGGCCGCCCTGCGGCCCTGTGGTGCCCGAAGTGTGTTCGCCGGGCTTTTTCCGGCCAATTCTCACGAGCGTTCTGCCCAAATCGGGATCGATTTGGGCAGAACGCTCGTGAGAATTGGCCGGCGTTGGGTAGCCCTTGTCAGCGCCCAGTTCCGTGTGGAGCAGGGCCCTTTCTCGCTCGGGGCATGTCGCGGCCACCCGGAAAACGAGCCGCGACGATGGGGCGCGGCCGGCAGCCGCGGCGCCGGGGAGTTTTCCCCGAGCAGAGTGGATGGAGGCGCCGTGGCCGGGCGTCCGCCTCCGCCGTGGCGGGCGGCCGGGGCGCCCCTGGAGGGGGCTGGCCTCTGTGGGGAAACGGACTGGTCTCTCACTCCGCGGCTAGGACGAAGCCGCGAAAGGGGCCGTTGTCGCCGGACGGTCCGGGGACTCGTGGCGCGGGACTCAGGGTTCCCCATGGGGAGACCCCCAGGCTCAGGACCCTGGCAACGGAAGGCTGAGCAAGCAGGCCCGGGCCCGGGCCGGGCTTTCAGGGCTGGACCGGCCCCAGCTGCCGGCGCCAGGAAGGGGACCCCCGGAGGCTGAGGAGCGGGAGGCGTCGTCCTCCCGGCGGCACGCCTCCCGGAGCTCCTCCTGGCGGTGCCGGAACGCGACGACACGCGGTCCCGGACAGGGCTCCGGGGGGGGCCTCCCTGCGGCCCTCTGGTGCCCGAAGTGTGTTCGCCGGGCGTTTTCCAGCCAATTCTCACGAGCGTTCTGCCCAAATCGGGATCGATTTGGGCAGAACGCTCGTGAGAATTGGCCGGCGTTGGGCAGCCCTGGTCAGCGCCCAGTTCCGCGTGGAGCAGGGCATTTCTCGCTCGGGGCATGTCGCGGCCACCTGGAAAACGAGCCGCGACGATCGGGCGCGGCCGGCAGCCACGGCGCCGGGGAGTTTTCCCCTAGCTGAGTGGATGTAGGCGCCGTGGCCGGGCGTCCGCCTCCGCCGTGGCGGGCGGCCGGGGCGCCACTGGAGGGGGCTGGCCTCTGTGGGGAAACGGACTGGTCTCTCACTCCGCGGCTCGGACGAAGCCGCGAAAGGTGCCGTTGTCGCCGGGACGGTCGGGGGACTCGTGGCGCGGGACTCAGGGTTCCCCATGGGGAGGCCCCCAGGCTAAGGACGCTGGCAACGGAAGGCTGAGCAAGCAGGCCCGGGCCCGGGCCCGGCTTTCGGGGCTGGCCCGGCCCCAGCTGCCGGCGCCAGGAACGGGACCCCCGGAGTCTGAGGAGCGGGAGGCGTCGGCCTCCCGGCGGCACGCCTCCCGGAGCTCCTCCTGGCGGTGCCGGAACGCGACGACACGCGGTCCCGGACAGGGCCCCGGGGGGGGCCTCCCTGCGGCCCTGTGGTGCCCGAAGTGTGTTCGCCGGGCGTTTTCCGGCCAATTCTCCCGAGCGTTCTGCCCAAATCGGGATCGATTTGGGCAGAACGCTCGTGAGAATTGGCCGGCGTTGGGCAGCCCTGGTCAGCGCCCAGTTCCGCGTGGAGCGGGGCCCTTTCTCGCTCGGGGCATGTCGCGGCCACCCGGAAAACGAGCCGCGACGATGGGGCGCGGCCGGCAGCCGCGGCGCCGGGGACTTTTCCCCGAGCAGAGTGGATGGAGGCGCCGTGGCCGGGCGTCCGCCTCCGCCGTTGCGGGCGGCCGGGGCGCTCCTGGAGGGGGCTGGCCTCTGTTGGGAAATGGACTCGTCTCTCTCCGCGGCTAGGACGAAGCCGCGAAAGGTGCCATTGTCGCCGGGACAGTTGGGGGACTCGTGGCGCGGGACTCACGGTTCCCCATCGGGAGGCCCCCAGGCTCAGGCCCCTGGCAACGGAAGGCTGAGCAAGCAGGCCCGGGCCCGGGCCCGGGTTTCGGGGCTGGCCCGGCCGCAGCTGCCGGCGCCAGGGTGGGTACCCCCGGAGGCTTAGGAGCGGGAGGCGTCGGCCTCCCCGCGGCACGCCTCCCGGAGCTCCTCCTGGCGGTGCCTGAACGCGACGACACGCGATCCCGGACAGGGCCACGGGGGGGCGGCCCTGCGGCCCTGTGGTGCCCGAAGTGTGTTCGCCGGGCGTTTTCCGGCCAATTCTCACGAGCGTTCTGCCCAAATCGGGATCGATTTGGGCAGAACGCTCGTGAGAATTGACCGCCGTTGGGCAGCCCTGGTCAGCGCCCAGTTCCGCGTGGAGCAGGGACCTTTCTCGCTCGGGGCATGTCGCGGCCACCCGGAAAACGAGCCGCGACGAAGGGGCGCGGCCGTCAGCCGCGGCGCCGGGGAGTTTTCCCCGAGCAGAGTGGATGGAGGCGTCGTGGCCGGGCGTCCGCCTCCGCCGTGGCGGGCGGCCGGAGCGCCCCTGGAGGGGGCTGGCCTCTGTGGGGAAACGGACTGGTCTCTCACTCCGCGGCTAAGACGAAGCCGCGAAAGGTGCCGTTGTCGCCGGGACGGTCGGGGGACTCGTGGCGCGGGACTCAGGGTTCCCCATGGGGAGGCCCCCAGGCTGAGGCCCCTGGCAACGGAAGGCTGAGCAAGCAGGCCCGGGCCCGGGCCCGGGTTTCGGGGCTGGCCCGGCCCCAGCTCCCGGCGCCAGGCAGGGGACCCCCGGAGGCTGAGGAGCGGGAGGCGTCGGCCTCCCCGCGGCACGCCTCCCGGAGCTCCTCCTGGCGGTGCCGGAACGCGACGACACGCGATCCCGGACAGGGCCCCGGGGGGGGCGGCCATGAGGCCCTGTGGTGCCCGAAGTGTGTTCGCCGGGCGTTTCCGGCCAATTCTCACGAGCGTTCTGCCCAAATCGGGATCGATTTGGGCAGAACGCTCGTGAGAATGGGCCGGCGTTGGGCAGCCCTGGTCAGCGCCCAGTTCCGCGTGGAGCAGGGCATTTCTCGCTCGGGGCATGTCGCGGCCACCCGGAAAACAAGCCGCGACGATGGGGCACGGCCGACAGCCACGGCGCCGGGGAGTTTTCCCCTAGCTGAGTGGATGGAGGCGCCGTGGCCGGGCGTCCGCCTCCGCCGTTGCGGGCGGCAGGGGCGCCCCTGGAGGGGGCTGGCCTTGTGGGGAAACGGACTGGTCTCTCACTCCGCGGCTAGGACGAAGCCGCGAAAGGTGCCGTTGTCACTGGGACGGTCGGGGGACTCGTGGCGCGGGACTCAGGGTTCCCCATGCGGAGGCCCCCAGGCTCAGGCCCCTGGCAACGGAAGGCTGAGCAAGCAGGCCCGGGCCCGGGCCCGGTTTCGGGGCTGGCCCGGCCCCAGCGGCCGGCGCCAGGGAGGGGACCCCGGAGGCTGAGGAGCGGGAGGCGTCGGCCTCCCCGCGGCACGCCTCCCGGAGCTCCTCCTGGCGGTGTCGGAACGCGACGACACGCGATCCCGGACAGGCCCCGGGGGGGGCCGCCCTGCGGCCCTGCGGTGCCCGAAGTGTGTTCGCCGGGCTTTTTCCGGCCAATTCTCACGAGCGTTCTGCCCAAATCGATCCCGATTTGGGCAGAACGCTCGTGAGAATTGGCCGGCGTTGGGCAGCCCTGGTCAGCGCCCAGTTCCGCGTGGAGCAGGGCCCTGTCTCGCTCGGGGCATGTCGCGGCCACCCGGAAAACGAGCCGCGACGATGGGGCGCGGCCGGCAGCCGCGGCGCCGGGGAGTTTTCCCCCGAGCAGAGTGGATGGAGGCGCCGTGGCCGGGCGTCCGACTCCGCCGTGGCGGGCGGCCGGGGCGCCCCTGGAGGGGGCTGGCCTCTGTGGGGAAACGGACTGGTCTCTCACTCCGCGGCTAGGACGAAGCCGCGAAAGGTGCCGTTGTCGCCGGGACGGTCGGGGGACTCGTGGCGCGGGACACACGTTTCCCCATCGGGAGGCCCCCAGGCTCAGGCCTCTGGCAACGGAAGGCTGAGCAAGCAGGCCCGGGCCCGGGCCCGGCTTTCGGGGCTGGCCCGGCCCCAGCTGCCGGCGCCAGGGAGGGGACCCCCGGAGGCTGTGGTGCGGGAGGCGTCGGCCTCCACCGGCACGCCTCCCGGAGCTCCTCCTGGCGGTGCCGGAACGCGACGACACGCGATCCCGGACAGGGCCCCGGGGGGGGCCGCCCTGCGGCCCTGTGGTGTCCGAAGTGTGCTCGCCGGGCGTTTTCCGGCCAATTCTCACGAGCGTTCTGCCCAAATCGGGATCGATTTGGGCAGAACGCTCGTGAGAATTGGCCGGCGTTGGGCAGCCCTGGTCAGCGCCCAGTTCCGCGTGGAGCAGGGCCCTTTCTCGCTCGGGGCATGTCGCGGCCACCCGGAAAACGAGCCGCGACGATGGGGCGCGGCCGGCAGCCGCGGCGCCGGGGAGTTTTCCCCGAGCAGAGTGGATGGAGGCGCCGTGGCGGGGCGTCCGCCTCCGCCGTGGCGGGCGGCCGGGGCGCCCCTGGAGGGGGCTGGCCTCTGTGGGGAAACGGACTGGTCTCTCACTCCGCGGCTAGGACGAAGCCGCGAAAGGTGCCGTTGTCGCCGGGACGGTCGGGGGACTCGTGGCGCGGGACTCAGTTTTCCCCATGGGGAGACCCCCAGGCTCAGGCCCCTGGCAACGGAAGGCTGAGCAAGCAGGCCCGGGCCCGGGCCCGGCTTTCGGGGCTGGCCCGGCCCCAGCTGCCGGCGCCAGGAAGGGGACCCCCGGAGGCTGAGGAGCGGGAGGCGTCGGCCTCCCCACGGCACGCCTCCGGGAGCTCCTCCTGGCGGTGCCGGAACGCGAAGACACGCGATCCCGGACAGGGCCCCGGGGGGGGCCTCCCTCCGGCCCTGTGGTGCCCGAAGTGTGTTCGCCGGGCGTTTTCCGGCCAATTCTCACGAGCGTTCTGCCCAAATCGGGATCGATTTGGGCAAGAACGCTCGTGAGAATGGGCCGGCGTTGGGCAGCCCTGGTCAGCGCCCAGTTCCGCGTGGAGCAGGGCATTTCTCGCTCGGGGCATGTCGCGGCCACCCGGAAAACTAGCCGCGACGATGGGGCACGGCCGGCAGCCACGGCGCCGGGGAGTTTTCCCCTAGCTGAGTGGATGGAGGCGCCGTGGCCGGGCGTCCGCCTCCGCCGTGGCGGGCGGCAGGGGCGCCCCTGGAGGGGGCTGGCCTCTGTGGGGAAACGGACTGGTCTCTCACTCCGCGGCTAGGACGAAGCCGCGAAAGGTGCCGTTGTCGCCGGGATGGTCGGGGGACTCGTGGCGCGGAACTCAGGGTTCCCCATGGGGAGGCCCTCAGGCTCAGGCCCCTGGCAACGGAAGGCTGAGCAAGCAGGCCCGGGCCCAGGTCCGGCTTTCGGGGCTGGCCCGGCCCCAGCTGCCGGCGCCAGGGAGGGGACCCCCGGAGGCTGAGGAGCGGGAGGCGTCGACCTCCCCCGGCACGCCTCCCGGAGCTCCTCCTGGCGGTGCCGGAACGCGACGACACGCGATCCCGGACAGGGCCCCGGGGGGGGGTGGCCCTGCGGCCCTGTGGTGCCCGAAGTGTGCTCGCCGGGCGTTTTCCGGCCAATTCTCACGAGCGTTCTGCCCAAATCGGGATCGATTTGGGCAGAACGCTCGTGAGAATTGGCCGGCGTTGGGCAGCCCTGGTCAGCGCCCAGGTCCGCGTGGAGCAGGGCCCTTTCTCGCTCGGGGCATGTCGCGGCCACCCGGAAAACGAGCCGCGACGATGGGGCGCGGCCGGCAGCCGCGGCGCCGGGGAGTTTTCCCCGAGCAGAGTGGATGGAGGCGCCGTGGCCGGGCGTCCGCCTCCGCCGTGGCGGGCGGCCAGGGCGCCCCTGGAGGGGGCTGGCCTCTGTGGGGAAACGGACTGGTCTCTCACTCCGCGGCAAGGACGAAGCCGTGAAAGGTGCCGATGTCGCCGGGACGGTCGGGGGACTCGTGGCGCGGGACTCAGGGTTCCCCGTGGGGAGGCCCCCAGGCTAAGGCCCCTGGCAACGGAAGGCTGAGCAAGCAGGCCCGGGCCCGTGCCCGGCTTTCGGGGCTGGCCCGGGCCCCAGCTGCCGGCGCCACGGAGGGGACCCCCGGAGGCTGAGGAGCGGGAGGCGTCGGCCTCCCCCGGCACGCCTCCCGGAGCGCCTCCTGGCGGTGCCGGAACGTGACGACACGCGATCCCGGACAGGGCCCCGGGGGGGGGCCGCCCTGCGGCCCTGTGGTGCCCGAAGTGTGTTCGCCGGGCGTTTTCCGGCCAATTCTCACGAGCGTTCTGTGCAAATCGGGATCGATTTGGGCAGAACGCTCGTGAGAATTGGCCGGCGTTGGGCAGCCCTGGTCAGCGACCAGTTCCGCGTGGAGCAGGGCCCTTTCTCGCTAGGGGCATGTTGCGGCCACCCGGAAAACGAGCCGCGACGATGGGCCGCGGCCGGCAGCCGCGGCGCCGGGGAGTTTTCCCCGAGCAGAGTGGATGGAGGCGCCGTGGCCGGGCGTCCGCCTCCGCCGTGGCGGGCGGCCGGGGCGCCCCTGGTGGGTGCTGGCCTCTGTGGGAAAATGGACTCGTCTCTCTCCGCGGCTAGGACGAACCCGCGAAAGTTGCCGTTGTCGCCGGGACGGTTGGGGGACTCGTGGCGCGGGATTCACGGTTCCCCATCGGGAGTCCCCCAGGCTCACGCCCCTGGCAACGGAAGGCTGAGCAAGCAGGCCCGGGCCCGGCCCGGCTTTCGGGGCTGGCCCGGCCCCATCTGCCGGCGCCAGGGAGGGGACACCTGGAGGCTGAGGAGCGGGAGGCGTCGGCCTCCACCGGCACGCCTCCCGGAGCTCCTCCTGGCGGTGCCGGAACGCGACGACACGCGATCCCGGACAGGGCCCCGGGGGGGGCCGCCCTGCTGCCCTGTGGTGCCCGAAGTGTGTTCGCCGGGCGTTTTCCGGCCAATTCTCACGAGCGTTCTGCCCAAATCGGGATCGATTTGGGCAGAACGCTCGTGAGAATTGGCCGGCGTTGGGAAGCCCTGGTCAGCACCCAGTTCCGCGTGGAGCAGGGCCCTTTCTCGCTCGGGGCATGTCGCGGCCACCCGGAAAACGAGCCGCGACGATGGGGCGCGGCTGGCAGCCGCGGCGCCGGGGAGTTTTCCCCGAGCAGAGTGGATGGAGGCGCCGTGGCCGGGCGTCCGCCTCCGCCGGGCGGGCGGCCGGGGCGCCCCTGGAGGGGGCTGGCCTCTGTGGGGAAACGGACTGGTCTCTCACTCCGCGGCTAGGACGAAGCCGCGAAAGGTGCCGTTGTCGCCGGGACGGTCGGGGGACTCGTGGCGCGGGACTCAGTGTTCCCCATGGGGAGACCCCCAGGCTCAGGCCCCTGGCAACGGAAGGCTGAGCAAGCAGGCCCGGGCCTGGGCCCGGCTATCGGGGCTGGCCCGGCCCCAGCTGCCGGCGCCAGGAAGGGGACCCCCGGAGGCTGAGGAGCGGGAGGCGTCGGCCTCCCCACGGCACGCCTCCGGGAGCTCCTCATGGCGGTGCCGGAACGCGACGACACGCGATCCCGGACAGGGCCCCGGGGGGGCCTCCCTGCGGCCCTGTGGTGCCCGACGTGTGTTCGCCGGGCGTTTTCCGGCCAATTCTCACGAGCGTTCTGCCCAAATCGGGATCGATTTGGGCAGAACGCTCGTGAGAATTGGCCGGCGTTGGGCAGCCCTGGTCAGCGCCCAGTTCCGCGTGGAGCAGGGCATTTCTCGCTCGGGGCATGTCGCGGCCACGTGGAAAACGAGCCGCGACGATGGGGCGCGGCCGGCAGCCGCGGCGCCGGGGAGTTTTCCCCGAGCAGAGTGGATGGAGGCGCCGTGGCCGGGCGTCCGCCTCCGCCGTGGCGGGCGGCCGGGGCGCCCCTGGAGGGGGCTGGCCTCTGTGGGAAAACGGACTGGTCTCTCACTCCGCGGCTAGGACGAAGCCGCGAAAGGTGACGTTGTCGCCGGACGGTCGGGGGACTCGTGGCGCGGGACTCAGGGTTCCCCATGGGGAGACCCCCAGGCTCAGGACCCTGGCAACGGAAGGCTGAGCAAGCAGGCCCGGGCCCGGGCCGGGCTTTCAGGGCTGGCCCGGCCCCAGCTGCCGGCGCCAGGAAGGGGACCCCCGGAGGCTGAGGAGCGGGAGGCGTCGTCCTCCCGGCGGCACGCCTCCCGGAGCTCCTCCTGGCGGTGCCGGAACGCGACGACACGCGGTCCCGGACAGGGCTCCGGGGGGGGCCTCCCTGCGGCCCTCTGGTGCCCGAAGTGTGTTCGCCGGGCGTTTTCCAGCCAATTCTCACGAGCGTTCTGCCCAAATCGGGATCGATTTGGGCAGAACGCTCGTGAGAATTGGCCGGCGTTGGGCAGCCCTGGTCAGCGCCCAGTTCCGCGTGGAGCAGGGCCCTGTCTCGCTCGGGGCATGTCGCGGCCACCCGGAAAACGAGCCGCGACGATGGGGCGCGGCCGGCAGCCGCGGCGCCGGGGAGTTTTCCCCGAGCAGAGTGGATGGAGGCGCCGTGGCCGGGCGTCCGCCTCCGCCGTGGCGGGCGGCCGGGGCGCCCCTGGAGGGGGCTGGCCTCTGTGGGGAAACGGACTGGTCTCTCACTCCGCGGCTAGGACGAAGCCGCGAAAGGTGCCGTTGTCGCCGGGACGGTCGGGGGACTCGTGGCGCGGGACACACGTTTCCCCATCGGGAGGCCCCCAGGCTCAGGCCCCTGGCAACGGAAGGCTGAGCAAGCAGGCCCGGGCCCGTGCCCGGCTTTCGGGGCTGGCCCGGCCCCAGCTGCCGGCGCCAGGGAGGGGACCCCCGGAGGCTGTGGTGCGGGAGGCGTCGGCCTCCACCGGCACGCCTCCCGGAGCTCCTCCTGGCGGTGCCGGAACGCGACGACACGCGATCCCGGACAGGGCCCCGGGGGGGGCCGCCCTGCGGCCCTGTGGTGTCCGAAGTGTGCTCGCCGGGCGTTTTCCGGCCAATTCTCACGAGCGTTCTGCCCAAATCGGGATCGATTTGGGCAGAACGCTCGTGAGAATTGGCCGGCGTTGGGCAGCCCTGGTCAGCGCCCAGTTCCGCGTGGAGCAGGGCCCTTTCTCGCTCGGGGCATGTCGCGGCCACCCGGAAAACGAGCCGCGACGATGGGGCGCGGCCGGCAGCCGCGGCGCCGGGGAGTTTTCCCCGAGCAGAGTGGATGGAGGCGCCGTGGCCGGGCGTCCACCTCCGCCGTGGCGGGCAGCCGGGGCGCCCCTGGAGGGGGCTGGCCTCTGTGGGGAAACGGACTGGTCTCTCACTCCGCGGCTAGGACGAAGCCGCGAAAGATTCCGTTGTCGCCGGCCGGTCGGGGGACTCGTGGCGCGGGACTCAGGGTTCCCCATGGGGAGACCCCCAGGCTCAGGCCCCTGGCAACGGAAGGCTGAGCAAGCAGGCCCGGGCCCGGGCCGGGCTTTCAGGGCTGGCCCGGCCCCAGCTGCCGGCGCCAGGGAGGGGACCCCCGGAGGCTGAGGAGCGGGAGGCGTCGGCCTCCCGGCGGCACGCCTCCCGGAGCTCCTCCTGGCGGTGCCGGAACGCGACGACACGCGGTCCCGGACAGGGCCCCGGGGGGGGCCTCCCTGCGGCCCTGTGGTGCCCGAAGTGTGTTCGCCGGGCGTTTTCCGGCCAATTCTCACGAGCGTTCTGCCCAAATCGGGATCGATTTGGGCAGAACGCTCGTGAGAATTGGCCGGCGTTGGGCAGCCCTGGTCAGCGCCCAGTTCCGCGTGGAGCAGGGCATTTCTCGCTCGGGGCATGTCGCGGCCACCTGTAAAACGAGCCGCGACGATGGGTCGCGGCCGGCAGCCACGGCGCCGGGGAGTTTTCCCCTAGCTGAGTGGATGGAGGCGCCGTGGCCGGGCGTCCGCCTCCGCCGTGGCGGGCGGCCGGGGCGCCCCTGGAGGGGGCTGGCCTCTGTGGGGAAACGGACTGGTCTCTCACTCCGCGGCAAGGACGAAGCCGTGAAAGGTGCCGATGTCGCCGGGACGGTCGGGGGACTCGTGGCGCGGGACTCAGGGTTCCCCATGGGGAGGCCCCCAGGCTAAGGCCCCTGGCAACGGAAGGCTGAGCAAGCAGGCCCGGGCCCGTGCCCGGCTTTCGGGGCTGGCCCGGCCCCAGCTGCCGGCGCCACGGAGGGGACCCCCGGAGGCTGAGGAGCGGGAGGCGTCGGCCTCCCCGCGGCACGCCTCCCGGAGCTCCTCCTGGCGGTGCCGGAACGTGACGACACGCGATCCCGGACAGGGCCCCGGGGGGGGGCCGCCCTGCGGCCCTGTGGTGCCCGAAGTGTGTTCGCCGGGCGTTTTCCGGCCAATTCTCACGAGCGTTCTGTGCAAATCGGGATCGATTTGGGCAGAACGCTCGTGAGAATTGGCCGGCGTTGGGCAGCCCTGGTCAGCGACCAGTTCCGCGTGGAGCAGGGCCCTTTCTCGCTCGGGGCATGTTGCGGCCACCCGGAAAACGAGCCGCGACGATGGGCCGCGGCCGGCAGCCGCGGCGCCGGGGAGTTTTCCCCGAGCAGAGTGGATGGAGGCGCCGTGGCCGGGCGTCCGCCTCCGCCGTGGAGGGCGGCCGGGGCGCCCCTGGTGGGGGCTGGCCTCTGTGGGAAAATGGTCTCGTCTCTCTCCGCGGCTAGGTCGAACCCGCGAAAGTTGCCGTTGTCGCCGGGACGGTTGGGGGACTCGTGGTGCGGGATTCACGGTTCCCCATGGGGAGGCCCCCAGGCTCAGGCCCCTGGCAACGGAAGGCTGAGCAAGCAGGCCCGGGCCCGGGCCCGGCTTTCGGGGCTGGCCCGGCCGCAGCTGCCGGCGCCAGGGTGGGGACCACCGGAGGCTTAGGAGCGGGAGGCGTCAGCCTCCCCGCGGCACGCCTCCCGGAGCTCCTCCTGGCGGTGCCGGAACGCGACGACACGCGATCCCAGACAGGACCCCGGGGGGGGCGGCCCTGCGGCCCTGTGGTGCCCGAAGTGTGTTCGCCGGGCGTTTTCCGGCCAATTCTCCCGAGCGTTCTGCCCAAATCGGGATCGATTTGGGCAGAACGCTCGTGAGAATTGGCCGGCGTTGGGCAGCCCTGGTCAGCGCCCAGTTCCGCGTGGAGCGGGGCCCTTTCTCGCTCGGGGCATGTCGCGGCCACCCAGAAAACGAGCCGCGACGATGGGGCGCGGCCGGCAGCCGCGGCGCCGGGGACTTTTCCCCGAGCAGAGTGGATGGAGGCGCCGTGGCCGGGCGTCCGCCTCCGCCGTTGCGGGCGGCCGGGGCGCTCCTGGAGGGGGCTGGCCTCTGTTGGGAAATGGACTCGTCTCTCTCCGCGGCTAGGACGAAGCCGCGAAAGGTGCCATTGTCGCCGGGACAGTTGGGGGACTCGTGGCGCGGGACTCACGGTTCCCCATCGGGAGGCCCCCAGGCTCAGGCCCCTGGCAACGGAAGGCTGAGCAAGCAGGCCCGGGCCCGGGCCCGGGTTTCGGGGCTGGCCCGGCCGCAGCTGCCGGCGCCAGGGTGGGTACCCCCGGAGGCTTAGGAGCGGGAGGCGTCGGCCTCCCCGCGGCACGCCTCCCGGAGCTCCTCCTGGCGGTGCCGGAACGCGACGACACGCGATCCCGGACAGGGCCCCGGGGGGGGCGGCCCTGCGGCCCTGTGGTGCCCGAAGTGTGTTCGCCGGGCGTTTTCCGGCCAATTCTCACGAGCGTTCTGCCCAAATCGGGATCGATTTGGGCAGAACGCTCGTGAGAATTGACCGGGGTTGGGCAGCCCTGGTCAGCGCCCAGTTCCGCGTGGAGCAGGGACCTTTCTCGCTCGGGGCATGTCGCGGCCACCCGGAAAACGAGCCGCGACGATGGGGCGCGGCCGGCAGCCGCGGCGCCGGGGACTTTTCCCCGAGCAGAGTGGATGGAGGCGCCGTGGCCGGGCGTCCGCCTCCGCCGTGGCGGGCGGCCGGGGCGCCCCTGGAGGGGGCTGGCCTCTGTGGGAAACGGACTGGTCTCTCACTCCGCGGCTAAGACAAAGCCGCGAAAGGTGCCGTTGTCGCCGGGACGGTCGGGGGACTCGTGGCGCGGGACTCAGGGTTCCCCATGGGGAGGCCCCCAGGCTCAGGCCCCTGGCAACGGAAGGCTGAGCAAGCAGGCCCGGGCCCGGGCCCGGGTTTCGGGGCTGGCCCGGCCCCAGCTCCCGGCGCCAGGCAGGGGACCCCCGGAGGCTGAGGAGCGGGAGGCGTCGGCCTCCCCGCGGCACGCCTCCCGGAGCTCCTCCTGGCGGTGCCGGAACGCGACGACACGCGATCCCGGACAGGGCCCCGGGGGGGGCGGCCATGAGGCCCTGTGGTGCCCGAAGTGTGTTCGCCGGGCGTTTTCCGGCCAATTCTCACGAGCGTTCTGCCCAAATCGGGATCGATTTGGGCAGAACGCTCGTGAGAATGGGCCGGCGTTGGGCAGCCCTGGTCAGCGCCCAGTTCCGCGTGGAGCAGGGCATTTCTTGCTCGGGGCATGTCGCGGCCACCCGGAAAACTAGCCGCGACGATGGGGCACGGCCGGCAGCCACGGCGCCGGGGAGTTTTCCCCTAGCTGAGTTGATGGAGGCGCCGTGGCCGGGCGTCCGCCTCCGCCGTGGCGGGCGGCAGGGGCGCCCCTGGAGGGGGCTGGCCTTGTGGGGAAACGGACTGGTCTCTCACTCCGCGGCTAGGACGAAGCCGCGAAAGGTGCCGTTGTCACTGGGACGGTCGGGGGACTCGTGGCGCGGGACTCAGGGTTCCCCATGCGGAGGCCCCCAGGCTCAGGCCCCTGGCAACGGAAGGCTGAGCAAGCAGGCCCGGGCCCGGGCCCGGTTTCGGGGCTGGCCCGGCCCCAGCGGCCGGCGCCAGGGAGGGGACCCCGGAGGCTGAGGAGCGGGAGGCGTCGGCCTCCCCGCGGCACGCCTCCCGGAGCTCCTCCTGGCGGTGTCGGAACGCGACGACACGCGATCCCGGACAGGCCCCGGTGGGGGCCGCCCTGCGGCCCTGCGGTGCCCGAAGTGTGTTCGCCGGGCTTTTTCCGGCCAATTCTCACGAGCGTTCTGCCCAAATCGGGATCGATTTGGGCAGAACGCTCGTGAGAATTGGCCGGCGTTGGGCAGCCCTGGTCAGCGCCCAGTTCCGCGTGGAGCAGGGCCCTGTCTCGCTCGGGGCATGTCGCGGCCACCCGGAAAACGAGCCGCGACGATGGGGCGCGGCCGGCAGCCGCGGCGCCGGGGAGTTTTCCCCGAGCAGAGTGGATGGAGGCGCCGTGGCCGGGCGTCCGCCTCCGCCGTGGCGGGCGGCCGGGGCGCCCCTGGAGGGGGCTGGCCTCTGTGGGGAAACGGACTGGTCTCTCACTCCGCGGCTAGGACGAAGCCGCGAAAGGTGCCGTTGTCGCCGGGACGGTCGGGGGACTCGTGGCGCGGGACACACGTTTCCCCATCGGGAGGCCCCCAGGCTCAGGCCCCTGGCAACGGAAGGCTGAGCAAGCAGGCCCGGGCCCGGGCCCGGCTTTCGGGGCTGGCCCGGCCCCAGCTGCCGGCGCCAGGGAGGGGACCCCCGGAGGCTGTGGTGCGGGAGGCGTCGGCCTCCACCGGCACGCCTCCCGGAGCTCCTCCTGGCGGTGCCGGAACGCGACGACACGCGATCCCGGACAGGGCCCCGGGGGGGGCCGCCCTGCGGCCCTGTGGTGTCCGAAGTGTGCTCGCCGGGCGTTTTCCGGCCAATTCTCACGAGCGTTCTGCCCAAATCGGGATCGATTTGGGCAGAACGCTCGTGAGAATTGGCCGGCGTTGGGCAGCCCTGGTCAGCGCCCAGTTCCGCGTGGAGCAGGGCCCTTTCTCGCTCGGGGCATGTCTCGGCCACCCGGAAAACGAGCCGCGACGATGGGGCGCGGCCGGCAGCCGCGGCGCCGGGGAGTTTTCCCCGAGCAGAGTGGATGGAGGCGCCGTGGCCGGGCGTCCGCCTCCGCCGTGGCGGGCGGCCGGGGCGCCCCTGGAGGGGGCTGGCCTCTGTGGGGAAACGGACTGGTCTCTCACTCCGCGGCTAGGACGAAGCCGCGAAAGGTGCCGTTGTCGCCGGGACGGTCGGGGGACTCGTGGCGCGGGACTCAGGGTTCCCCATGGGGAGACCCCCAGGCTCAGGCCCCTGGCAACGGAAGGCTGAGCAAGCAGGCCCGGGCCCGGGCCCGGCTTTCGGGGCTGGCCCGGCCCCAGCTGCCGGCGCCAGGAAGGGGACCCCCGGAGGCTGAGGAGCGGGAGGCGTCGGCCTCCCCACGGCACGCCTCAGGGAGCTCCTCCTGGCGGTGCCGGAATGCGAAGACACGCGATCCCGGACAGGGCCCCGGGGGGGGCCTCACTGCGGCCCTGTGGTGCCCGAAGTGTGTTCGCCGGGCGTTTTCCGGCCAATTCTCACGAGCGTTCTGCCCAAATCGGGATCGATTTGGGCAGAACGCTCGTGAGAATGGGCCGGCGTTGGGCAGCCCTGGTCAGCGCCCAGTTCCGCGTGGAGCAGGGCATTTCTCGCTCGGGGCATGTCGCGGCCACCCGGAAAACTAGCCGCGATGATGGGGCACGGCCGGCAGCCACGGCGCCGGGGAGTTTTTCCCTAGCTGAGTGGATGGAGGCGCCGTGGCCGGGCGTCCGCCTCCGCCGTGGCGGGCGGCAGGGGCGCCCCTGGAGGGGGCTGGCCTCTGTGGGGAAACGGACTGGTCTCTCACTCCGCGGCTAGGACGAAGCCGCGAAAGGTGCCGTTGTCGCCGGGATGGTCGGGGGACTCGTGGCGCGGGACTCAGGGTTCCCCATGGGGAGGCCCTCAGGCTCAGGCCCCTGGCAACGGAAGGCTGAGCAAGCAGGCCCGGGCCCAGGCCCGGCTTTCGGGGCTGGCCCGGCCCCAGCTGCCGGCGCCAGGGAGGGGACCCCCGGAGGCTGAGGAGCGGGAGGCGTCGACCTCCCCCGTCACGCCTCCCTGAGCTCCTCCTGGCGGTGCCGGAACGCGACGACACGCGATCCCGGACAGGGCCCCGGGGGGGGGTGGCCCTGCGGCCCTGTGGTGCCCGAAGTGTGCTCGCCGGGCGTTTTCCGGCCAATTCTCATGAGCGTTCTGCCCAAATCGGGATCGGTTTGGGCAGAACGCTCGTGAGAATTGGCCGGCGTTGGGCAGCCCTGGTCAGCGCCCAGTTCCGCGTGGAGCAGGGCCCTTTCTCGCTCGGGGCATGTCGCGGCCACCCGGAAAACGAGCCGCGACGATGGGGCGCGGCCGGCAGCCGCGGCGCCGGGGAGTTTTCCCCGAGCAGAGTGGATGGAGGCGCCGTGGCCGGGCGTCCGCCTCCGCCGTGGCGGGCGGCCGGGGCGTCCCTGGAGGGGGCTGGCCTCTGTGGGGAAACGGACTGATCTCTCACTCCGCGGCTAGGACGAAGCCGCGAAAGGTGCCGTTGTCGCTGGGACGGTCGGGGGACTCGTGGCGCGGGACTCAGGGTTCCCCATGCGGAGGCCCCCAGGCTCAGGCCCCTGGCAATGGAAGGCTGAGCAAGCAGGCCCGGGCCCGGGCCCGGCTTTCGGGTCTGGCCCGGCCCCAGCGGCCGGCGCCAGGGAAGGGACCCCCGGAGGCTGAGGAGCGGGAGGCGACGGCCTCCCCGCGGCACGCATCCCGGAGCTCCTCCTGGCGGTGCCGGAACGCGACGACACGCGATCCCGGACAGGGCCCCGGGGGGGGCCGCCCTGCGGCCCTGTGGTGCCCGAAGTGTGTTCGCCGGGCGTTTTCCGGCCAATTCTCACGAGCGTTCTGCCCAAATCGGGATCGATTTGGGCAGAACGCTCGTGAGAATTGACCGGCGTTGGGCAGCCCTGGTCAGCGCCCAGTTCCGCGTGGAGCAGGGCATTTCTCGCTCGGGGCATGTCGCGGCCACCTGGAAAACGAACCGCGACGATGGGGCGCGGCCGGCAGCCGCGGCGCCGCGGAGTTTTCCCCGAGCAGAGTGCATGGAGGCGCCGTGGCCGGGCGTCGGCCTCTGCCGTGGCGGGCGGCCGGGGCGCCCCTGGAGGGGGCTGGCCTCTGTGGGGAAACGGACTGGTCTCTCACTCCGCGGCTAGGACGAAGCCGCGAAAGATGCCGTTGTCGCCGGCCGGTCGGGGGACTCGTGGCGCGGGACTCAGGGTTCCCCATGGGGAGACCCCCAGGCTCAGGCCCCTGGCAACGGAAGGCTGAGCAAGCAGGCCCGGGCCCGGGCCGGGCTTTCAGGGCTGGCCCGGCCCCAGCTGCCGGCGCCAGGGAGGGGACCCCCGGAGGCTGAGGAGCGGGAGGCGTCGGCCTCCCGGCGGCACGCCTCCCGGAGCTCCTCCTGGCGGTGCTGGAACGCGACGACACGCGGTCCCGGACAGGGCCCCGGGGGGGGCCTCCCTGCGGCCCTGTGGTGCCCGAAGTGTGTTCGCCGGGCGTTTTCCGGCCAATTCTCACGAGCGTTCTGCCCAAATCGGGATCGATTTGGGCAGAACGCTCGTGAGAATTGGCCGGCGTTGGGCAGCCCTGGTCAGCGCCCAGTTCCGCGTGGAGCAGGGCATTTCTCGCTCGGGGCATGTCGCGGCCACCTGTAAAACGAGCCGCGACGATGGGTCGCGGCCGGCAGCCACGGCGCCGGGGAGTTTTCCCCTAGCTGAGTGGATGGAGGCGCCGTGGCCGGGCGTCCGCCTCCGCCGTGGCGGGCGGCCGGGGCGCCACTGGAGGGGGCTGGCCTCTGTGGGGAAACGGACTGGTCTCTCACTCCGCGGCAAGGACGAAGCCGTGAAAGGTGCCGATGTCGCCGGGACGGTCGGGGGACTCGTGGCGCGGGACTCAGGGTTCCCCATGGGGAGGCCCCCAGGCTAAGGCCCCTGGCAACGGAAGGCTGAGCAAGCAGGCCCGGGCCCGTGCCCGGCTTTCGGGGCTGGCCCGGCCCCAGCTGCCGGCGCCACGGAGGGGACCCCCGGAGGCTGAGGAGCGGGAGGCGTCGGCCTCCCCCGGCACGCCTCCCGGATCTCCTCCTGGCGGTGCCGGAACGTGACGACACGCGATCCCGGACAGGGCCCCGGGGGGGGGCCGCCCTGCGGCCCTGTGTTGCCCGAAGTGTGTTCGCCGGGCGTTTTCCGGCCAATTCTCACGAGCGTTCTGTGCAAATCGGGATCGATTTGGGCAGAACGCTCGTGAGAATTGGCTGGCGTTGGGCAGCCCTGGTCAGCGACCAGTTCCGCGTGGAGCAGGGCCCTTTCTCGCTCGGGGCATGTTGCGGCCACCCGGAAAACGAGCCGCGACGATGGGCCGCGGCCGGCAGCCGCGGCGCCGGGGAGTTTTCCCCGAGCAGAGTGGATGGAGGCGCCGTGGCCGGGCGTCCGCCTCCGCCGTGGAGGGCGGCCGGGGCGCCCCTGGTGGGTGCTGGCCTCTGTGGGAAAATGGACTCGTCTCTCTCCGCGGCTAGGACGAACCCGCGAAAGTTGCCGTTGTGGCCGGGACGGTTGGGGGACTCGTGGTGCGGGATTCACGGTTCCCCATCGGGAGGCCCCCAGGCTCACGCCCCTGGCAACGGAAGGCTGAGCAAGCAGGCCCGGGCCCGGGCCCGGCTTTCGGGGCTGGCCCGGCCGCAGCTGCCGGCGCCAGGGTGGGGACCACCGGAGGCTTAGGAGCGGGAGGCGTCGGCCTCCCCGCGGCACGCCTCCCGGAGCTCCTCCTGGCGGTGCCGGAACGCGACGACACGCGATCCCAGACAGGACCCCGGGGGGGGCGGCCCTGCGGCCCTCTGTAGCCCGAAGTGTGTTCGCCGGTCGTTTTCCGGCCAATTCTCACGAGCGTTCTGCCAAAATCGGGATCGATTTGGGCAGAACGCTCGTGAGAATTGGCCGGCGTTGGGCAGCCCTGGTCAGCGCCCAGGGCCGCGTGGAGCAGGGCCCTTTCTCGCTCGGGGCATGGCGCGGCCACCCGGAAAACGAGCCGCGACGATGGGGCGCGGCCGGCAGCCGCGGCGCCGGGGAGTTTTCCCCGAGCAGAGTGGATGGAGGCGCCGTGGCCGGGCGTCGTCCTCCGCCGTGGCGGGCGGCCGGGGCGCCCCTGGAGGGGGCTGGCCTCTGTGGGGAAACGGACTGGTCTCTCACTCCGCGGCTAGGACGAAGCCGCGAAAAGGGCCGTTGTCGCCGGACGGTCGGGGGACTCGTGGCGCGGGACTCAGGGTTCCCCATGGGGAGACCCCCAGGCTCAGGCCCCTGGCAACGGAAGGCTGAGCAAGCAGGCCCGGGCCCGGGCCGGGCTTTCAGGGCTGGCCCGGCCCCAGCTGCCGGCGCCAGGGAGGGGAACCCCTGAGACTGAGGAGCGGGAGGCGTCGGCCTCCCGGCGGCACGCCTCCCGGAGCTCCTCCTGGCGGTGCCGGAACGCGACGACACGCGGTCCCGGACAGGGCCCCGGGGGGGGCCTCCCTGCGGCCCTGTGGTGCCCGAAGTGTGTTCGCCGGTCGTTTTCCGGCCAATTCTCACGAGCGTTCTGCCAAAATCGGGATCGATTTGGGCAGAACGCTCGTGAGAATTGGCCGGCGTTGGGCATCCCTGGTCAGCGCCCAGGGCCGCGTGGAGCAGGGCCCTTTCTCGCTCGGGGCATGTCGCGGCCACCCGGAAAACGAGCCGCGACGATGCGGCGCGGCCGGCAGCCGCGGCGCCGGGTAGTTTTCCCCTAGCTGAGTGGATGGAGGCGCCGTGGCCGGGCGTCCGCCTCCGCCGTGGCGGGCGGCCAGGGCGCCCCTGGAGGGGATGGCCTCTGTGGGGAAACGGACTGGTCTCTCACTCCGCGGCTAGGACGAAGCCGCGAAAGGTGCCGTTGTCGCCGGGACGGTCTGGGGACTCGTGGCGCGGGACTCAGGGTTCCTCATGGGGAGGCCCCCAGGCTCAGGCCCCTGGCAACGGAAGGCTGAGCAAGCAGGCCAGGGCCCGGGCCCGGCTTTCGGGGCTGGCCCGGCCCCAGCTGCCGGCGCCAGGAAGGGGACCCCCGGAGGCTGAGGAGCGGGAGGCGTCGGCCTCCCAGCGGCACGCCTCCCGGAGATCCTCCTGGCGGTGCCGGAACGCGACGACACGCGATCCCGGACAGGGCCCAGGGGGGGGCCGCCCTGCGGCCCTGTGGTGCCCGAAGTGAGTTCGCCGGGCGTTTTCCGGCCAATTCTCACGAGCGTTCTGCCCAAATCGGGATCGATTTGGGCAGAACGCTCGTGAGAATTGACCGGCGTTGGGCAGCCCTGGTCAGCGCCCAGTTCCGCGTGGAGCAGGGCCCTTTCTCGCTCGGGGCATGTCGCGGCCACCCGGAAAACGAGCCGCGACGATGGGGCGCGGCCGGCAGCCGCGGCGCCGGGGAGTTTTCCCCGAGCAGAGTGGATGGAGGCGTCGTGGTCGGGCGTCCGCCTCCGCCGTGGCGGGCGGCCGGGGCGCCGCTGGAGGGGGCTGGCCTCTGTGGGGAAACGGACTGGTCTCTCACTCCGCGGCTAGGACGAAGCCGCGAAAGCTGCCGTTGTCGCCGGGACGGTCGGGGGACTCGTGGCGCGGGACTCAGTGTTCCCCATGGGGAGGCCCCCAGGCTCAGGCCAGTGGCAACGGAAGGCTGAGCAAGCAGACCCGGGCCCGGGCCCGGGTTTCGGGGCTGGCCCGGCCCCAGCTGCCGGCGCCAGGGAGGGGACCACCGGAGGCTGAGGAGTGGGAGGCGTCGGCCTCCCGGCGGCACGCCTCCCAGAGCTCCTCCTGGCGGTGCCGGAACGCGACGACACGCGATCCCGGACAGGGCCCGGGGGGGGACGGCCATGAGGCCCTGTGGTGCCCGAAGTGTGTTCGCCGGGCGTTTTCCGGCCAATTCTCACGAGCGTTCTGCCCAAATCGGGATCGATTTGGGCAGAACGCTCGTGAGAATGGGCCGGCGTTGGGCAGCCCTGGTCAGCGCCCAGTTCCGCGTGGAGCAGGGCATTTCTCGCTCGGGGCATGTCGCGGCCACCCGGAAAACGAGCCGCGACAATGGGGCGCGGCCGGGAGCCGCGGCGCCGGGGAGTTTTCCCCGAGCAGAGTGGATGGAGGCGCCGTGGCCGGGCGTCCGCCTCCGCCGTGGCGGGCGGCCGGGGCGCCCCTGGAGGGGGCTGGCCTCTGTGGGGAAACGGACTGGTCTCTCACTCCGCGGCTAGGACGAAGCCGCGAAAGGTGCCGTTGTCGCCGGGACGGTCTGGGGACTCGTGGCGCGGGACTCAGGGTTCCCCATGGGGAGGCCCCCAGGCTCAGGCCCCTGGCAACGGAAGGCTGAGCAAGCAGGCCCGGGCCCGGGCCCGGCTTTCGGGGCTGGCCCGGCCCCAGCTTCCGGCGCCAGGCAGGGGACCCCCGGAGGCTGAGGAGCGGGAGGCGTCGGCCTCCCAGCGGCACGCCTCCCGGAGATCCTCCTGGCGGTGCCGGAAAGCGACGACACGCGATCCCGAACAGGGCCCAGGGGGGGGCCGCCCTGCGGCCCTGTGGTGCCCGAAGTGAGTTCGCCGGGCGTTTTCCGGCCAATTCTCACGAGCGTTCTGCCCAAATCGGGATAGATTTGGGCAGAACGCTCGTGAGAATTGACCGGCGTTGGGCAGCCCTGGTCAGCGCCCAGTTCCGCGTGGAGCAGGGCCCTTTCTCGCTCGGGGCATGTCGCGGCAACCCGGAAAACGAGCCGCGACGATGGGGCGCGGCCGGCAGCCGCGGCGCCGTGGAGTTTTCCCCGAGCAGAGTGGATGGAGGCGTCGTGGCCGGGCGTCCGCCTCCGCCGTGGCGGGCGGCCGGGGCGCCCCTGGAGGGGGCTGGCCTCTGTGGGGAAACGGACTGGTCTCTCACTCCGCGGCTAGGACGAAGCCGCGAAAGGTGCCGTTGTCGCCGGGACGGTCGGGGGACTCGTGGCGCGGGACTCAGGGTTCCCCATGTGGAGGCCCCCAGGCTCAGGCCAGTGGCAACGGAAGGCTGAGCAAGCAGACCCGGGCCCGGGCCCGGGTTTCGGGGCTGGCCCGGCCCCAGCTGCCGGCGCCAGGGAGGGGACCACCGGAGGCTGAGGAGTGGGAGGCGTCGGCCTCCCGGCGGCACGCCTCCCAGAGCTCCTCCTGGCGGTGCCGGAACGCGACGACACGCGATCCCGGACAGGGCCCGGGGGGGGGGGCGGCCATGAGGCCCTGTGGTGCCCGAAGTGTGTTCGCCGGGCGTTTTCCGGCCAATTCTCACGAGCGTTCTGTGCAAATCGGGATCGATTTGGGCAGAACGCTCGTGAGAATGGGCCGGCGTTGGGCAGCCCTGGTCAGCGCCCAGTTCCGCGTGGAGCAGGGCATTTCTCGCTCGGGGCATGTCGCGGCCACCCGGAAAACGAGCCGCGACGATGGGGCGCGGCCGGCAGCCGCGGCGCCGGGGAGTTTTCCCCGAGCAGAGTGGATGGAGGCGCCGTGGCCGGGCGTCCGCCTCCGCCGTGGCGGGCGGCCGGGGCGCCCCTGGAGGGGGCTGGCCTCTGTGGGGAAACGGACTGGTCTCTCACTCCGCGGCTAGGACGAAGCCGCGAAAGGTGCCCTTGTCGCCGGGACGGTCGGGGGACTCGTGGCGCGGGATTCAGGGTTCCCCATGGGGAGACCCCCAGGCTCAGGACCCTGGCAACCGAAGGCTGAGCAAGCAGGCCCGGGCCCAGGCCCGGCTTTCGGGGCTGGCCCGGCCCCAGCGGCCGGCGCCAGGGAGGGGAACCCCGGAGGCTGAGGAGCGGAAGGCGCCGGCCTCCCCGGGGCCCGCCTCCCGGAGTTCCTCCTGGCGGTGCCGGAACGCGGCGACACGCGATACCGGACAGGGCCCCGGGGGGGCGGCCCTGCGGCCCTCTGGTGCCCGAAGTGTGTTCGCCGGGCGTTTTCCGGCCAATTCTCACGAGCGTTCTGCCCAAATCGGGATCGATTTGGGCAGAACGCTCGTGAGAATTGGCCGGCGTTGGGAAGCCCTGGTCAGCGCCCAGGGCCGCGTGGAACAGGGCCCTTTCTCGCTCGGGGCATGTCGCGGCCACCCGGAAAACGAGCCGCGACGATGGGGCGCGGCCGGCAGCCGCGGCGCCGGGGAGTTTTCCCCGAGCAGAGTGGATGGAGGCGCCGTGGCCGGGCGTCGTCCTCCGCCGTGGCGGGCGGCCGGAGCGCCCCTGGAGGGGGCTGGCCTCTGTGGGGAAACGGACTGGTCTCTCACTCCGCGGCTAGGACGAAGCCGCGAAAGGGGCCGTTGTCGCCGGACGGTCGGGGGACTCGTGGCGCGGGACTCAGGGTTCCCCATGGGGAGACCCCCAGGCTCAGGCCCCTGGCAACGGAAGGCTGAGCAAGCAGGCCCGGGCCCGGGCCGGGCTTTCAGGGCTGGCCCGGCCCCAGCTGCCGGCGCCAGGGAGGGGACCCCCTGAGACTGAGGAGCGGGAGGCGTCGGCCTCCCGGCGGCGCGCCTCCCGGAGCTCCTCCTGGCGGTGCCGGAACGCGACGACACGCGGTCCCGGACAAGGCCCCGGGGGGGGCCTCCCTGCGGCCCTGTGGTGCCCGAAGTGTGTTCGCCGGGCGTTTTCCGGCCAATTCTCAGGAGCGTTCTGCCCAAATCGGGATCGATTTGGGCAGAACGCTCGTGAGAATTGGCCGGCGTTGGGCAGCCCTGGTCAGCGCCCAGTTCCGCGTGGAGCAGGGCATTTCTCGCTCGGGGCATGTCGCGGCCACCTGGAAAACGAGCCGCGACGATGGGTCGCGGCCGGCAGCCACGGCGCCGGGGAGTTTTCCCCTAGCTGAGTGGATGGAGGCGCCGTGGCCGGGCGTCCGCCTCCGCCGTGGCGGGCGGCCGGGGCGCCACTGGAGGGGGCTGGCCTCTGTGGGGAAACGGACTGGTCTCTCACTCCGCGGCTAGGACGAAGCCGCGAAAGGTGCCGTTGTCGCCGGGACGGTCGGGGGACTCGTGGCGCGGGACTCAGGGTTCCCCATGGGGAGGCCCCCAGGCTAAGGCCCCTGGCAACGGAAGGCTGAGCAAGCAGGCCCGGGCCCGGGCCCGGCTTTCGGGGCTGGCCCGGCCCCAGCTGCCGGCGCCACGGAGGGGACCCCCGGAGGCTGAGGAGCGGGAGGCGTCGGCCTCCCCCGGCACGCCTCCCGGAGCTCCTCCTGGCGGTGCCGGAACGCGACGACACGCGATCCCGGACAGGGCCCCGGGGGGGGCCGCCCTGCGGCCCTGTGGTGCCCGAAGTATGTTCGCCGGGCGTTTTCTGGCCAATTCTCACGAGCGTTCTGTGCAAATCGGGATCGATTTGGGCAGAACGCTCGTGAGAATTGGCCGGCGTTGGGCAGCCCTGGTCAGCGACCAGTTCCGCGTGGAGCAGGGCCCTTTCTCGCTCGGGGCATGTTGCGGCCACCCGGAAAACGAGCCGCGACGATGGCCCGCGGCCGGCAGCCGCGGCGCCGGGGAGTTTTCCCCGAGCAGAGTGGATGGAGGTGCCGTGGCCGGGCGTCCGCCTCCGCCGTGGCGGGCGGCCGGGGCGCCCCTGGAGGGGGCTGGCCTCTGTGGGAAAATGGACTCGTCTCTCTCCGCGGCTAGGACGAACCCGCGAAAGTTGCCGTTGTCGTCGGGACGGTTGGGGGACTCGTGGCGCGGGATTCACGGTTCCCCATCGGGAGGCCCCCAGGCTCAGGCCCCTGGCAACGGAAGGCTGAGCAAGCAGGCCCGGGCCCGGGCCCGGCTTTCGGGGCTGGCCCGGCCGCAGCTGCCGGCACCAGGGTGGGGACCACCGGAGGCTTAGGAGCGGGAGGCGTCGGCCTCCCCACGGCACGCCTCACGGAGCTCCTCCTGGCGGTGCCGGAACGCGACGACACGCGATCCCAGACAGGACCCCGGGGGGGGCGGCCCTGCGGCCCTGTGGTGCCCGAAGTGTGTTCGCCGGGCGTTTTCTGGCCAATTCTCACGAGCGTTCTGCCCAAATCGGGATCGATTTGGGCAGAACGCTCGTGAGAATTGGCCGGCGTTGGGCAGCCCTGGTCAGCGCCCAGTTCCGCGTGGAGCAGGGCATTTCTCGCTCGGGGCATGTCGCGGACACCCGGAAAACGAGCCGCGACGATGGGGCTCGGCCGGCAGCCGCGGCGCCGGGGAGTTTTCCCCTAGCAGAGTGGATGGAGGCGCCGTGGCCGGGCGTCCGCCTCCGCCGTGGCGGGCGGCCGAGGAGCCCCTGGAGGGGGCTGGCCTCTGTGGGGAAACGGACTGGTCTCTCAATCCGCGGCTAGGATGAAGCCGCGAAAGGTGCCGTTGTCGCCGGGACGGTCGGGGGACTCGTGGCGCGGGACTCAGGGTTCCCCATGGGGAGGCCCCCAGGCTCAGGCCCCTGGCAACAGAAGGCTGAGCAAGCAGGCCCGGGCCCGGGCCCGGCTTTCGGGGCTGGCCCGGCCCCAGCTGCCGGCGCCAGAGAGGGGACCCCCGGAGGCTGAGGAGCGGGAGGCGTCGGCCTCCTCGCGGCACGCCTCCCGGAGCTCCTGCTGGCGGTGCCGGAACGCGACGACACGCGATCCCGGACAGGGCCCCGGGGGGGGCCGCCCTGCGGCCCTGTGGTGCCCGAAGTGTGTTCGCCGGGAGTTTTCCGGCAAATTCTCACGAGCGTTCTGCCCAAATCGGGATCGATTTGGGCAGAACGTTCGTGAGAATGGGCCGGCGTTGGGCAGCCCTGGTCAGCGCCCAGTTCCGCGTGGAGCAGGGCATTTCTCGCTCGGGGCATGTCGCGGCCACCCGGAAAACGAGCCGCGACGATGGGGCGCGGCCGGCCGCCGCGGCGCCGGGGAGTTTTCCCCGAGCAGAGTGGATGGAGGCGCCGTGGCCGGGCGTCCGCCTCCGCCGTGGCGGGCGGCCGGGGCGCCCCTGGAGGGGGCTGGCCTCTGTGGGGAAACGGACTGGTCTCTCACTCCGCGGCTAGGACGAAGCCGCGAAAGGTGCCGTTGTCGCTGGGACGGTCGGGGGACTCGTGGCGCGGGACTCAGTGTTCCCCATGCGGAGGCCCCCAGGCTCAGGCCCCTGGCAACGGAAGGCTGAGCAAGCAGGCCCGGGCCCGGGCACGGCTTTCGGGGCTGGCCCGGCCCCAGCGGCCGGCGCCAGGGAGGGGACCCCCGGAGGCTGAGGAGCGGGAGGCGTCGGCCTCCCCGCGGCACGCCTCCCGGAGCTCCTCCTGGCGTTGCCGGAACGCGACGACACGCGATCCCGGACAGGCCCCGGGGGGGGCCGCCCTGCGGCCCTGTGGTGCCCGAAGTGTGTTCGCCGGGCTTTTTCCGGCCAATTCTCACGAGCGTTCTGCCCAAATCGGGATCGATTTGGGCAGAACGCTCGTGAGAATTGGCCGGCGTTGGGCAGCCCTGGTCAGCGCCCAGTTCCGCGTGGAGCAGGGCCCTGTCTCGCTCGGGGCATATCGCGGCCACCCGGAAAACGATCCGCGACGATGGGGCGCGGCCGGCAGCCGCAGCGCCGGGGAGTTTTCCCCGAGCAGAGTGGATGGAGGCGCCGTGGCCGGGCGTCCGCCTCCGCCGTGGCGGGCGGCCAGGGCGCCCCTGGAGGGGGCTGGCCTCTGTGGGGAAACGGACTGGTCTCTCACTCCGCGGCTAGGACGAAGCCGCGAAAGGTGCCGTTGTCGCCGGGACGGTCGGGGGACTCGTGGCGCGGGACACACGTTTCCCCATCGGGAGGCCCCCAGGCTCATGCCCCTGGCAACGGAAGGCTGAGCAAGCAGGCCCGAGCCCGGGCCCGGCTTTCGGGGCTGGCCCGGCCCCAGCTGCCGGCGCCAGAGATGGGACCCCCGGAGGCTGAGGAGCGGGAGGCGTCGGCCTCCTCGCGGCACGCCTCCCGGAGCTCCTCCTGGCGGTGCCGGAACGCGACGACACGCGATCCCGGACAGGGCCCCGGGGGGGGCCGCCCTGCGGCCCTGTGGTGCCCGAAGTGTGTTCGCCGGGCGTTTTCCGGCCAATTCTCACGAGCGTTCTGCCCAAATCGGGATCGATTTGGGCAGAACGCTCGTGAGAATTGGCCGGCTTTGGGCAGCCCTGGTCAGCGCCCAGTTCCGCGTGGAGCAGGGCATTTCTCGCTCGGGGCATGTCGCGGCCACCCGGAAAACGAGCCGCGACGATGGGGCGCGGCCGGCAGCCGCGGCGCCGGGGAGTTTTCCCCTAGCTGAGTGGATGGAGGCGCCGTGGCCGGGCGTCCGCCTCCGCCGTGGCGGGCGGCCAGGGTGCCCCTGGAGGGGATGGCCTCTGTGGGCAAACGGACTGTTCTCTCACTCCGCGGCTAGGACGAAGCCGCGAAAGGTGCCGTTGTCGCCGGGACGGTCTGGGGACTCGTGGCGCGGGACTCAGGTTTCCCCATGGGGAGGCCCCCAGGCTCAGGCCCCTGGCAACGGAAGGCTGAGCAAGCAGGCACGGGCCCGGGCCCGGCTTTCGGGGCTGGCCCGGCCCCAGCTGCCGGCGCCAGGCAGGGGACCCCCGGAGGCTGAGGAGCGGGAGGCGTCGGCCTCCCAGCGGCACGCCTCCCGGAGATCCTCCTGGCGGTGCCGGAACGCGACGACACGCGATCCCGGACAGGGCCCAGGGGGGGGCCGCCCTGCGGCCCTGTGGTGCCCGAAGTGTGTTCGCCGGGCGTTTTCCGGCCAATTCTCACGAGCGTTCTGCCCAAATCGGGATCGATTTGGGCAGAACGCTCGTGAGAATTGACCGGCGTTGGGCAGCCCTGGTCAGCGCCCAGTTCCGCGTGGAGCAGGGCCCTTTCTCGCTCGGGGCATGTCGCGGCCACCCGGAAAACGAGCCGCGACGATGGGGCGCGGCCGGCAGCCGCGGCGCCGGGGAGTTTTCCCCGAGCAGAATGGATGGAGGCGTCGTGGCCGGGCGTACGCCTCCGCCGTGGCGGGCGGCCGGGGCGCCCCTGGAGGGGGCTGGCCTCTGTGGGGAAACGGACTGGTCTCTCACTCCGCGGCTAGGACGAAGCCGCGAAAGGTGCCCTTGTCGCCGGGACGGTCGGGGGACCCGTGGCGCGGGACTCAGGGTTCCCCATGGGGAGACCCCCAGGCTCAGGCCCCTGGCAACCGAAGGCTGAGCAAGCAGGCCCGGGCCCGGGCCCGGCTTTCGGGGCTGGCCCGGCCCCAGCTGCCGGCGCCAGGAAGGGGACCCCCGGAGGCTGAGGAGCGGGAGGCGTCGGCCTCCCGGCGCCACGCCTCCCGGAGCTCCTCCTGGCGGTGCCGGAACGCGACGACACGCGGTCCCGGACAGGGCCCCGGGGGGGGGCCTCCCTGCGGCCCTGTGGTGCCCGAAGTGTGTTCGCCGGGCGTTTTCCGGCCAATTCTCACGAGCGTTCTGCCCAAATCGGGATCGATTTGGGCAGAACGCTCGTGAGAATTGGCCGGCGTTGGGCAGCCCTGGTCAGCGCCCAGTTCCGCGTGGAGCAGGGCATTTCTCGCTCGGGGCATGTCGCGGCCACCCGGAAAACGAGCCGCGACGATGGGGCGCGGCCGGCAGCCGCGGCGCCGGGGACTTTTCCCGGAGCAGAGTGGATGGAGGCGCCGTGGACGGGCGTCCGCCTCCGCCGTTGCGGGCGGCCGGGGCGCTCCTGGAGGGGGCTGGCCTCTGTGGGGAAACGGACTGGTCTCTCACTCCGCGGCTAGGACGAAGCCGCGAAAGGTGCCGTTGTCGCCGGGACGGTCGGGGGACTCGTGGCGCGGGACACACGTTTCCCCATCGGGAGGCCCCCAGGCTCAGGCCCCTGGCAACGGAAGGCTGAGCAAGCAGGCCCGGGCCCGGGCCCGGCTTTCGGGGCTGGCCCGGCCCCAGCTGCCGGCGCCAGGGCGGGGACCCCCGGAGGCTGAGGAGCGGGAGGCCTCGGCCTCCCCGCGGCACGCCTCCCGGAGCTCCTCCTGGCGGTGCCGGAACGCGACGACACGCGATCCCGGACAGGGCCCCAGGGGGGGCCGCCCTGCGGCCCTGTGGTGCCCGAAGTGTGTTCGCCGGGTGTTTTCCGGCCAATTCTCACGAGCATTCTGTGCAAATCGGTATCGATTTGGGCAGAACGCTCGTGAGAATTGGCCGGCGTTGGGCAGCCCTGGTCAGCGACCAGTTCCGCGTGGAGCAGGGCCCTTTCTCGCTCGGGGCATGTTGCGGCCACCCGGAAAACAAGCCGCGACGATGGGCCGCGGCCGGCAGCCGCGGCGCCGGGGAGTTTTCCCCGAGCAGAGTGGATGGAGGCGCCGTGGACGGGCATCCGCCTCCGCCGTGGCGGGCGGCCGGGGCGCCCCTGGAGGGGGCTGGCCTCTGTGGGGAAATGGACTCGTCTCTCTCCGCGGCTAGGACGAAGCCGCGAAAGGTGCCGTTGTCGCCGGGACGGTTGGGGGACTCGTGGCGCGGGACTCACGGTTCCCCATCGGGAGGCCCCCAGGCTCAGGCCCCTGGCAACGGAAGGCTGAGCAAGCAGGCCCGGGCCCGGGCCCGGCTTTCGGGGCTGGCCCGGCCGCAGCTGCCGGCGCCAGGGAGGGGACCCCGGAGGCTGAGGAGCGGGAGGCCTCGGCCTCCCCGCGGCACGCCTCCCGGAGCTCCTCCTGGCGGTGCCGGAACGCGACGACACGCGATCCCGGACAGGGCCCCAGGGGGGGCCGCCCTGCGGCCCTGTGGTGCCCGAAGTGTGTTCGCCGGGTGTTTTCCGGCCAATTCTCACGAGCATTCTGTGCAAATCGGGATCGATTTGGGCAGAACGCTCGTGAGAATTGGCCGGCGTTGGGCAGCCCTGGTCAGCGACCAGTTCCGCGTGGAGCAGGGCCCTTCTCGCTCGGGGCATGTCGCGGCCACCCGGAAAACGAGCCGCGACGATGGGGCGCGGCCGGCAGCCGCGGCGCCGGGGAGTTTTCCCCGAGCAGAGTGGATGGAGGCGTCGTGGCCGGGCGTCCGCCTCCGCCGTGGCGGGCGGCCGGGGCGCCCCTGGAGGGGGCTGGCCTCTGTGGGGAAACGGACTGGTCTCTCACTCCGCGGCTAGGACGAAGCCGCGAAAGGTGCCGTTGTCGCCGGGACGGTCGGGGGACTCGTGGCGCGGGACTCAGGGTTCCCCATGGGGAGGCCCCCAGGCTCAGGCCAGTGGCAACGGAAGGCTGAGCAAGCAGGCCCGGGCCCGGGCCCGGGTTTCGGGGCTGGCCCGGCCCCAGCTGCCGGCGCCAGGGAGGGGACCACCGGAGGCTGAGGAGTGGGAGGCGTCGGCCTCCCGGCGGCACGCCTCACAGAGCTCCTCCTGGCGGTGCCGGAACGCGACGACACGCGATCCCGGACAGGGCCCAGGAGGGGGCGGCCATGAGGCCCTGTGGTGCCCGAAGTGTGTTCGCCGGGCGTTTTCCGGCCAATTCTCACGAGCGTTCTGCCCAAATCGGGATCGATTTGGGCAGAACGCTCGTGAGAATGGGCCGGCGTTGGGCAGCCCTGGTCAGCGCCCAGTTCCGCGTGGAGCAGGGCATTTCTCGCTCGGGGCATGTCGCGGCCACCCGGAAAACGAGCCGCGACGATGGGGCGCGGCCGGCAGCCGCGGCGCCGGGGAGTTTTCCCCGAGCAGAGTGGATGGAGGCGCCGTGGCCGGGCGTCCGCCTCCGCCGTGGCGGGCGGCCGGGGCGCCCCTGGAGGGGGCTGGCCTCTGTGGGGAAACGGACTGGTCTCTCACTCCGCGGCTAGGACGAAGCCGCGAAAGGTGCCCTTGTCGCCGGGACGGTCGGGGGACTCGTGGCGCGGGACTCAGGGATCCCCATGGGGAGACCCCCAGGCTCAGGCCCCTGGCAACCGAAGGCTGAGCAAGCAGGCCCGGGCCCGGGCCCGGCTTTCGGGGCTGGCCCGGCCCCAGCTGCCGGCGCCAGGAAGGGGACCCCCGGAGGCTGAGGAGCGGGAGGCGTCGGCCTCCCGGCGCCACGCCTCCCGGAGCTCCTCCTGGCGGTGCCGGAACTCGACGACACGCGGTCCCGGACAGGGCCCCGGGGGGGGGCCTCCCTGCGGCCCTGTGGTGCCCGAAGTGTGTTCGCCGGGCGTTTTCCGGCCAATTCTCACGAGCGTTCTGCCCAAATCGGGATCGATTTGGGCAGAACGCTCGTGAGAATTGGCCGGCGTTGGGCAGCCCTGGTCAGCGCCCAGTTCCGCGTGGAGCAGGGCATTTCTCGCTCGGGGCATGTCGCGGCCACCCGGAAAACGAGCCGCGACGATGGGGCGCGGCCGGCAGCCGCGGCGCCGGGGACTTTTCCCGGAGCAGAGTGGATGGAGGCGCCGTGGACAGGCGTCCGCCTCCGCCGTTGCGGGCGGCCGGGGCGCTCCTGGAGGGGGCTGGCCTCTGTGGGGAAACGGACTGGTCTCTCACTCCGCGGCTAGGACGAAGCCGCGAAAGGTGCCGTTGTCGCCGGGACGGTCGGGGGACTCGTGGCGCGGGACACACGTTTCCCCATCGGGAGGCCCCCAGGCTCAGGCCCCTGGCAACGGAAGGCTGAGCAAGCAGGCCCGGGCCCGGGCCCGGCTTTCGGGGCTGGCCCGGCCCCAGCTGCCGGCGCCAGGGCGGGGACCCCCGGAGGCTGAGGAGCGGGAGGCCTCGGCCTCCCCGCGGCACGCCTCCCGGAGCTCCTCCTGGCGGTGCCGGAACGCGACGACACGCGATCCCGGACAGGGCCCCAGGGGGGGCCGCCCTGCGGCCCTGTGGTGCCCGAAGTGTGTTCGCCGGGTGTTTTCCGGCCAATTCTCACGAGCATTCTGTGCAAATCGGTATCGATTTGGGCAGAACGCTCGTGAGAATTGGCCGGCGTTGGGCAGCCCTGGTCAGCGACCAGTTCCGCGTGGAGCAGGGCCCTTTCTCGCTCGGGGCATGTTGCGGCCACCCGGAAAACAAGCCGCGACGATGGGCCGCGGCCGGCAGCCGCGGCGCCGGGGAGTTTTCCCCAAGCAGAGTGGATGGAGGCGCCGTGGACGGGCATCCGCCTCCGCCGTGGCGGGCGGCCGGGGCGCCCCTGGAGGGGGCTGGCCTCTGTGGGGAAATGGACTCGTCTCTCTCCGCGGCTAGGACGAAGCCGCGAAAGGTGCCGTTGTCGCCGGGACGGTTGGGGGACTCGTGGCGCGGGACTCACGGTTCCCCATCGGGAGGCCCCCAGGCTCAGGCCCCTGGCAACGGAAGGCTGAGCAAGCAGGCCCGGGCCCGGGCCCGGCTTTCGGGGCTGGCCCGGCCGCAGCTGCCGGCGCCAGGGAGGGGACCCCGGAGGCTGAGGAGCGGGAGGCCTCGGCCTCCCCGCGGCACGCCTCCCGGAGCTCCTCCTGGCGGTGCCGGAACGCGACGACACGCGATCCCGGACAGGGCCCCAGGGGGGGCCGCCCTGCGGCCCTGTGGTGCCCGAAGTGTGTTCGCCGGGTGTTTTCCGGCCAATTCTCACGAGCATTCTGTGCAAATCGGGATCGATTTGGGCAGAACGCTCGTGAGAATTGGCCGGCGTTGGGCAGCCCTGGTCAGCGACCAGTTCCGCGTGGAGCAGGGCCCTTCTCGCTCGGGGCATGTCGCGGCCACCCGGAAAACGAGCCGCGACGATGGGGCGCGGCCGGCAGCCGCGGCGCCGGGGAGTTTTCCCCGAGCAGAGTGGATGGAGGCGTCGTGGCCGGGCGTCCGCCTCCGCCGTGGCGGGCGGCCGGGGCGCCCCTGGAGGGGGCTGGCCTCTGTGGGGAAACGGACTGGTCTCTCACTCCGCGGCTAGGACGAAGCCGCGAAAGGTGCCGTTGTCGCCGGGACGGTCGGGGGACTCGTGGCGCGGGACTCAGGGTTCCCCATGGGGAGGCCCCCAGGCTCAGGCCAGTGGCAACGGAAGGCTGAGCAAGCAGGCCCGGGCCCGGGCCCGGGTTTCGGGGCTGGCCCGGCCCCAGCTGCCGGCGCCAGGGAGGGGACCACCGGAGGCTGAGGAGTGGGAGGCGTCGGCCTCCCGGCGGCACGCCTCACAGAGCTCCTCCTGGCGGTGCCGGAACGCGACGACACGCGATCCCGGACAGGGCCCAGGAGGGGGCGGCCATGAGGCCCTGTGGTGCCCGAAGTGTGTTCGCCGGGCGTTTTCCGGCCAATTCTCACGAGCGTTCTGCCCAAATCGGGATCGATTTGGGCAGAACGCTCGTGAGAATGGGCCGGCGTTGGGCAGCCCTGGTCAGCGCCCAGTTCCGCGTGGAGCAGGGCATTTCTCGCTCGGGGCATGTCGCGGCCACCCGGAAAACGAGCCGCGACGATGGGGCGCGGCCGGCAGCCGCTGCGCCGGGGAGTTTTCCCCGAGCAGAGTGGATGGAGGCGCCGTGGCCGGGCGTCCGCCTCCGCCGTGGCGGGCGGCCGGGGCGCCCCTGGAGGGGGCTGGCCTCTGTGGGGAAACGGACTGGTCTCTCACTCCGCGGCTAGGACGAAGCCGCGAAAGGTGCCCTTGTCGCCGGGACGGTCGGGGGACTCGTGGCGCGGGACTCAGGGATCCCCATGGGGAGACCCCCAGGCTCAGGCCCCTGGCAACCGAAGGCTGAGCAAGCAGGCCCGGGCCCGGGCCCGGCTTTCGGGGCTGGCCCGGCCCCAGCTGCCGGCGCCAGGAAGGGGACCCCCGGAGGCTGAGGAGCGGGAGGCGTCGGCCTCCCGGCGCCACGCCTCCCGGAGCTCCTCCTGGCGGTGCCGGAACTCGACGACACGCGGTCCCGGACAGGGCCCCGGGGGGGGGCCTCCCTGCGGCCCTGTGGTGCCCGAAGTGTGTTCGCCGGGCGTTTTCCGGCCAATTCTCACGAGCGTTCTGCCCAAATCGGGATCGATTTGGGCAGAACGCTCGTGAGAATTGGCCGGCGTTGGGCAGCCCTGGTCAGCGCCCAGTTCCGCGTGGAGCAGGGCATTTCTCGCTCGGGGCATGTCGCGGCCACCCGGAAAACGAGCCGCGACGATGGGGCGCGGCCGGCAGCCGCGGCGCCGGGGACTTTTCCCGGAGCAGAGTGGATGGAGGCGCCGTTGACGGGCGTCCGCCTCCGCCGTTGCGGGCGGCCGGGGCGCTCCTGGAGGGGGCTGGCCTCTGTGGGGAAACGGACTGGTCTCTCACTCCGCGGCTAGGACGAAGCCGCGAAAGGTGCCGTTGTCGCCGGGACGGTCGGGGGACTCGTGGCGCGGGACACACGTTTCCCCATCGGGAGGCCCCCAGGCTCAGGCCCCTGGCAACGGAAGGCTGAGCAAGCAGGCCCGGGCCCGGGCCCGGCTTTCGGGGCTGGCCCGGCCCCAGCTGCCGGCGCCAGGGCGGGGACCCCCGGAGGCTGAGGAGCGGGAGGCCTCGGCCTCCCCGCGGCACGCCTCCCGGAGCTCCTCCTGGCGGTGCCGGAACGCGACGACACGCGATCCCGGACAGGGCCCCAGGGGGGGCCGCCCTGCGGCCCTGTGGTGCCCGAAGTGTGTTCGCCGGGTGTTTTCCGGCCAATTCTCACGAGCATTCTGTGCAAATCGGTATCGATTTGGGCAGAACGCTCGTGAGAATTGGCCGGCGTTGGGCAGCCCTGGTCAGCGACCAGTTCCGCGTGGAGCAGGGCCCTTTCTCGCTCGGGGCATGTTGCGGCCACCCGGAAAACAAGCCGCGACGATGGGCCGCGGCCGGCAGCCGCGGCGCCGGGGAGTTTTCCCCGAGCAGAGTGGATGGAGGCGCCGTGGACGGGCATCCGCCTCCGCCGTGGCGGGCGGCCGGGGCGCCCCTGGAGGGGGCTGGCCTCTGTGGGGAAATGGACTCGTCTCTCTCCGCGGCTAGGACGAAGCCGCGAAAGGTGCCGTTGTCGCCGGGACGGTTGGGGGACTCGTGGCGCGGGACTCACGGTTCCCCATCGGGAGGCCCCCAGGCTCAGGCCCCTGGCAACGGAAGGCTGAGCAAGCAGGCCCGGGCCCGGGCCCGGCTTTCGGGGCTGGCCCGGCCGCAGCTGCCGGCGCCAGGGTGGGGACCCCCGGAGGCTTAGGAGCGGGAGGCGTCGGCCTCCCCGCGGCACGCCTCCCGGAGCTCCTCCTGGCGGTGCCGGAACGCGACGACACGCGATCCCAGACAGGGCCCCGGGGGGGGCGGCCCTGCGGCCCTGTGGTGCCCGAAGTGTGTTCGCCGGGCTTTTTCCGGCCAATTCTCACGAGCGTTCTGCCCAAATCGGGATCGATTTGGGCAGAACGGTCGTGAGAATAGGCCGGCGTTGGGCAGCCCTGGTCAGCGCCCAGTTCCGCGTGGAGCAGGGCATTTCTCGCTCGGGGCATGTCGCGGCCACCCGGAAAACGAGCCGCGACGATGGGGCTCGGCCGGCAGCCACGGCGCCGGGGAGTTTTCCCCTAGCAGAGTGGATGGAGGCGCCGTGGCCTGGCGTCCGCCTCCGCCGTGGCGGGCGGCCGGGGAGCCCCCGGAGGGGGTTGGCCTCTGTGGGGAAACGGACTGGTCTCTCAATCCGCGGTTAGGATGAAGCCGCAAAAGGTGCCGTTGTCGCCGGGACGGTCGGGGGACTCGTGGCGCGGGACTCAGGGTTCCCCAAGGGGAGGCCCCCAGGCTCAGGCCCCTGGCAACAGAAGGCTGAGCAAGCAGGCCCGGGCCCGGTTTTCGGGGCTAGCCCGGCCCCAGCTGCCGGCGCCAGAGAGGGGACCCCCGGAGGCTGAGGAGCGGGAGGCATCGGCCTCCCCAAGGCACGCCTCCCGGACCTCCTCCTGGCGGTGCCGGAACGCGACGACACGCGATCCCGGACAGGGCCCCGGGGGGGGCCGCCCTTCGGCCCTGTGTTGCCCGAAGTGTGTTCGCCGGGCGTTTTCCGGCCAATTCTCACGAGCGTTCTGCCCAAATCGGGATCGATTTGGGCAGAACGCTCGTGAGAATGGGCCGGCGTTGGGCAGCCCTGGTCAGCGCCCAGTTCCGCGTGGAGCAGGGCATTTCTCGCTCGGGGCATGTCGCGGCCACCCGGAAAACGAGCCGCGACGATGGGGCGCGGCCGGCAGCCGCGGCGCCGGGGAGTTTTCCCCGAGCAGAGTGGATGGAGGCGCCGTGGCCGGGCGTCCGCCTCCGCCGTGGCGGGCGGCCGGGGCGCCCCTGGAGGGGGCTGGCCTCTGTGGGGAAACGGACTGGTCTCTCACTCCGCGGCTAGGACGAAGCCGCGAAAGGTGCCCTTGTCGCCGGGACGGTCGGGGGACTCGTGGCGCGGGACTCAGGGTTCCCCATGGGGAGACCCCCAGGCTCAGGCCCCTGGCAACGGAAGGCTGAGCAAGCAGGCCCGGGCCCGGGCCCGGCTTTCGGGGCTGGCCCGGCACCAGCTGCCGGCGCCAGGAAGGGGACCCCCGGAGGCTGAGGAGCGGGAGGCGTCGGCCTCCCGGCGGCACGCCTCCCGGAGCTCCTCCTGGCGGTGCCGGAACGCGACGACACGCGGTCCCGGACAGGGCCCCGGGGGGGGCCTCCCTGCGGCCCTGTGGTGCCCGAAGTGTGTTCGCCGGGCGTTTTCCGGCCAATTCTCACGAGCGTTCTGCCCAAATCGGGATCGATTTGGGCAGAACGCTCGTGAGAATTGGCCGGCGTTGGGCAGCCCTGGTCAGCGCCAGTTCCGCGTGGAGAAGGGCATTTCTCGCTCGGGGCATGTCACGGCCACCCGGAAAACGAGCCGCGACGATGGGGCGCGGCCGGCAGCCGCGGCGCCGGGGACTTTTCCCCGAGCAGAGTGGATGGAGGCGCCGTGGACGGGCGTCCGCCTCCGCCGTTGTGGGCGGCCGGGGCGCTCCTGGAGGGGGCTGGCCTCTGTGGGGAAACGGACTGGTCTCTCACTCCGCGGCAAGGCGAAGCCGCGAAAGGTGCCGTTGTCGCAGGGACGGTCGGGGGACACGTGGCGCGGGACTCAGGTTTCCCCATGGGGAGGCCCCCAGGCTCAGGCCCCTGGCAACGGAAGGCTGAGCAAGCAGGCCCGGGCCCGGGCCCAGCTTTCGGGGCTGGCCCGGCCCCAGCTGCCGGCGCCAGGGAGGGGAACCCCGGAGGCTGAGGAGCGGGAGGCGTCGGCCTCCCCCGGGACGCCTCCCGGAGCTCCTCCTGGCGGTGCCGGAACGCGACGACACGCGATCCCGGACAGGGCCCCGGGGGGGGCCGCCCTGCGGCCCTGTGGTGCCCGAAGTGTGTTCGCCGGGCGTTTTGCGGCCAATTCTCACGAGCGTTCTGCCCAAATCGGGATCGAATTGGGCAGAACGCTCGTGAGAATTGGCCGGCGTTGGGCAGCCCTTGTCAGCGCCCAGTTCCGCGTGGAGCAGGGCCCTTTCTCGCTCGGGGCATGTCGCGGCCACCCGGAAAACGAGCCGCGACGATGGGGCGTGGCCGGCAGCCGCGGCGCCGGGGAGTTTTCCCCGAGCAGAGTGGATGGAGGCGCCGTGGCCGGGCGTCCGCCTCCGCCGTGGCGGGCGGCCGGGGCGCCCCTGGAGGGGGCTGGCCTCTGTGGGGAAACGGACTTGTCTCTCACTCCGCGGCTAGGACGAAGCCGCGAAAGGTGCCGTTGTCGCTGGGACGGTCGGGGGACTCGTGGCGCGGGACTCAGGGTTCCCCAAGCGGAGGCCCCCAGGCTCAGGCCCCTGGCAACGGAAGGCTGAGCAAGCAGGCCCGGGCCCGGGCCCGGGTATCGGGGCTGGCCCGGCCCCATCGGCCGGCGCCAGGGAGGGGACCCCCGGAGGCTGAGGAGCGGGAGGCGTCGGCCTCCCCGCGGCACGCCTCCCGGAGCTCCTCCTGGCGGTGCCGGAACACGACGACACGCGATCCCGGACAGGCCCCGGGGGGGTCCGCCCTGCGGCCCTGTGGTGCCCGAAGTGTGTTCGCCGGGCTTTTTCCGGCCAATTCTCACGAGCGTTCTGCCCAAATCGGGATCGATTTGGGCAGAACGCTCGTGAGAATTGGCCGGCGTTGGGCAGCCCTGGTCAGCGCCCAGTTCCGCGTGGAGCAGGGCCCTGTCTCGCTCGGGGCATGTCGCGGCCACCCGGAAAACGAGCCGCGACGATGGGGCGCGGCCGGCAGCCGCGGCGCCGGGGAGTTTTCCCCGAGCAGAGTGGATGGAGGCGCCGTGGCCGGGCGTCCGCCTCCGCCGTGGCGGGCGGCCAGGGCGCCCCTGGAGGGGGCTGGCCTCTGTGGGGAAACGGACTGGTCTCTCACTCCGCGGCTAGGACGAAGCCGCGAAAGGTGCCGTTGTCGCCGGGACGGTCGGGGGACTCGTGGCGCGGGACACACGTTTCCCCATCGGGAGGCCCCCAGGCTCAGGCCCCTGGCAACGGAAGGCTGAGCAAGCAGGCCCGGGCCCGGGCCCGGCTTTCGGGGCTGGCCCGGCCCCAGCTGCCGGCGCCAGGGAGGGGACCCCGGAGGCTGAGGAGCGGGAGGCCTCGGCCTCCCCGCGGCACGCCTCCCGGAGCTCCTCCTGGCGGTGCCGGAACGCGACGACACGCGATCCCGGACAGGGCCCCAGGGGGGGCCGCCCTGCGGCCCTGTGGTGCCCGAAGTGTGTTCGCCCGGTGTTTTCCGGCCAATTCTCACGAGCATTCTGTGCAAATCGGGATCGATTTGGGCAGAACGCTCGTGAGAATTGGCCGGCGTTGGGCAGCCCTGGTCAGCGACCAGTTCCGCGTGGAGCAGGGCCCTTTCTCGCTCGGGGCATGTTGCGGCCACCCGGAAAACAAGCCGCGACGATGGGCCGCGGCCGGCAGCCGCGGCGCCGGGGAGTTTTCCCCGAGCAGAGTGGATGGAGGCGCCGTGGCCGGGCATCCGCCTCCGCCGTGGCGGGCGGCCGGGGCGCCCCTAGAGGGGGCTGGCCTCTGTGGGGAAATGGACTCGTCTCTCTCCGCGGCTAGGACGAAGCCGCGAAAGGTGCCGTTGTCGCCGGGACGGTTGGGGGACTCGTGGCACGGGACTCACGGTTCCCCATCGGGAGGCCCCCAGGCTCAGGCCCCTGGCAACGGAAGGCTGAGCAATCAGGCCCGGCCCCGGGCCCGGCTTTCGGGGCTGGCCCGGCCGCAGCTGCCGGCGCCAGGGTGGGGACCCCCGGAGGCTTAGGAGCGTGAGGCGTCGGCCTCCCCGCGGCACGCCTCCCGGAGCTCCTCCTGGCGGTGCCGGAACGCGACGACACGCGATCCCGGACAGGGCCCCGGGGGGGGCGGCCCTGCGGCCCTGTGGTGCCCGAAGTGTGTTCGCCGGGCTTTTTCCGGCCAATTCTCACGAGCGTTCTGCCCAAATCGGGATCGATTTGGGCAGAACGCTCGTGAGAATAGGCCGGCGTTGGGCAGCCCTGGTCAGCGCCCAGTTCCGCGTGGAGCAGGGCATTTCTCGCTCGGGGCATGTCGCGGCCACCCGGAAAACGAGCCGCGACGATGGGGCTCGGCCGGCAGCCACGGCGCCGGGGAGTTTTCCCCTAGCAGAGTGGATGGAGGCGCCGTGGCCGGGCGTCCGACTCCGCCGTGGCGGGCGGCCGGGGAGCCCCCGGAGGGGGTTGGCCTCTGTGGGGAAATGGACTGGTCTCTCAATCCGCGGCTAGGATGAAGCCGCGAAAGGTGCCGTTGTCGCCGGGACGGTCGGGGGACTCGTGGCGCGGGACACAGTGTTCCCCAAGGGGAGGCCCCCAGGCTCAGGCCCCTGGCAACAGAAGGCTGAGCAAGCAGACCCGGGCCCGGTTTTCGGGGCTAGCCCGGCCCCAGCTGCCGGCGCCAGAGAGGGGACCCCCGGAGGCTGAGGAGCGGGAGGCGTCGGCCTCCCCAAGGCACGCCTCCCGGACCTCCTCCTGGCGGTGCCGGAACGCGACGACACGCGATCCCGGACAGGGCCCCGGGGGGGGCCGCCCTTCGGCCCTGTGTTGCCCGAAGTGTGTTCGCCGGGCGTTTTCCGGCCAATTCTCACGAGCGTTCTGCCCAAATCGGGATCGAGTTGGGCAGAACGCTCGTGAGAATGGGCCGGCGTTGGGCAGCCCTGGTCAGCGCCCAGTTCCGCGTGGAGCAGGGCATTTCTCGCTCGGGGCATGTCGCGGCCACCCGGAAAACTAGCCGCGACGATGGGGCACGGCCGGCAGCCACGGCGCCGGGGAGTTTTCCCCTAGCTGAGTGGATGGAGGCGCCGTGGCCGGGCGTCCGCCTCCGCCGTGGCGGGTGGCAGGGGCGCCCCTGGAGGGGGCTGGCCTCTGTGGGGAAACGGACTGGTCTCTCACTCCGCGGCTAGGACGAAGCCGCGAAAGGTGCCGTTGTCGCTGGGACGGTCGGGGGACTCGTGGCGCGGGACTCAGTGTTCCCCATGCGGAGGCCCCCAGGCTCAGGCCCCTGGCAACGGAAGGCTGAGCAAGCAGGCCCGGGCCCGGGCCCGGCTTTCGGGGCTGGCCCGGCCCCAGCGGCCGGCGCCAGGGAAGGGACCCCCGGAGGCTGAGGAGCGGGATGCGACGGCCTCCCCGCGGCACGCCTCCCGGAGCTCCTCCTGGCGGTGCCGGAATGCGACGACACGCGATCCCGGACAGGCCCCGGGGGGGGCCGCCCTGCGGCCCTGTGGTGCCCGAAGTGTGTTCGCCGGGCGTTTTCCGGCCAATTCTCACGAGCGTTCTGCCCAAATCGGGATCGATTTGGGCAGAACGCTCGTGAGAATTGGCCGGCGTTGGGCAGCCCTGGTCAGCGCCCAGTTCCGCGTGGAGGAGGGCCCTGTCTCGCTCGGGGCATGTCGCGGCCACCCGGAAAACGAGCCGCGACGATGGGGCGCGGCCGGCAGCCGCGGCGCCGGGGAGTTTTCCCCGAGCAAGTGGATGGAGGCGCCGTGGCCGGGCGTCCGCCTCCGCCGTGGCGGGCGGCCGGGGCGCCCCTGGAGGGGGCTGGCCTCTGTGGGGAAACGGACTGGTCTCTCACTCCGCGGCTAGGACGAAGCCGCGAAAGGTGCCGTTGTCGCCGGGACGGTCGGGGGACTCGTGGCGCGGGACACACGTTTCCCCATGGGGAGGCCCCCAGGCTCAGGCCCCTGGCAACGGAAGGCTGAGCAAGCAGGCCCGGGCCCGGGCCCGGCTTTCGGGGCTGGCCCGGCCCCAGCTGCCGGCGCCAGGGAGGGGACACCCGGAGGCCGAGGAGCGTGAGGCGTCGGCCTCCACCGGCACGCCTCCCGGAGCTCCTCCTGGCGGTGCCGGAACGCGACGACACGCGATCCCGGACAGGGCCCCGGGGGGGGCCGCCCTGCTGCCCTGTGGTGCCCGAAGTGTGTTCGCCGGGCGTTTTCCGGCCAATTCTCACGAGCGTTCTGCCCAAATCGGGATCGATTTGGGCAGAACGCTCGTGAGAATCGGCCGGCGTTGGGAAGCCCTGGTCAGCGCCCAGTTCCGCGTGGAGCAGGGCCCTTTCTCGCTCGGGGCATGTCGCGGCCACCCGGAAAACGAGCCGCGACGATGGGGCGCGGCCGGCAGCCGCGGCGCCGGGGAGTTTTCCCCGAGCAGAGTGGATGGAGGCGCCGTGGCCGGGCGTCCGCCTCCGCCGTGGCGGGCGGCCGTGGCGCCCCTGGAGGGGGCTGGTCTCTGTGGGGAAATGGACTGGTCTCTCACTCCGCGGCTAGGATGAAGCCGCGAAAGGTGCCGTTGTCGCCGGGACGGTCGGGGGACTCGTGGCGCGGGACTCAGTGTTCCCCATGGGGAGACCCCCAGGCTCAGGCCCCTGGCAACGGAAGGCTGAGCAAGCAGGCCCGGGCCCGGGCCCGGCTTTCGGGGCTGGCCCGGCCCCAGCTGCCGGCGCCAGGGAGGGGACCCCCGGAGGCTGAGGAGCGGGAGGCGTCGGCCTCCCCCGGCACGCCTCCCGGAGCTCCTCCTGGCGGTGCCGGAACGCGACGACACGCGATCCCGGACAGGGCCCCGGGGGGGCCTCCCTGCGGCCCTGTGGTGCCCGAAGTGTGTTCGCCGGGCGTTTTCCGGCCAATTCTCACGAGCGTTCTGCCCAAATCGGGATCGATTTGGGCAGAACGCTCGTGAGAATTGGCCGGCGTTGGGCAGCCCTGGTCAACGCCCAGTTCCGCGTGGAGCGGGGCCCTTTCTCGCTCGGGGCATGTCGCGGCCACCCGGAAAACGAGCCGCGACGATGGGGCGCGGCCGGCAGCCGCGGCGCCGGGGACTTTTCCCCGAGCAGAGTGGATGGAGGCGCCGTGGCCGGGCGTCCGCCTCCGCCGTTTCGGGCGGCCGGGGCGCTCCTGGAGGGGGCTGGCCTTTGTGGGGAAACGGACTGTTCTCTCAGTCCGCGGCAAGGCGAAGCCGCGAAAGGTGCCGTTGTCGCAGGGACGGTCGGGGGACACGTGGCGCGGGACTCAGGTTTCCCCATGGGGAGGCCCCCAGGCTCAGGCCCCTGGCAACGGAACGCTGAGCAAGCAGTCCCGGGCCCGGGCCCGGCTTTCGGGGCTGGCCCGGCCCCAGCTGCCGGCGCCAGGGAGGGGAACCCCGGAGGCTGAGGAGCGGGAGGCGTCGGCCTCCCCCGGGACGCCTCCCGGAGCTCCTCCTGGCGGTGCCAGAACGCGACGACACGCGATCCCGGACAGGGCCCCGTGGGGGGCCGCCCTGCGGTCCTGTGGTGCCCGAAGTGTGTTCGCCGGGCGTTTTCCGGCCAATTCTCACGAGCGTTCTGCCCAAATCGGGATCAATTTAGGCAGAACGCTCGTGAGAATTGGCCGGCGTTGGGCAGCCCTGGTCAGCGCCCAGTTCCGCGTGGAGCAGGGCATTTCTCGCTCGGGGCTTGTCGCGGCCACCTGGAAAACGAGCCGCGACGATGGGGCGCGGCCGGCAGCCGCGGCGCCGGGGAGTTTTCCCCGAGCAGAGTGGATGGAGGCGCCGTGGCCGGGCGTCTGCCTCCGCCGTGGCGGGCGGCCGGGGCGCCCCTGGAGGGGGCTGGCCTCTGTGGGGAAACGCACTGGTCTCTCACTCCGCGGCTAGGATGAAGCCGCGAAAGGTGCCGTTGTCGCCGGACGGTCGGGGGACTCGTGGCGCGGGACTCAGAGTTCCCCATGGGGAGACCCCCAGGCTCAGGCCCCTGGCAACGGAAGGCTGAGCAAGCAGGCCCGGGCCCGGGCCGGGCTTTCAGGGCTGGCCCGGCCCCAGCTGCCGGCGCCAGGGAGGGGACCCCCGGAGGCTGAGGAGCGGGAGGCGTCGGCCTCCCGGCGGCACGCCTCCCGGAGCTCCTCCTGGCGGTGCCGGAACGCGACGACACGCGGTCCCGGACAGGGCCCCGGGGGGGGCCTCCCTGCGGCCCTCTGGTGCCCGAAGTGTGTTCGCCGGCTGTTTTCCGGCCAATTCTCACGAGCGTTCTGCCCAAATCGGGATCGATTTGGGCAGAACGCTCGTGAGAATTGGCCGGCGTTGGGCAGCCCTGGTCAGCGCCCAGTTCCGCGTGGAGCAGGGCATTTCTCGCTCGGGGCATGTCGCGGCCACCTGGAAAACGAGCCGCGACGATGGGGCGCGGCCGGCAGCCACGGCGCCGGGGAGTTTTCCCCTAGCTGAGTGGATGGAGGCGCCGTGGCCGGGCGTCCGCCTCCGCCGTGGCGGGCGGCCGGGGCGCCACTGGAGGGGGCTGGCCTCTGTGGGGAAACGGACTGGTCTCTCACTCCGCGGCTAGGACGAAGCCGCGAAAGGTGCCGTTGTCTCCGGGACGGTCGGGGGACTCGTGGCGCGGGACTCAGGGTTCCCCATGGGGAGGCCCCCAGGCTAAGGCCCCTGGCAACGGAAGGCTGAGCAAGCAGGCCCGGGCCCAGGCCCGGCTTTCGGGGCTGGCCCGGCCCCAGCTGCCGGCGCCAGGGAGGGGACCCCCGGAGGCTGAGGAGCGGGAGGCGTCGGCCTCCCCCGGCACGCCTCCCGGAGCTCCTCCTGGCGGTGCCGGAACGCGACGACACGCGATCCCGGACAGGGCCCCGGGGGGGGCCTCCCTGCGGCCCTGTGGTGCCCGAAGTGTGTTCGCCGGGCGTTTTCCGGCCAATTCTCACGAGCGTTCTGCCCAAATCGGGATCGATTTGGGCAGAACGCTCGTGAGAATGGGCCGGCGTTGGGCAGCCCTGGTCAGCGCCCAGTTCCGCGTGGAGCAGGGCATTTCTCGCTCGGGGCATGTCGCGGCCACCCGGAAAACGAGCCGCGACGATGGGGCGCGGCCGGCAGCCGCGGCGCCGGGGAGTTTTCCCCGAGCAGAGTGGATGGAGGCGCCGTGGCCGGGCGTCCGCCTCCGCCGTGGCGGGCGGCCGGGGCGCCCCTGGAGGGGGCTGGCCTCTGTGGGGAAACGGACTGGTCTCTCACTCCGCGGCTAAGACGAAGCCGCGAAAGGTGCCCTTGTCGCCGGGACAGTCGGGGGACTCGTGGTGCGGGACTCAGGGTTCCCCATGGGGAGACCCCCAGGCTCAGGCCCCTGGCAACCGAAGGCTGAGCAAGCAGGCCCGGGACCGGGCCCGGATTTCGGGGCTGGCCCGGCCCCAGCTGCCGGCGCCAGGAAGGGGACCCCCGGAGGCTGAGGAGCGGGAGGCGTCGGCCTCCCGGCGGCACGCCTCCCGGAGCTCCTCCTGGCGGTGCCGGAACGCGACGACACGCGGTCCCGGACAGGGCCCCGGGGGGGGCCTCACTGCGGCCCTGTGGTGCCCGAAGTGTGTTCGCCGGGCGTTTTCCGGCCAATTCTCACGAGCGTTCTGCCCAAATCGGGATCGATTTGGGCAGAACGCTCGTGAGAATTGGCCGGCGTTGGGCAGCCCTGGTCAGCGCCCAGTTCCGCGTGGAGCGGGGCCCTTTCTCGCTCGGGGCATGTCGCGGCCACCCGGAAAACGAGCCGCGACGATGGGGCGCGGCCGGCAGCCGCGGCGCCGGGGACTTTTCCCCGAGCAGAGTGGATGGAGGCGCCGTGGCCGGGCGTCCGCCTCCGCCGTTGCGGGCGGCCGGGGCGCTCCTGGAGGGGGCTGGCCTCTGTGGGGAAACGGACTGTTCTCTCACTCCGCGGCAAGGCGAAGCCGCGAAAGGTACCGTTGTCGCAGGGACGGTCGGGGGACACGTGGCGCGGGACTCAGGTTTCCCCATGGGGAGGCCCCCAGGCTCAGGCCCCTGGCAACGGAAGGCTGAGCAAGCAGGCCCGGGCCCGGGCCCGGCTTTCGGGGCTGGCCTGGCCCCAGCTGCCGGCGCCGGGGAGGGGAACCCCGGAGGCTGAGGAGCGGGAGGCGTCGGCCTCCCCCGGGACGCCTCCCGGAGCTCCTCCTGGCGGTGCCGGAACGCGACGACACGCGATCCCGGACAGGGCCCCGGGGGGGGCCGCCCTGCGGCCCTGTGGTGCCCGAAGTGTGTTCGCCGGGCGTTTTCCGGCCAATTCTCACGAGCGTTCTGCCCAAATCTGGATCGATTTGGGCAGAACGCTTGTGAGAATTGGCCGGCGTTGGGCAGCCCTGGTCAGCGCCCAGTTCCGCGTGGAGCAGGGCCCTTTCTCGCTCGGGGCATGTCGCGGCCACCCGGAAAACGAGCCGCGACGATGGGGCGCGGCCGGCAGCCGCGGCGCCGGGGAGTTTTCCCCGAGCAGAGTGGATGGAGGCGCCGTGGCCGGGCGTCCGCCTCCGCCGTGGCGGGCGGCCGGGGCGCCCCTGGAGGGGGCTGGCCTCTGTGGGGAAACGGACTGGTCTCTCACTCCGCGGCTAAGACGAAGTCGCGAAAGGTGCCGTTGTCGCCGGGACGGTCGGGGGACTCGTGGCGCGGGACTCAGGGTTCCCCATGGGGAGGCCCCCAGGCTCAGGCCCCTGGCAACGGAAGGCTGAGCAAGCAGGCCCGGGCCCGGGCCCGGCTTTCGGGGCTGGCCCGGCCCCAGCTGCCGGCGCCAGGCAGGGGACCCCCGGAGGCTGAGGAGCGGGAGGCGTCGGCCTCCCCGCGGCACGCCTCCCGGAGCTCCTCCTGGCGGTGCCGGAACGCGACGACACGCGATCCCGGACAGGGCCCCGGGGGGGGCGGCCATGAGGCCCTGTGGTGCCCGAAGTGTGTTCGCCGGGCCTTTTCCGGCCAATTCTCACGAGCGTTCTGCCCAAATCGGGATCGATTTGGGCAGAACGCTCGTGAGAATTGGCCGGCGTTGGGCAGCCCTGGTCAGCGCCCAGTTCCGCGTGGAGCAGGGCATTTCTCGCTCGGGGCATGTCGCGGCCACCCGGAAAACGAGCCGCGACGATGGGGCACGGCCGGCAGCCACGGCGCCGGGGAGTTTTCCCCTAGCTGAGTGGATGGAGGCGCCGTGGCCGGGCGTCCGCATCCGCTGTGGCGGGCGGCAGGGGCGCCCCTGGAGGGGGCTGGCCTCTGTGGGGAAACGGACTGGTCTCTCACTCCGCGGCTAGGACGAAGCCGCGAAAGGTGCCGTTGTCGCCGGGATGGTCGGGGGACTCGTGGCGCGGGACTCAGGGTTCCCCATGGGGAGGCCCTCAGGCTCAGGCCCCTGGCAACGGAAGGCTGAGCAAGCAGGCCCGGGCCCAGGCCCGGCTTTCGGGGCTGGCCCGGCCCCAGCTGCCGGCGCCAGGGAGGGGACACCCGGAGGCTGAGGAGCGGGAGGCGTCGGCCTCCCCCGGCACGCCTCCTGGAGCTCCTCCTGGCGGTGCCGGAACGCGACGACACGCGATCCCGGACAGGGCCCCGGGGGGGGCGGCCCTGCGGCCCTGTGGTGCCCGAAGTGTGCTCGCCGGGCGTTTTCCGGCCAATTCTCACGAGCGTTCTGCCCAAATCGGGATCGATTTGGGCAGAACGCTCGTGAGAATTGGCCGGCGTTGGGCAGCCCTGGTCAGCGCCCAGGGCCGCGTGGAGCAGGGCCCTTTCTCGCTCGGGGCATGGCGCGGCCACCCGGAAAACGAGCCGCGACGATGGGGCGCGGCCGGCGGCCCCGGCGCCGGGGAGTTTTCCCCGAGCAGAGTGGATGGAGGCGCCGTGGCCGGGCGTCCGCCTCCGCCGTGGCGGGCGGCCGGGGCGCCCGTGGAGGGGGCTGGCCTCTGTGGGGGAACGGAGTGATCTCCCACTCCACGGCTGGGACGAAGCCGCGAAAGGTGCCGTCGTCGCCGGGACGGTCTGTGGGACTCATGGCGCGGGACCCAGGGTTCCCCATGCGGAGGCCCCCAGGCTCAGGCCCCTGGCAACGGAAGGCTGAGCAAGCAGGCCCGGGCCCGGGCCCGGGTTTCGGGGCTGGCCCGGCCCCGGCGGCCGGCGCCAGGGAGGGGACCCCCGGAGGCTGAGGAGCGGGAGGCGTCGGCCTCCCGGCGGCACGCCTCCCGGAGCTCCTCCTGGCGGTGCCGGAACGCGACGACACGCGGTCCCGGACAGGGCCCCGGGGGGGGCCTCCCTAAGGCCCTGTGGTGCCCGAAGTGTGTTCGCCGGGCGTTTTCCGGCCAATTCTCACGAGCGTTCTGCCCAAATCGATTTGGGCAGAACGCTCGTGAGAATTGGCCGGCGTTGGGCAGCCCTGGTCAGCGCCCAATTCCGCGTGGAGCGGGGCCCTTTCTCGCTCGGGGCATGTCGCGGCCACCCGGAAAACGAGCCGCGAAGATGGGCCGCGGCCGGCAGCCGTGGCGCCGGAGAGTTTTCCCCGAGCAGAGTGGATGGAGGCGCCGTGGCCGGGCGTCCGCCTCCGCCGTGGCGGGCGGCCGGGGCGCCCCTGGAGGGGGCTGGCCTCTGTGGGGAAACGGACTGGTCTCTCACGCCGCGGCTAGGACGAAGCCGCGAAAGGTGCCGTTGTCGCCGGGACGGTCGGGGGACTCGTGGCGCGGGACTCAGTGTTCCCCATGGGGAGGCCCCCAGGCTCAGGCCAGTGGCAAAGGAAGGCTGAGCAAGCAGGCCCGGGCCCGGGCCCGGGTTTCGGGGCTGGCCCGGCCCCAGCTGCCGGCGCCAGGGAGGGGACCACCGGAGGCTGAGGAGTGGGAGGCGTCGGCCTCCCGGCGGCAGGCCTCCCAGACCTCCTCCTGGCGGTGCCGGAACGCGACGACACGCGATCCCAGACAGGGCCCCGGGGGGGGCGGCCCTGCGGCCCTGTGGTGCCCGAAGTGTGTTCGCCGGGCTTTTTCCGGCCAATTCTCACGAGCGTTCTGCCCAAATCGGGATCGATTTGGGCAGAACGCTCGTGAGAATAGGCCGGCGTTGGGCAGCCCTGGTCAGCGCCCAGTTCCGCGTGGAGCAGGGCATTTCTCGCTCGGGGCATGTCGCGGCCACCCGGAAAACGAGCCGCGACAATGGGGCTCGGCCGGCAGCCACGGCGCCGGGGAGTTTTCCCCTAGCAGAGTGGATGGAGGCGCCGTGGCGGGCGTCTGCCTCCGCCGTGGCGGGCGGCCGGGGAGCCCCTGGAGGGGGTTGGCCTCTGTGGGGAAACGGACTGGTCTCTCAATCCGCGGCTAGGATGAAGCCACGAAAGGTGCCGTTGTCGCCGGGACGGTCGGGGGACTCGTGGCGCGGGACTCAGGGTTCCCCAAAGGGAGGCCCCCAGGCTCAGGCCCCTGGCAACAGAAGGCTGAGCAAGCAGGCCCGGGCCCGGGCCCGGTTTTCGGGGCTGGCCCGGCCCCAGCTGCCGGCGCCAGAGAGGGGACCCCCGGAGGCTGAGGAGCGGGAGGCGTCGGCCTCCCCACGGCACGCCTCCCGGAGCTCCTCCTGGCGGTGCCGGAACGCGACGACACGGGATCCCGGACAGGGCCCCGGGGGGGGCCGCCCTTCGGCCCTGTGTTGCCCGAAGTGTGTTCGCCGGGCGTTTTCCGGCCAATTCTCACGAGCGTTCTGCCCAAATCGGGATCGATTTGGGCAGAACGCTCGTGAGAATTGGCCGGCGTTGGGCAGCCCTGGTCAGCGCCCAGTTCCGCGTGGAGCAGGGCCCTTTCTCGCTCGTGGCATGTCGCGGCCACCCGGAAAACGAGCCGCGACGATGGGGCGCGGCCGGCAGCCGCGGCGCCGGGGACTTTTCTCCGAGCAGAGTGGATGGAGGCGCCGTGGCCGGGCGTCCGCCTCCGCCATGGCGGGCGGCCGGGGCGCCCCTGGAGGGGGCTGGCCTCTGTGGGGAAATGGACTCGTCTCTCTCCGCGGCTAGGACGAAGCCGCGAAAGGTGCCGTTGTCGCCGGGACGGTTGGGGGACTCGTGGCGCGGGACTCACGGTTCCCCATCGGGAGGCCCCCATGCTCAGGCCCCTGGCAACGGAAGGCTGAGCAAGCAGGCCCGGGCCCGGGCCCGGCTTTCGGGTCTGGCCCGGCCGCAGCTGCCGGCGCCAGGGTGGGGACCCCCGGAGGCTTAGGAGCGGGAGTCGTCGGCCTCCCGGCGGCACGCCTCCCGGAGCTCCTCCTGGCGGTGCCGTAACGCGACGACACGCGATCCCAGACAGGGCCCCGGGGGGGGCGGCCCTGCGGCCCTGTGGTGCCCGAAGTGTGTTCGCCGGGCTTTTTCTGGCCAATTCTCACGAGCGTTCTGCCCAAATCGGGATCGATTTGGGCAGAACGCTCGTGAGAATAGGCCGGCGTTGGGCAGCCCTGGTCAGCGCCCAGTTCCGCGTGGAGCAGGGCATTTCTCGCTCGGGGCATGTCGCGGCCACCCGGAAAACGAGCCGCGACGATGGGGCACGGCCGGCAGCCACGGCGCCGGGGAGTTTTCCCCTAGCTGAGTGGATGGTGGCTCCGTGGCCGGGCGTCCGCCTCCGCCGTGGCGGGCGGCCGGGGCGCCCGTGGAGGGGGCTGGCCTCTGTGGGGGAACGGAGTGATCTCTCATCCACGGCTGGGACGAAGCCGCGAAAGGTGCCGTCGTCGCCGGGACGGTCGGGGGGACTCGTGGCGCGGGACTCAGGGTTCCCCATGCGGAGGCCCCCAGGCTCAGGCCCCTGGCAACGGAAGGCTGAGCAAGCAGGCCCGGGCCCGGGCCCGGGTTTCGGGGCTGGCCCGGCCCCAGCGGCCGGCGCCAGGGAGGGGACCCCCGGATGCTGAGGAGCGGGAGGCGTCGGCCTCCCCGCGGCATGCCTTCCGGAGCTCCTCCTGGCGGTGCCGGAACGCGACGACACGCGATCCTGGACAGGCCCCGGGGGGGGCCGCCCTGCGGCCCTGTGGTGCCCGAAGTGTGTTCGCCGGGCTTTTTCCGGCCAATTCTCACGAGCGTTCTGCCCAAATCGGGATCGATTTGGGCAGAACGCTCGTGAGAATTGGCCGGCGTTGGGCAGCCCTGGTCAGCGCCCAGTTCCGCGTGGAGCAGGGCCCTGTCTCGCTCGGGGCATGTCGCGGCCACCCGGAAAACGAGCCGCGACGATGGGGCGCGGCCGGCAGCCGCGGCGCCGGGGAGTTTTCCCCGAGCAGAGTGGATGGAGGCGCCGTGGCCGGGCGTCCGCCTCCGCCGTGGCCGTGCGTCCGGGCGCCCTGGAGGGGGCTGGCCTCTGTGGGGAAACGGACTGGTCTCTCACTCCGCGGCTAGGACGAAGCCGCGAAAGGTGCCCTTGTCGCCGGGACGGTCGGGGGACTCGTGGCGCGGGACACACGTTTCCCCATCGGGAGGCCCCCAGGCTCAGGCCCCTGGCAACGGAAGGCTGAGCAAGCAGGCACGGGCCCGGGCCCGGCTTTCGGGGCTGGCCCGGCCCCAGCTGCCGGCGCCAGGGAGGGGACCCCCGGAGGCTGAGGAGCGGGAGGCCTCGGCCTACCCGCGGCACGCCTCCCGGAGCTCCTCCTGGCGGTGCCGGAACGCGACGACACGCGCTCCTGGACAGGGCCCCAGGGGGGCCCGCCCTGCGGCCCTGTGGTGCCCGAAGTATGTTCGCCGGGCGTTTTCCGGCCAATTCTCACGAGCGTTCTGTGCAAATCGGGATCGATTTGGGAAGAACGCTCGTGAGAATTGGCCGGCGTTGGGCAGCCCTGGTCAGCGACCAGTTCCGCGTGGAGCAGGGCCCTTTCTCGCTCGGGGCATGTTGCGGCCACCCGGAAAACAAGCCGCGACGATGGGCCGCGGCCGGCAGCCGCGGCGCCGGAGAGTTTTCCCCGAGCAGAGTGGATGGAGGCGCCGTGGCCGGGCGTCCGCCTCCGCCGTGGCGGGCGGCCGGGGCGCCCCTGGAGGGGGCTGGCCTCTGTGGGGAAATGGATTCGTCTCTCTCCGCGGCTAGGACGAAGCCGCGAAAGGTGCCGTTGTCGCCGGGACGGTTGGGGGACTCGTGGCGCGGGACTCACGGTTCCCCATCGGGAGGCCCCCAGGCTCAGGCCCCTGGCAACGGAAGGCTGAGCAAGCAGGCCCGGGCCCGGTCCCGGCATTCGGGGCTGGCCCGGCCGCAGCTGCCTGCGCCAGGGTGGGGACCCCCGGAGGCTTAGGAGCGGGAGGCGTCGGCCTCCCCACGGCACGCCTCCCGGAGATCCTCCTGGCGGTGCCGGAACGCGACGACACGCGATCCCAGACAGGGCCCCGGGGGGGGCGGCCCTGCGGCCCTGTGGTGCCCGAAGTGTGTTCGCCGGGCTTTTTCTGGCCAATTCTCACGAGCGTTCTGCCCAAATCGGGATCGATTTGGGCAGAACGCTCGTGAGAATAGGCCGGCGTTGGGCAGCCCTGGTCAGCGCCCAGTTCCGCGTGGAGCAGGGCATTTCTCGCTCGGGGCATGACGCGGCCACCCGGAAAACGAGCCGCGACGATGGGGCACGGCCGGCAGCCACGGCGCCGGGGAGTTTTCCCCTAGCTGAGTGGATGGAGGCTCCGTGGCCGGGCGTCCGCCTCCGCCGTGGAGGGCGGCCGGGGCGCCCCTGGAGGGGGCTGGCCTCTGTGGGGAAACGGACTGGTCTCTCACTCCGCGGCTAGGACGAAGCCGCGAAAGGTGCCGTTGTCGCTGGGACGGTCGGGGGACTCGTGGCGCGGGACTCAGTGTTCCCCATGGGGAGACCCCCAGGCTCAGGCCCCTGGCAACGGAAGGCTGAGCAAGCAGGCCCGGGCCCGGGCCCGGCTTTCGGGGCTGGCCCGGCCCCAGCTGCCGGCGCCAGGAAGGGGACCCCCGGAGGCTGAGGAGCGGGAGGCGTCGGCCTCCCCACGGCACGCCTCCGGGAGCTCCTCCTGGCGGTGCCGGAACGCGAAGACACGCGATCCCGGACAGGGCCCCGGGGGGGGCCTCCCTGCGGCCCTGTGGTGCCCGAAGTGTGTTCGCCGGGCGTTTTCCGGCCAATTCTCACGAGCGTTCTGCCCAAATCGGGATCGATTTGGGCAGAACGCTCGTGAGAATTGGCCGGCGTTGGGCAGCCCTGGTCAGCGCCCAGTTCCGCGTGGAGCAGGGCATTTCTCGCTCGGGGCATGTCACGGCCACCTGGAAAACGAGCCGCGACGATGGGGCGCGGCCGGCAGCCGCGGCGCCGGGGAGTTTTCCCCGAGCAGAGTGGATGGAGGCGCCGTGGCCGGGCGTCCGCCTCCGCCGTGGCGGGCGGCCGGGGCGCCCCTGGAGGGGGCTGGCCTCTGTGGGGAAACGGACTGGTCTCTCACTCCGCGGCTAGGACGAAGCCGCGAAAGGTGCCCTTGTCGCCGGGACGGTCGGGGGACTCGTGGCGCGGGACTCAGGGTTCCCCATGGGGAGACCCCCAGGCTCAGGCCCCTGGCAACCGATGGCTGAGCAAGCAGGCCTGGGCCCGGGCCCGGCTTTCGGGGCTGGCCCGGCCCCAGCTGCCGGCGCCAGGGAGGGGACCCCCGGAGGCTGAGGAGCGGGAGGCCTCGGCCTCCCCGCGGCACGCCTCCCGGAGCTCCTCCTCGCGGTGCCGGAACGCGACGACACGCGATCCCGGACAGGGCCCCAGGGGGGGCCGCCCTGCGGCCCTGTGGTGCCCGAAGTGTGTTCGCCGGGTGTTTTCCGGCCAATTCTCACGAGCGTTCTGTGCAAATCGGGATCGATTTAGCAGAACGCTCGTGAGAATTGGCCGGCGTTGGGCAGCCCTGGTCAGCGACCAGTTCCGCGTGGAGCAGGGCATTTCTCGCTCGGGGCATGTCGCGGCCACTCGGAAAACGAGCCGCGACGATGGGCCGCGGCCGGCAGCCTCGGCGCCGGGGAGTTTTCCCCGAGCAGAGTGGATGGAGTCGCCGTGGCCGGGCGTCCGCCTCCGCCGTGGCGGGCGGCCGGGGCGCCCCTGGAGGGGGCTGGCCTCTGTGGGGAAATGGACTCGTCTCTCTCCGCGGCTAGGACGAAGCCGCGAAAGGTGCCGTTGTCGCCGGGACGGTTGGGGGACTCGTGTCGCGGGACTCACGGTTCCCCATCGGGAGGCCCCCAGGCTCAGGCCCCTGGCAACGGAAGGCTGAGCAAGCAGGCCCGGGCCCGGGCCCGGCTTTCGGGGCTGGCCCGGCCGCAGCTGCCGGCGCCAGGGTGGGGACCCCCGGAGTCTTAGGAGCGGGAGGCGTCGGCCTCCCCACGGCACGCCTCCCGGAGATCCTCCTGGCGGTGCCGGAACGCGACGACACGCGATCCCAGACAGGGCCCCGGGGGGGGCGGCCCTGCGGCCCTGTGGTGCCCGAAGTGTGTTCGCCGGGCTTTTTCTGGCCAATTCTCACGAGCGTTCTGCCCAAATCGGGATCGATTTGGGCAGAACGCTCGTGAGAATAGGCCGGCGTTGGGCAGCCCTGGTCAGCGCCGAGTTCCGCGTGGAGCAGGGCATTTCTCGCTCGGGGCATGACGCGGCCACCCGGAAAACGAGCCGCGACGATGGGGCACGGCCGGCAGCCACGGCGCCAGGGAGTTTTCCCCTAGCTGAGTGGATGGAGGCTCCGTGGCCGGGCGTCCGCCTCCGCCGTGGCGGGCGGCCGGGGCGCCCCTGGAGGGGGCTGGCCTCTGTGGGGAAACGGACTGGTCTCTCACTCCGCGGCTAGGACGAAGCCGCGAAAGGTGCCGTTGTCGCCGGACGGTCGGGGGACTCGTGGCGCGGGACTCAGGGTTCCCCATGGAGAGACCCCCAGGCTCAGGCCCCTGGCAACGGAAGGCTGAGCAAGCAGGCCCGGGCCCGGGCCGGGCTTTCAGGGCTGGCCCGGCCCCAGCTGCCAGCGCCAGGGAGGGGACCCCCGGAGGCTGAGGAGCGGGAGGCGTCGGCCTCCCGGCGGCATGCCTCCCGGAGCTCCTCCTGGCGGTGCCGGAACGCGACGACACGCGGTCCCGGACAGGGCCCCGGGGGGGGCCTCCCTGCGGCCCTGTGGTGCCCGAAGTGTGTTCGCCGGGCGTTTTCCGGCCAATTCTCACGAGCGTTCTGCCCAAATCGGGATCGATTTGGGCAGAACGCTCGTGAGAATTGGCCGGCGTTGGGCAGCCCTGGTCAGCGACCAGTTCCGCATGGAGCAGGGCCCTTTCTCGCTCGGGGCATGTTGCGGCCACCCGGAAAACGAGCCGCGACGATGGGCCGCGGCCGGCAACCGCGGCGCCGGGGAGTTTTCCCCGAGCAGAGTGGATGGAGGCGCCGTGGCCGGGCGTCCGCCTCCGCCGTGGCGGGCGGCCGGGGCGCCCCTGGAGGGGGCTGGCCTCTGTGGGGAAATGGATTCGTCTCTCTCCGCGGCTAGGACGAAGCCGCGAAAGGTGCCATTGTCGCCGGGACAGTTGGGGGACTCGTGGCGCGGGACTCACGGTTCCCCATCGGGAGGCCCCCAGGCTCAGGCCCCTGGCAACGGAAGGCTGAGCAAGCAGGCCCGGGCCCGTGCCCGGCTTTCGGGGCTGGCCCGGCCCCAGAGGCCGGCGCCAGGGAGGGGACCCCCGGAGGCTGAGGAGCGGGAGGCGTCGGCCTCCCCGGGGCCCGCCTCCCGGAGCTCCTCCTGGCGGTGCCGGAACGCGACGACACGCGATCCCGGACAGGGCCCCGGGGGGGGGCACTGCGGCCCTCTGGTGCCCGAAGTGTGTTCGCCGGGCGTTTTCCGGCCAATTCTCACGAGCGTTCTGCCCAAATCGGGATCGATTTGGGCAGAACGCTCGTGAGAATTGGCCGGCGTTGGGCAGCCCTGGTCAGCGCCCAGTTCCGCGTGGAGCAGGGCATTTCTCGCTCGGGGCATGTCGCGGCCACCTGGAAAACGAGCCGCGACGATGGGGCGCGGCCGGCAGCCGCGGCGCCGGGGAGTTTTCCCCGAGCAGAGTGGATGGAGGCGCCGTGGCCGGGCGTCGGCCTCCACCGTGGCGGGCGGCCGGGGCGCCCCTGGAGGGGGCTGGCCTCTGTGGGGAAACGGACTGGTCTCTCACTCCGCGGCTAGGACGAAGCCGCGAAAGGTGCTGTTGTCGCCGGACGGTCGGGGGTCTCGTGGCGCGGGACTCAGGGTTCCCCATGGGGAGACCCCCAGGCTCAGGCCCCTGGCAACGGAAGGCTGAGCAAGCAGGCCCGGGCCCGGGCCGGGCTTTCAGGGCTGGCCCGGCCCCAGCTGTCGGCGCCAGGGAGGGGACCCCCGGAGGCTGAGGAGCGGGAGGCGTCGGCCTCCCGGCGGCACGCCTCCCGGAGCTCCTCCTGGCGGTGCCGGAACGCGACGACACGCGGTCCGGGACAGGGCCCCGGGGGGGGCCTCCCTGCGGCCCTGTGGTGCCCGAAGTGTGTTCGCCGGGCGTTTTCCGGCCAATTCTCACGAGCGTTCTGCCCAAATCGGGATCGATTTGGGCAGAACGCTCGTGAGAATTGGCCGGCGTTGGGCAGCCCTGGTCAGCGACCAGTTCCGCATGGAGCAGGGCCCTTTCTCGCTCGGGGCATGTTGCGGCCACCCGGGAAACGAGCCGCGACGATGGGCCGCGGCCGGCAGCCGCGGCGCCGGGGAGTTTTCCCCGAGCAGAGTGGATGGAGGCGCCGTGGCCAGGCGTCCGCCTCCGCCGTGGCGGGCGGCCGGGGCGCCCCTGGAGGGGGCTGGCCTCTGGGGGAAATGGACTCGTCTCTCTCCACGGCTAGGACGAAGCCGCGAAAGGTGCCATTGTCGCCGGGACAGTTGAGGGACTCGTGGCGCGGGACTCACGGTTCCCCATCGGGAGGCCCCCAGGCTCAGGCCCCTGGCAACGGAAGGCTGAGCAAGCAGGCCCGGGCCCGGGCCCGGGTTTCGGTGCTGGCCCGGCCGCAGCTGCTGGCGCCAGGGTGGGTACCCCCGGAGGCTTAGGAGCGGGAGGCGTCGGCCTCCCCGCGGCACGCCTCCCGGAGCTCCTCCTGGCGGTGCCGGAACGCGACGACACGCGATCCCGGACAGGGCCACGCGGGGGCGGCCCTGCGGCCTTGTGGTGCCCGAAGTGTGTTCGCCGGGCGTTTTCCGGCCAATTCTCACGAGCGTTCTGCCCAAATCGGGATCGATTTGGGCAGAACGCTCGTGAGAATTGACCGGCGTTGGGCAGCCCGGGTCAGCGCCCAGTTCCGCGTGGAGCAGGGCCCTTTCTCGCTCGGGGCATGTCGCGGTCACCCGGAAAACGAGCCGCGACGATGGGGCGCGGCCGGCAGCCGCGGCGCCGGGGAGTTTTCCCCGAGCAGAGTGGATGGAGGCGTCGTGGCCGGGCGTCCGCCTCCGCCGGGGCGGGCGGCCGGGGCGCCCCTGGAGGGTGCTGGCCTCTGTGGGGAAACGGACTGGTCTCTCACTCCGCGGCTAAGACGAAGCCGCGAAAGGTGCCGTTGTCGCCGGGACGGTCGGGGGACTCGTGGCGCGGGACTCAGGGTTCCCCATGGGGAGGCCCCCAGGCTCAGGCCCCTGGCAACGGAAGGCTGAGCAAGCAGGCCCGGGCCCAGGCCCGGCTTTCGGGGCTGGCCCGGCTCCAGCTGCCGGCGCCAGGGAGGGGACCCCCGGAGGCTGAGGAGCGGGAGGCGTCGGCCTCCCCCGGCACGCCTCCCGGAGCTCCTCCTGCCGGTGCCGGAACGCGACGACACGAGATCCCGGACAGGGCCCCCGGGGGGGGCGGCCCTGCGGCCCTGTGGTGCCCGAAGTGTGCTCGCCGGGCGTTTTCCGGCCAATTCTCACGAGCGTTCTGCCCAAATCGGGATCGATTTGGGCAGAACGCTCGTGAGAATTGGCCGGCGTTGGGCAGCCCTGGTCAGCGCCCAGTTCCGCGTGGAGCAGGGCCCTTTCTCGCTCAGGGCATGTCGCGGCCACCCGGAAAACGAGCCGCGACGATGGGGCGCGGCCGGCAGCCGCGGCGCCGGGGAGTTTTCCCCGAGCAGAGTGGATGGAGGCGCCGTGGCCGGGCGTCCGCCTCCGCCGTGGCGGGCAGCCGGGGCGCCCCTGGAGGGGGCTGGCCTCTGTGGGGAAACGGACTGGTCTCTCACTCCGCGGCTAGGACGAAGCCGCGAAAGGTGCCGTTGTCGCTGGGACGGTCGGGGGACTCGTGGCGCGGGACTCAGTGTTCCCCATGCGGAGGCCCCCAGGCTCAGGCCCCTGGCAACGGAAGGCTGAGCAAGCAGGCCCGGGCCCGGGCCCGGCTTTCGGGGCTGGCCCGGCCCCAGCGGCCGGCGCCAGGAAAGGGACCCCCGGAGGCTGAGGAGCGGGAGGCGACGGCCTCCCCGCGGCACGCCTCCCGGAGCTCCTCCTGGCGGTGCCGGAACGCGACGACACGCGATCCCGGACAGGCCCCGGGGGGGGCCGCCCTGCGGCCCTGTGGTGCCCGAAGTGTGTTCGCCGGGCTTTTTCCGGCCAATTCTCACGAGCGTTCTGCCCAAATCGGGATCGATTTGGGCAGAACGCACGTGAGAATTGGCCGGCGTTGGGCAGCCCTGGTCAGCGCCCAGTTCCGCATGGAGCAGGGCCCTGTCTCGCTCGGGGCATGTCGCGGCCACCCGGAAAACGAGCCGCGACGATGGGGCGCGCCCGGCAGCCGCGGCGCCGGGGAATTTTCCCCGAGCAGAGTGGATGGAGGCGCCGTGGCCGGACGTCCGCCTCCGCCGTGGCGGGCGGCCGGGGCGCCCTTGGAGGGGGCTGGCCTCTGTGGGGAAACGGACTGGTCTCTCACTCCGCGGCTAGGACGAAGCCGCGAAAGGTGCCGTTGTCGCCGGGACGGTCGGGGGACTCGTGGCGCGGGACACACGTTACCCCATCGGGAGGCCCCCAGGCTCAGGCCCCTGGCAACGGAAGGCTGAGCAAGCAGGCCCGGGCCCGGGCCCGGCTTTCGGGGCTGGCCCGGCCCCAGCTGCCGGCGCCAGGGTGGGTACCCCCGGAGGCTAAGGAGCGGGAGGCGTCGGCCTCCCCGCGGCACGCCTCCCGGAGCTCCTCCTGGCGGTGCCGGAACGCGACGACACGCGATCCCGGACAGGGCCACGGGGGGGGCGGCCCTGCGGCCCTGTGGTGCCCGAAGTGAGTTCGCCGGGCGTTTTCCGGCCAATTCTCTCGAGCGTTCTGCCCAAATCGGGATCGATTTGGGCAGAACGCTCGTGAGAATTGACCGGCGTTGGGCAGCCCTGGTCAGCGCCCAGTTCCGCGTGGAGCAGGGCCCTTTCTCGCTCGGGGCATGTCGCGGCCACCCGGAAAACGAGCCGCGACGATGGGGCGCGGCCGGCAGCCGCGGCGCCGGGGAGTTTTCCCCGAGCAGAGTGGATGGAGGCGTCGTGGCCGGGCGTCCGCCTCCGCCGTGGCGGGCGGCCGGGGCGCCCCTGGATGGGGCTGGCCTCTGTGGGGAAACGGACTGGTCTCTCACTCCGCGGCTAAGACGAAGCCGCGAAAGGTGCCGTTGTCGCCGGGACGGTCGGGGGACTCGTGGCGCGGGACTCAGGGTTCCCCATGGGGAGGCCCCCAGGCTCAGGCCCCTGGCAACGGAAGGCTGAGCAAGCAGGCCCGGGCCCGGGCCTGGCTTTCGGGGCTGGCCCGGCCCCAGCTGCCGGCGCCAGGCAGGGGACCCCCGGAGGCTGAGGAGCGGGAGGCGTCCGCCTCCCCGGGGCCCGCCTCCCGGAGCTCCTCCTGGCGGTGCCGGAACGCGACCACACGCGATCCCGGACAGGGCCCCGGGGGGGGCGGCCATGAGGCCCTGTGGTGCCCGAAGTGTGTTCGCCGGGCGTTTTCCGGCCAATTCTCACGAGCGTTCTGCCCAAATCGGGATCGATTTGGGCAGAACACTCGTGAGAATTGGCCGGCGTTGGGCAGCCCTGGTCAGCGCCCAGTTCCGCGTGCAGCAGGGCCCTTTCTCGCTCGGGGCATGTCGCGGCCACCCGGAAAACGAGCCGCGACGATGGGGCGCGGCCGGCAGCCGCGGCGCCGGGGAGTTTTCCCCGAGCAGAGTGGATGGAGGCGCCGTGGCCGGGCATCCGCCTCCGCCGTGGCGGGCGGCCGGGGCGCCCCTGGAGGGGGCTGGCCTCTGTGGGGAAACGGACTGGTCTCTCACTCCGCGGCTAGGACGAAGCCGCGAAAGGTGCCGTTGTGGCCAGGACGGTCGGGGGACTCGTGGCGCGGGACTCAGTGTTCACCATGGGGAGACCCCCAGGCTCAGGCCCCTGGCAACGGAAGGCTGAGCAAGCAGGCCCGGGCCCGGGCCCGGCTTTCGGGGCTGGCCCGGCCCCAGCTGCCGGCGCCAGGAAGGGGACCCCCGGAGGCTGAGGAGCGGGAGGCGTCGGCCTCCCCACGGCACGCCTCCGGGAGCTCCTCCTGGCGGTGCCGGAACGCGAAGACACGCGATCCCGGACAGGGCCCCGGGGGGGGCCTCCCTGCGGCCCTGTGGTGCCCGAAGTGTGTTCGCCGGGCGTTTTCCGGCCAATTCTCACGAGCGTTCTGCCCAAATCGGGATCGATTTGGGCAGAACGCTCGTGAGAATTGGCCGGCGTTGGGCAGCCCTGGTCAGCGCCCAGTTCCGCGTGGAGCAGGGCATTTCTCGCTCGGGGCATGTCACGGCCACCTGGAAAACGAGCCGCGACGATGGGGCGCGGCCGGCAGCCACGGCGCCGGGGAGTTTTCCCCTAGCTGAGTGGATGGAGGCGCCGTGGCCGGGCGTCCGCCTCCGCCGTGGCGGGCGGCCGGGGCGCCCCTGGAGGGGGCTGTCCTCTGTGGGGAAACGGACTGGTCTCTCACTCCGCGGCTAGGACGAAGCCGCGAAAGGTGCCGTTGTCGCCGGGACGGTCGGGGGACACGTGGCGCGGGACTCAGGGTTCCCCATGGGGAGGCCCCCAGGCTAAGGCCCCTGGCAACGGAAGGCTGAGTAAGCAGGCCCGGGCCCGGGCCCGGCTTTCGGGGCTGGCCCGGCCCCAGCTGCCGGCGCCAGGGAGGGGACCCCCGGAGGCTGAGGAGCGGGAGGCGTCGGCCTCCCCCGGCACGCCTCCCGGAGCTCCTCCTGGCGGTGCCGGAACGCGACGACACGCGATCCCGGACAGGGCCCCGGGGGGGGCCTCCCTGCGGCCCTGTGGTGCCCGAAGTGTGTTCGCCGGGTTTTTTCCGGCCAATTCTCAGGAGCGTTCTGCCCAAATCGGGATCGATTTGGGCAGAACGCTCGTGAGAATTGGCCGGCGTTGGGCAGCCCTGGTCAGCGCCCAGTTCCGCGTGGAGCAGGGCATTTCTTGCTCGGGGCATGTCGCGGCCACGTGGAAAACGAGCCGCGACGATGGGGCGCGGCCAGCAGCCGCGGCGCCGGGGAGTTTTCCCCGAGCAGAGTGGATGGAGGCGCCGTGGCCGGGCGTCCGCCTCCGCCGTGGCGGGCGGCCGGGGCGCCCCTGGAGGGGGCTGGCCTCTGTGGGGAAACGGACTGGTCTCTCACTCCGCGGCTAGGACAAAGCCGCGAAAGGTGACGTTGTCGCCGGACGGTCGGGGGACTCGTGGCGCGGGACTCAGGGTTCCCCATGGGGAGACCCCCAGGCTCAGGCCCCTGGCAACGAAAGGCTGAGCAAGCAGGCCCGGGCCCGGGCCGGGCTTTCAGGGCTGGCCCGGCCCCAGCTGCCGGCGCCAGGGAGGGGACCCCCAGAGGCTGAGGAGCGGGAGGCGTCGTCCTCCCGGCGGCACGCCTCCCGGAGCTCCTCCTGGCGGTGCCGGAACGCGACGACACGCGATCCCGGACAGGGCCCCGGGTGGGGCCGCCCTGCGGCCCTGTGGTGTCCGAAGGGTGTTCGCCGGGCGTTTTCCTGCCAATTCTCACGAGCGTTCTGCCCAAATCGGGATCGATTTGGGCAGAACGCTCGTGAGAATTGGCCGGCGTTGGGCAGCCCTGGTCAGCGCCCAGTTCCGCGTGGAGCAGGGCCCTTTCTCGCTCGCGGCATGTCGCGGCCACCCGGAAAACGAGCCGCGACGATGGGGCGCGGCCGGCAGCCGCGGCGCCGGGGAGTTTTCCCCGAGCAGAGTGGATGGAGGCGCCGTGGCCGGGCGTCCGCCTCCGCCGTGGCGGGCGGCCGGGGCGCCCCTGGAGGGGGCTGGCCTCTGTGGGGAAACGGACTGGTCTCTCACTCCGCGGCTAGGACGAAGCCGCGAAAGGTGCCCTTGTCGCCGGGACGGTCGGGGGACTCGTGGCGCGGGACTCAGGGTTCCCCATGGGGAGACCCCCAGGCTCAGGCCCCTGGCAACGGAAGGCTGAGCAAGCAGGCCCGGGCCCGGGCCCGGCTTTCGGGGCTGGCCCGGCCCCAGCTGCCGGCGCCAGGAAGGGGACCCCCGGAGGCTGAGGAGCGGGAGGCGTCGGCCTCCCCACGGCACGCCTCCGGGAGCTCCTCCTGGCGGTGCCGGAACGCGAAGACACGCGATCCCGGACAGGGCCCCGGGGGGGGCCTCCCTGCGGCCCTGTGGTGCCCGAAGTGTGTTCGCCGGGCGTTTTCCGGCCAATTCTCACGAGCGTTCTGCCCAAATCGGGATCGATTTGGGCAGAACGCTCGTGATAATTGGCCGGCGTTGGGCAGCCCTGGTCAGCGCCCAGTTCCGCGTGGAGCAGGGCATTTCTCGCTCGGGGCATGTCACGGCCACCTGGAAAACGAGCCGCGACGATGGGGCGCGGCCGGCAGCCACGGCGCCGGGGAGTTTTCCCCTAGCTGAGTGGATGCAGGCGCCGTGGCCGGGCGTCCGCCTCCGCCGTGGCGGGCGCCCGGGGCGCCACTGGAGGGGGCTGGCCTCTGTGGGGAAACGGACTGGTCTCTCACTCCGCGGCTAGGACGAAGCCGCGAAAGGTGCCGTTGTCGCCGGGACGGTCGGGGGACACGTGGCGCGGGACTCAGGGTTCCCCATGGGGAGGCCCCCAGGCTAAGGCCCCTGGCAACGGAAGGCTGAGCAAGAAGGCCCGGGCCCGGGCCCGGCTTTCGGGGCTGGCCCGGCCCCAGCTGCCGGCGCCAGGGAGGGGACCCCCGGAGGCTGAGGAGCGGGAAGCGTCGGCCTCCCCCGGCACGCCTCCCGGAGCTCCTCCTGGCGGTGCCGGAACGTGACGACACGCGATCCCGGACAGGGCCCCGGGGGGGGCCTCCCTGCCGCCCTGTGGTGCCCGAAGTGTGTTCGCCGGGTGTTTTCCGGCCAATTCTCAGGAGCTTTCTGCCCAAATCGGGATCGATTTGGGCAGAACGCTCGTGAGAATTGGCCGGCGTTGGGCAGCCCTGGTCAGCGACCAGTTCCGCGTGGAGCAGGGCCCTTTCTCGCTCGGGGCATGTTGCGGCCACCCGGAAAACGAGCCGCGACGATGGGCCGCGGCCGGCAGCCGTGGCGCCGGGGAGTTTTCCCCGAGCAGAGTGGATGGAGGCGCCGTGGCCGGGAGTCCGCCTCCGCCGTGGCGGGCGGCCGGGGCGCCCCTGGAGGGGGCTGGCCTCTGTGGGAAAATGGACTCGTCTCTCTCCGCGGCTAGGACGAACCCGCGAAAGTTGCCGTTGTCGCCGGGACGGTTGGGGGACTCGTGGCGCGGGACTCACGGTTCCCCATCGGGAGGCCCCCAGGCTCAGGCCCCTGGCAACGGAAGGCTGAGCAAGCAGGCCCGGGCCCGGGCTCGGCTTTCGGGGCTGGCCCGGCCGCAGCTGCCGGCGCCAGGGTGGGGACCACCGGAGGCTTAGGAGCGGGAGGCGTCGGCCTCCCCGCGGCATGCCTCCCGGAGCTCCTCCTGGCGGTGCCGGAACGCGACGACACGCGATCCCAGACAGGACCCCGGGGGGGGCGGCCCTGCGACCCTGTGGTGCCCGAAGTGTGTTCGCCGGGCTTTTTCCGGCCAATTCTCACGAGCGTTCTGCCCAAATCGGGATCAATTTGGGCAGAACGCTCGTGAGAATTGGCCGGCGTTGGGCAGCCCTGGTCAGCGCCCAGTTCCGCGTGGAGCAGGGCATTTCTCGCTCGGCGCATGTCGCGGACACCCGGAAAACGAGCCGCGACGATGGGGCTCGGCCGGCAGCCGCGGCGCCGGGGAGTTTTCCCCTAGCAGAGTGGATGGAGGCGCCGTGGCCGGGCGTTCGCCTCCGCCGTGGCGGGCGGCCGGGGCGCCCCTGGAGGGGATGGCCTCTGTGGGGAAACGGACTGGACTCTCACTCCGCGGCTAGGACGAAGCCGCGAAAGGTGCCGTTGTCGCCGGGACGGTCTGGGGACTCGTGGCGCGGGACTCAGGGTTCCCCATGGGGAGGCCCCCAGGCTCAGGCCCCTGGCAACGGAAGGCTGAGCAAGCAGGCCCGGGCCCGGGCCCGGCTTTCGGGGCTGGCCCGGCCCCAGCTGCCGGCGCCAGGGAGGGGACCCCCGGAGGCTGAGGAGCGGGAGGCCTCGGCCTCCCCACGGCACGCCTCCCGGAGCTCCTCCTCGCGGTGCCGGAACGCGACGACACGCGATCCCGGACAGGGCCCCAGGGGGGGCCGCCCTGCGGCCCTGTGGTGCCCGAAGTGTGTTCGCCGGGTGTTTTCCGGCCAATTCTCACGAGCGTTCTGTGCAAATCGGGATCGATTTGGCAGAACGCTCGTGAGAATTGGCCGGCGTTGGGCAGCCCTGGTCAGCGACCAGTTCCGCGTGGAGCAGGGCCCTTTCTCGCTCGGGGCATGTTGCGGCCACCCGGAAAACAAGCCGCGACGATGGGCCGCGGCCGGCAGCCGCGGTGCCGTGGAGTTTTCCCCGAGCAGAGTGGATGGAGGCGCCGTGGCCGGGCATCCGCCTCCGCCGTGGCGGGCGGCCGGGGCGCCCCTGGAGGGGGCTGGCCTCTGTGGGGAAATGGACTCGTCTCTCTCCGCGGCTAGGACGAAGCCGCGAAAGGTGCCGTTGTCGCCGGGACGGTTGGCGGACTCGTGGCGCGGGACTCACGGTTCCCCAACGGGAGGCCCCCAGGCTCAGGCCCCTGGCAACGGAAGGCTGAGCAAGCAGGCTCGGGCCCGGGCCCGGCTTTCGGGGCTGGCCCGGCCGCAGCTGCCGGCGCCAGGGTGGGGACCCCCGGAGGCTTAGGAGCGGGAGGCATCGGCCTCCCCGCGGCACGCCTCCCGGAGCTCCTCCTGGCGGTGCCGGAACGCGACGACACGCGATACTGGACAGGGTCCCGGGGTGGCGGCCCTGCGGCCCTCTGGTGCCCGAAGTGTGTTCGCCGGGCGTTTTCCGGCCAATTCTCACGAGCGTTCTGCCCAAATCGGGATCGATTTGGGCAGAACGCTCGTGAGAATTGGCCGGCGTTGGGCAGCCCTGGTCAGCGCCCAGGGCCGCGTGGAGCAGGGCCCTTTCTCGCTCGGGGCATGGCGCGGCCACCCGGAAAACTAGCCGCGACGATGGGGTGCGGCCGGCAGCCGCGGCGCCGGGGAGATTTCCCCGAGCAGAGTGGATGGAGGCGCCGTGGCCGGGCGTCCGCCTCCGCCGTGGCGGGCGCCGGGGCGCCCGTGGAGGGGGCTGGCCTCTGTGGGGGAACGGAGTGATCTCTCACTCCACGGCTGGGACGAAGCCGCGAAAGGTGCCGTCGTCGCCGGGACGGTCGGGGGGACTCGTGGCGCGGGACTCAGGGTTCCCCATGCGGAAGCCCCCAGTCTCAGGCCCCTGGCAACGGAAGGCTGAGCAAGCAGGCCCGGGCCCGGGCCCGGCTTTCGGGGCTGGCCCGTCCCCAGCGGCCGGCGCCAGGGAGGGGACCCCCGGATGCTGAGGAGCGGAAGGCCTCGGCCTCCCCGGGGCCCGCCTCCCGGAGTTCCTCCTGGCGGTGCCGGAACGCGACGACACGCGATACCGGACAGGGCCCCGGCGGGGCGGCCCTGCGGCCCTCTGGTGCCCGAAGTGTGTTCGCCGGGCGTTTTCCGGCCAATTCTCACGAGCGTTCTGCCCAAATCGGGATCGATTTGGGCAGAACGCTCGTGAGAATTGGCCGGCGTTGGGCAGCCCTGGTCAGCGCCCAGGGCCGCGTGGAGCAGGGCCCTTTCTCGCTCGGGGCATGGCGCGGCCACCTGGAAAAAGAGCCGCGACGATGGGGCGCGGCCGGCGGCCCCGGCGCCGGGGAGTTTTCCCCGAGCAGTGTGGATGGAGGTGCCGTGGCCGGGCGACCGCCTCCGCCGTGGCGGGCGGCCGGGGCGCCCGTGGAGGCGGCTGGCCTCCGTGGGGGAACGGAGTGATCTCTCACTCCACGGCTGGGACGAAGCCGCGAAAGGTGCCGTCGTCGCCGGGACGGTCGGGGGGACTCGTGGCGCGGGACTCAGGTTTCCCCATGCGGAGGCCCCCAGGCTCAGGCCCCTGGCAACGGAAGGCTGAGCAAGCAGGCCCGGGCCCGGGCCCGGCTTTCGGGGCTGGCCCGGCCCCAGCGGCCGGCGCCAGGGAGGGGACCCCCGGAGGCTGAGGAGCGGGAGGCGTCGGCCTCCCCGGGGCCCGCCTCCCGGAGCTCCTCCTGGCGGTGCCGGAACGCGACGACACGCGATACCGGACAGGGCCCCGGGGGGGCGGCCCTGCGGCCCTCTGGTGCCCGAAGTGTGTTCGCCGGGCGTTTTCCGGCCAATTCTCACGAGCGTTCTGCCCAAATCGGGATCGATTTGGGCAGAACGCTCGTGAGAAATGGCCAGCGTTGGGCAGCTCTGGTCAGCGCCCAGGGCCGCGTGGAGCAGGGCCCTTTCTCGCTCGGGGCATGGCGCGGCCACCCGGAAAACGAGCCGCGACGATGGGGCGCGGCCGGCGGCCCCGGCGCCGGGGAGTTTTCCCCGAGCAGAGTGGATGGAGGCGCCGTGGCCGGGCGTCCGCCTCCGCCGTGGCGGGCGGCCGGGGCGCCCGTGGAGGGGGCTGGCCTCTGTGGGGAACGGACTGATCTCTCACTCCACGGCTGGGACGAAGCGGCGAAAGGTGCCGTCGTCGCCGGGACGGTCGGGGGGACTCGTGGCGCGGGATTCAGGGTTCCCCATGCAGAGGCCCCCAGGCTCAGGCCCCTGGCAACGGAAGGCTGAGCAAGCAGGACCGGGCCCGGGCCCGGCTTTCGGGGCTGGCCCGGCCCCAGCGGCCGGCGCCAGGGAGGGGACCCCCGGAGGCTGAGGAGCGGGAGGCGTCGGCCTCCCCGGGGCCCGCCTCCCGGAGCTCCTCCTGGCGGTGCCGGAACGCGACGACACGCGATCCCGGACAGGGCCCCGTGGGGGCGGCCCTGCGGCCCTCTGGTGCCCGAAGTGTGTTCGCCGGGCGTTTTCCGGCCAATTCTCACGAGCGTTCTGCCCAAATCGGGATCGATTTGGACAGAACGCTCGTGAGAATTGGCCGGCGTTGGGCAGCCCTGGTCAGCGCCCAGGGCCGCGTGGAGCAGGGCCCTTTCTCGCTCGGGGCATGGCGCGGCCACCCGGAAAACGAGCCGCGACGATGGGGCGCGGCCGGCGGCCCCGGCGCCGGGGAGTTTTCCCCGAGCAGAGTGGATGGAGACACCGTGGCCGGGCGTCCGCCTCCGCCCTGTCGGGCGGCCGGGGCGCCCGTGGAGGGGGCTGGCCTCTGTGGGGGAACGGAGTGATCTCTCACTCCAGGGCTGGGACGAAGCCGCGAAAGGTGTCGTTGTCGCCGGGACGGTCGGGGGGACTCGTGGCGCGGGACTCAGGGTTCCCCATGCGGAGGCCCCCAGGCTCAGGCCCCTGGCAACGGAAGGCTGAGCAAGAAGGCCCGGGCCCGGGCCCGGCTTTCGGGGCTGGCCCGGCCCCAGCGGCCGGCGCCAGGGAGGGGACCCCCGGAGACTGAGGAGCGGGAGACGTCGGACTCCCCGGGGCCCGCCTCCCGGAGCTCCTCCTGGCGGTGCCAGAACGCGACGACACGCGATCCCGGACAGGGCCCCGGGGGGGCGGCCCTGCGGCCCTTTGGTGCCCGAAGTGTGTTCGCCCGGCGTTTTCCGGCCAATTCTCCCGAGCGTTCTGCCCAAATCGGGATCGATTTGGGCAGAGAGCTCGTGAGAATTGGCCGGCGTTGGGCAGCCCTGGTCAGCGCCCAGGGCCGCGTGGAGCAGGGCCCTTTCTCGCTCGGGGCATGGCGCGGCCACCCGGAAAGAGAGCCGCGATGATGGGGCGCGGCCGGCGGCCCCGGCACCGGGGAGTTCTCCCCGAACAGAGTGGATGGAGGCGCCGTGGCCGGGTGTCCGCCTCCGCCGTGGCGGGCGGCCGGGGCGCCCGTGGAGGGGGCTGGCATCTGTGGGGGAACGGAGTGATCTCTCACTCCACGGCTGGGACGAAGCCGCGAAAGGAGCCTTCGTCGCCGGGACGGTCGGGGGGACTCGGGGCGCGGGACTCAGGGTTCCCCATGCGGAGGGCCCAAGGCTCAGGCCCCTGGCAACGGAAGGCTGAGCAAGCAGGCCCGGGCCCGGGCCCGGCTTTCGGGGCTGGCCCGGCCCCAGCGGCCGGCGCCAGGGAGGGGACCCCCGGAGGCTGAGGAGCGGGAGGCGTCGGCCTCCCCGGGGCCCGCCTCCCGGAGCTCCTCCTGGCGGTGCCGGAACGCGACGACACGCGATCACGTACAGGGCCCCGGGGGGGCGGCCCTGCGGCCCTCTGGTGCCCGAAGTGTGTTCGCCGGGCGTTTTCCGGCCAATTCTCACGAGCGTTCTGCCCAAATCGGGATCGATTTGGGCAGAACGCTCGTGAGAATTGGCCGGCGTTGGGCAGCCCTGGTCAGCGCCCAGGGCCGCGTGGAGCAGGGCCCTTTCTCGCTCGGGGCATGGCGCGGCCACCTGGAAAAAGAGCCGCGACGATGGGGCGCGGCCGGCGGCCCCGGCGCCGGGGAGTTTTCCCCGAGCAGTGTGGATGGAGGTGCCGTGGCCGGGCGACCGCCTCCGCCGTGGCGGGCGGCCGGGGCGCCCGTGGAGGGGGCTGGCCTCCGTGGGGGAACGGAGTGATCTCTCACTCCACGGCTGGGACGAAGCCGCGAAAGGTGCCGTCGTCGCCGGGACGGTCGGGGGGACTCGTGGCGCGGGACTCAGGGTTCCCCATGCGGAGGCCCCCAGGCTCAGGCCCCTGGCAACGGAAGGCTGAGCAAGCAGGCCCGGGCCCGGGCCCGGCTTTCGGGGCTGGCCCGGCCCCAGCGGCCGGCGCCAGGGAGGGAACCCCCGGAGGCTGAGGAGCGGGAGGCGTCGGCCTCCCCGGGGCCCGCCTCCCGGAGTTCCTCCTGGCGGTGCCGGAATGCGATGACACGCGATACCGGACAGGGCCCCGGGGGGGCGGCCCTGCGGCCCTCTGGTGCCCGAAGTGTGTTCGCCAGGCGTTTTCCGGCCAATTCTCACGAGCGTTCTGCCCAAATCGGGATCGATTTGGGCAGAACGCTCGTGAGAATTGGCCGGCGTTGGGCAGCCCTGGTCAGCGCCCAGGGCCGCGTGGAGCAGGGCCCTTTCTCGCTCGGGGCATGGCGCGGCCACCCGGAAAACGAGCCGCGACGATGGGGCGCGGCCGGCGGCCCCGGCGCCGGGGAGTTTTCCCCGAGCAGAGTGGATGGAGGCGCCGTGGCCGGGCGTCCGCCTCCGCCGTGGCGGGCGGCCGGGGCGCACGTGGAGGGGGCTGGCCTCTGTGGGGGAACGGAGTGATCTCTCACTCCACGGCTGGGACGAAGCGGCGAAAGGTGCCGTCGTCGCCGGGACGGTCGGGGGGACTCGTGGCGCGGGATTCAGGGTTCCCCATGCGGAGGCCCCCAGGCTCAGGCCCCTGGCAACGGAAGGCTGAGCAAGCAGGCCCGGGCCCGGGCCCAGCTTTCGGGGCTGGCCCGGCCCCAGCGGCCGGCGCCAGGGAGGGGACCCCCGGAGGCTGAGGAGCGGGAGGCGTCGGCCTCCCCGGGGCCCGCCTCCCGGAGCTCCTCCTGGCGGTGCCGGAACGCGACGACACGCGATCCCGGACAGGGCCCCGGCGGGGCGGTCCTGCGGCCCTCTGGTGCCCGAAGAGTGTTCGCCGGGCGTTTTCCGGCCAATTCTCACGAGCGTTCTGCCCAAATCGGGATCGATTTGGGCAGAACGCTCGTGAGAATTGGCCGGCGTTGGGCAGCCCTGGTCAGCGCCCAGGGCCGCGTGGAGCAGGGCGCTTTCTCGCTCGGGGCATGGCGCGTCCACCCGGAAAACGATCTGCGACGATGGGGCGCGGCCGGCGGCCCCGGCGCCGGGGAGTTTTCCCCGAGCAGAGTGGATGGAGGCGCCGTGGCCGGGCGTCCGCCTCCGCCTTGGCGGCCGGACGGGGCGCCCTTGGAGGGGGCTGGCCTCTGTGGGGGAACGGAGTGATCTCTCACTCCACGGCTGGGACGAAGCGGCGAAAGGTGCCGTCGTCGCCGGGAGGTCGGGGGGAATCGTGGCGCGGGATTCAGTGTTCCCCATGCAGTGGCCCACAGGCTCAGGCCCCTGGCAACGGAAGGCTGAGCAAGCAGGCCCGGGCCCGGGCCCGGCTTTCGGGGCTGGCCCGTCCCCAGCGGCCGGCGCCAGGGAGGGGACCCCCGGAGGCTGAGGAGCGGGAGGCGTCGGCCTCCCCGGGTCCCGCATCCCGGAGTTCCTCCTGGCGGTGCCGGAATGCGATGACACGCGATACCGGACAGGGCCCTGGGGGGGCGGCCCTGCGGCCCTCTGGTGCCCGAAGTTTGTTCGCCAGGCGTTTTCCGGCCAATTCTCACGAGCGTTCTGCCCAAATCGGGATCGATTTGGGCAGAACGCTCGTGAGAATTGGCCGGCGTTGGGCAGCCCTGGTCAGCGCCCAGGGCCGCGTGGAGCAGGGCCCTTTCTCGCTCGGGGCATGGCGCGGCCACCCGGAAAACGAGCCGCGACGATGGGGCGCGGCCGGCGGCCCCGGCGCCGGGGAGTTTTCCCCGAGCAGAGTGGATGGAGGCGCCGTGGCCGGGCGTCCGCCTCCGCCGTGGCGGGCGGCCGGGGCGCCCGTGGAGGGGGCTGGCCTCTGTGGGGGAACGGAGTGATCTCTCACTGCACGGCTGGGACGAATCCGCGAAAGGTGCCGTCGTCGCCGGGACGGTCGGGGGGACTCGTGGCGCGGGACTCAGGGTTTCCCATGCGGAGGCCCCCAGGCTCAGGCCCCTGGCAACGGAAGGCTGAGCAAGCAGGCCCGGGCCCCGGCCCGGCTTTTGGGGCTGGCCCGGCCCCAGCGGCCGGCGCCAGGGTGGGGACCGCCGGAGGCTGAGGAGCAGGAGGCGCGGCCTCCCCGGGGCCCGCCTCCCGGAGCTCCTCCTGGCGGTGCCGGAACGCGACGACACGCGATACCGGACAGGGCCCCGGGGGGGGACCCCTGCGGCCCTGTGGTGCCCGAAGTGTGTTGGCCGGGCCTTTTCCGGCCAATTCTCACGAGCTTTCTGCCCAAATCGGGATCGATTTGGGCAGAACGCTCGTGAGAATTGGCCAGCGTTGGGCAGCCCTGGTCAGCGCCCAGGGCCGCGTGGAGCAGGGCCCTTTCTCGCTCGGGGCATGGCGCGGCCACCCGGAAAACGAGCCGCGACGATGGGGCGCGGCCGGCGGCCCCGGCGCCGGGGAGTTTTCCCCGAGCAGAGTGGATGGAGGCGCCGTGGCCGGGCGCCCGCCTCCGCCGTGGCGGGCGGCCGGGGCGCCCGTGGAGGGGGCTGGCCTCTGTGGGGAACGGACTGATCTCTCACTCCACGGCTGGGACGAAGCGGCGAAAGGTGCCGTCGTCGCCGGGACGGTCGGGGGGACTCGTGGCGCGGGATTCAGGGTTCCCCATGCAGAGGCCCCCAGGCTCAGGCCCCTGGCAACGGAAGGCTGAGCAAGCAGGCCCGGGCCCGGGCCCGGCTTTCGGGGCTGGCCCGGCCCCAGCGGCCGGCGCCAGGGAGGGGACCCCCGGAGGCTGAGGAGCGGGAGGCGTCGGCCTCCCCGGGGCCCGCCTCCCGGAGCTCCTCCTGGCGGTGCCGGAACGCGACGACACGCGATCCCGGACAGGGCCCCGGGGGGGCGGCCCTGCGGCCCTCTGGTGCCCGAAGTGTGTTCGCCGGGCGTTTTCCGGCCAATTCTCACGAGCGTTCTGCCCAAATCGGGATCGATTTGGACAGAACGCTCGTGAGAATTGGCCGGCGTTGGGCAGCCCTGGTCAGCGCCCAGGGCCGCGTGGAGCAGGGCCCTTTCTCGCTCGGGGCATGGCGCGGCCACCCGGAAAACGAGCCGCGACGATGGGGCGCGGCCGGCGGCCCTGGCGCCGGGGAGTTTTCCCCGAGCAGAGTGGATGGAGACACCGTGGCCGGGCGTCCGCCTCCGCCCTGGCGGGCGGCCGGGGCGCCCGTGGAGGGGGCTGGCCTCTGTGGGGGAACGGAGTGATCTCTCACTCCACGGCTGGGACGAAGCCGCGAAAGGTGTCGTTGTCGCCGGGACGGTCGGGGGGACTCGTGGCGCGGGACTCAGGGTTCCCCATGCGGAGGCCCCCAGGCTCAGGCCCCTGGCAACGGAAGGCTGAGCAAGAAGGCCCGGGCCCGGGCCCGGCTTTCGGGGCTGGCCCGGCCCCAGCGGCCGGCGCCAGGGAGGGGACCCCCGGAGGCTGAGGAGCGGGAGACGTCGGACTCCCCGGGGCCCGCCTCCCGGAGCTCCTCCTGGCGGTGCCAGAACGCGACGACACGCGATCCCGGACAGGGCCCCGGGGGGCGGCCCTGCGGCCCTTTGGTGCCCGAAGTGTGTTCGCCGGGCGTTTTCCGGCCAATTCTCCCGAGCGTTCTGCCCAAATCGGGATCGATTTGGGCAGAGAGCTCGTGAGAATTGGCCGGCGTTGGGCAGCCCTGGTCAGCGCCCAGGGCCGCGTGGAGCAGGGCCTTTTCTCGCTCGGGGCATGGCGCGGCCACCCGGAAAGAGAGCCGCGATGATGGGGCGCGGCCGGCGGCCCCGGCACCGGGGAGTTCTCCCCGAACAGAGTGGATGGAGGCGCCGTGGCCGGGCGTCCGCCTCCGCCGTGGCGGGCGGCCGGGGCGCCCGTGGAGGGGGCTGGCATCTGTGGGGGAACGGAGTGATCTCTCACTCCACGGCTGGGACGAAGCCGCGAAAGGAGCCTTCGTCGCCGGGACGGTCGGGGGGACTCGGGGCGCGGGACTCAGGGTTCCCCATGCGGAGGGCCCAAGGCTCAGGCCCCTGGCAACGGAAGGCTGAGCAAGCAGGCCCGGGCCCGGGCCCGGCTTTCGGGGCTGGCCCGGCCCCAGCGGCCGGCGCCAGGGAGGGGACCCCCGGAGGCTGAGGAGCGGGAGGCGTCGGCCTCCCCGGGGCCCGCCTCCCGGAGCTCCTCCTGGCGGTGCCGGAACGCGACGACACGCGATCACGTACAGGGCCCCGGGGGGGCGGCCCTGCGGCCCTCTGGTGCCCGAAGTGTGTTCGCCGGGCGTTTTCCGGCCAATTCTCACGAGCGTTCTGCCCAAATCGGGATCGATTTGGGCAGAACGCTCGTGAGAATTGGCCGGCGTTGGGCAGCCCTGGTCAGCGCCCAGGGCCGCGTGGAGCAGGGCCCTTTCTCGCTCGGGGCATGGCGCGGCCACCTGGAAAAAGAGCCGCGACGATGGGGCGCGGCCGGCGGCCCCGGCGCCGGGGAGTTTTCCCCGAGCAGTGTGGATGGAGGTGCCGTGGCCGGGCGACCGCCTCCGCCGTGGCGGGCGGCCGGGGCGCCCGTGGAGGGGGCTGGCCTCCGTGGGGGAACGGAGTGATCTCTCACTCCACGGCTGGGACGAAGCCGCGAAAGGTGCCGTCGTCGCCGGGACGGTCGGGGGGACTCGTGGCTCGGGACTCAGGGTTCCCCATGCGGAGGCCCCCAGGCTCAGGCCCCTGGCAACGGAAGGCTGAGCAAGCAGGCCCGGGCCCGGGCCCGGCTTTCGGGGCTGGCCCGGCCCCAGCGGCCGGCGCCAGGGAGGGGACCCCCGGAGGCTGAGGAGCGGGAGGCGTCGGCCTCCCCGGGGCCCGCCTCCCGGAGTTCCTCCTGGCGGTGCCGGAATGCGATGACACGCGATACCGGACAGGGCCCCGGGGGGGCGTCCCTGCGGCCCTCTGGTGCCCGAAGTGTGTTCGCCAGGCGTTTTCCGGCCAATTCTCACGAGCGTTCTGCCCAAATCGGGATCGATTTGGGCAGAACGCTCGTGAGAATTGGCCGGCGTTGGGCAGCCCTGGTCAGCGCCCAGGGCCGCGTGGAGCAGGGCGCTTTCTCGCTCGGGGCATGGCGCGTCCACCCGGAAAACGATCTGCGACGATGGGGCGCGGCCGGCGGCCCCGGCGCCGGGGAGTTTTCCCCGAGCAGAGTGGATGGAGGCGCCGTGGCCGGGCGTCCGCCTCCGCCTTGGCGGCCGGACGGGGCGCCCTTGGAGGGGGCTGGCCTCTGTGGGGGAACGGAGTGATCTCTCACTCCACGGCTGGGACGAAGCGGCGAAAGGTGCCGTCGTCGCCGGGACGGTCGGGGGGAATCGTGGCGCGGGATTCAGTGTTCCCCATGCAGTGGCCCACAGGCTCAGGCCCCTGGCAACGGAAGGCTGAGCAAGCAGGCCCGGGCCCGGGCCCGGCTTTCGGGGCTGGCCCGTCCCCAGCGGCCGGCGCCAGGGAGGGGACCCCCGGAGGCTGAGGAGCGGGAGGCGTCGGCCTCCCCGGGGCCCGCCTCCCGGAGCTCCTCCTGGCGGTGCCGGAACGCGACGACACGCGATACCGGACAGGGCCCCGGGGGGGCGGCCCTGCGGCCCTCTGGTGCCCGAAGTGTGTTCGCCGGGCGTTTTCCGGCCAATTCTCACGAGCGTTCTGCCCAAATCGGGATCGATTTGGGCAGAACGCTCGTGAGAAATGGCCAGCGTTGGGCAGCCCTGGTCAGCGCCCAGGGCCGCGTGGAGCAGGGCCCTTTCTCGCTCGGGGCATGGCGCGGCCACCCGGAAAACGAGCCGCGACGATGGGGCGCGGCCGGCGGCCCCGGCGCCGGGGAGTTTTCCCCGAGCAGAGTGGATGGAGGCGCCGTGGCCGGGCGTCCGCCTCCGCCGTGGCGGGCGGCCGGGGCGCCCGTGGAGGGGGCTGGCCTCTGTGGGGAACGGACTGATCTCTCACTCCACGGCTGGGACGAAGCGGCGAAAGGTGCCGTCGTCGCCGGGACGGTCGGGGGGACTCGTGGCGCGGGATTCAGGGTTCCCCATGCAGAGGCCCCCAGGCTCAGGCCCCTGGCAACGGAAGGCTGAGCAAGCAGGCCCGGACCCGGGCCCGGCTTTCGGGTCTGGCCCGTCCCCAGCGGCCGGCGCCAGGGAGGGGACCCCCGGATGCTGAGGAGCGGAAGGCCTCGGCCTCCCCGGGGCCCGCCTCCCGGAGTTCCTCCTGTCGGTGCCGGAACGCGACGACACGCGATACCGGACAGGGCCCCGGCGGGGCGGCCCTGCGGCCCTCTGGTGCCCGAAGTGTGTTCGCCGGGCGTTTTCCGGCCAATTCTCACGAGCGTTCTGCCCAAATCGGGATCGATTTGGGCAGAACGCTCGTGAGAATTGGCCGGCGTTGGGCAGCCCTGGTCAGCGCCCAGGGCCGCGTGGAGCAGGGCCCTTTCTCGCTCGGGGCATGGCGCGGCCACCTGGAAAAAGAGCCGCGACGATGGGGCGCGGCCGGCGGCCCCGGCGCCGGGGAGTTTTCCCCGAGCAGTGTGGATGGAGGTGCCGTTGCCGGGCGACCGCCTCCGCCGTGGCGGGCGGCCGGGGCGCCCGTGGAGGGGGCTGGCCTCCGTGGGGGAACGGAGTGATCTCTCACTCCACGGCTGGGACGAAGCCGCGAAAGGTGCCGTCGTCGCCGGGACGGTCGGGGGGACTCGTGGCGCGGGACTCAGGGTTCCCCATGCGGAGGCCCCCAGGCTCAGGCCCCTGGCAACGGAAGGCTGAGCAAGCAGGCCCGGGCCCGGGCCCGGCTTTCGGGGCTGGCCCGGCCCCAGCGGCCGGCGCCAGGGAGGGGACCCCCGGAGGCTGAGGAGCGGGAGGCGTCGGCCTCCCCGGGGCCCGCCTCCCGGAGCTCCTCCTGGCGGTGCCGGAACGCGACGACATGCGATACCGGACAGGGCCCCGGGGGGGCGGCCCTGCGGCCCTCTGGTGCCCGAAGTGTGTTCGCCGGGCGTTTTCCGGCCAATTCTCACGAGCGTTCTGCCCAAATCGGGATCGATTTGGGCAGAACGCTCGTGAGAAATGGCCAGCGTTGGGCAGCCCTGGTCAGCGCCCAGGGCCGCGTGGAGCAGGGCCCTTTCTCGCTCGGGGCATGGCGCGGCCACCCGGAAAACGAGCCGCGATGATGGGGCGCGGCCGGCGGCCCCGGCGCCGGGGAGTTTTCCCCGAGCAGAGTGGATGGAGGCGCCGTGGCCGGGCGTCCGCCTCCGCCGTGGCGGGCGGCCGGGGTGCCCGTGGAGGGGGCTGGCCTCTGTGGGGAACGGACTGATCTCTCACTCCACGGCTGGGACGAAGCGGCGAAAGGTGCCGTCGTCGCCGGGACGGTCGGGGGGACTCGTGGCGCGGGATTCAGGGTTCCCCATGCAGAGGCCCCCAGGCTCAGGCCCCTGGCAACGGAAGGCTGAGCAAGCAGGCCCGGACCCGGGCCCGGCTTTCGGGTCTGGCCCGTCCCCAGCGGCCGGCGCCAGGGAGGGGACCCCCGGATGCTGAGGAGCGGAAGGCCTCGGCCTCCCCGGGGCCCGCCTCCCGGAGTTCCTCCTGTCGGTGCCGGAACGCGACGACACGCGATACCGGACAGGGCCCCGGCGGGGCGGCCCTGCGGCCCTCTGGTGCCCGAAGTGTGTTCGCCGGGCGTTTTCCGGCCAATTCTCACGAGCGTTCTGCCCAAAGCGGGATCGATTTGGGCAGAACGCTCGTGAGAATTGGCCGGCGTTGGGCAGCCCTGGTCAGCGCCCAGGGCCGCGTGGAGCAGGGCCCTTTCTCGCTCGGGGCATGGCGCGGCCACCTGGAAAAAGAGCCGCGACGATGGGGCGCGGCCGGCGGCCCCGGCGCCGGGGAGTTTTCCCCGAGCAGTGTGGATGGAGGTGCCGTGGCCGGGCGACCGCCTCCGCCGTGGCGGGCGGCCGGGGCGCCCGTGGAGGGGGCTGGCCTCCGTGGGGGAACGGAGTGATCTCTCACTCCACGGCTGGGACGAAGCCGCGAAAGGTGCCGTCGTCGCCGGGACGGTCGGGGGGACTCGTGGCGCGGGACTCAGGGTTCCCCATGCGGAGGCCCCCAGGCTCAGGCCCCTGGCAACGGAAGGCTGAGCAAGCAGGCCCGGGCCCGGGCCCGGCTTTCGGGGCTGGCCCGGCCCCAGCGGCCGGCGCCAGGGAGGGGACCCCCGGAGGCTGAGGAGCGGGAGGCGTCGGCCTCCCCGGGGCCCGCCTCCCGGAGTTCCTCCTGGCGGTGCCGGAACGCGACGACACGCGATCCCGGACAGGGCCCCGGGGGGGCTGCCCTGCGGCCCTCTGGTGCCCAAAGTGTGTTCGCCGGGGGTTTTCCGGCCAATTCTCACGAGCGTTTTGACCAAATCGGAATCGATTTGGGCAGAACGCTCGTGAGAATTGGCCGGCGTTGGGCAGCCCTGGTCAGCGCCCAGGGCCGCGTGGAGCAGGGCCCTTTCTCGCTCGGGGCATGGCGCGGCCACCCGGAAAACGAGCCGCGACGATGGGGCGCGGCCGTCGGCCCCGGCGCCGGGGACTTTTCCCCGAGCAGAGTGGATGGAGGCGCCGTGTCCGGGCGTCCGCCTCCGCCGTGGCAGGCGGCCGGGGCGCCCGTGGAGGGGGCTGGCCTCTGTGGGGGAACGGAGTGATCTCTCACTCCACGGCTGGGACGAAGCGGCGAAAGGTGCCGTCGTCGCTGGGATGGTCGGGGGGACTCGTGGCGCGGGACTCAGGGTTCCCCATGCGGAGGCCCCCAGGCTCAGGCCCCTGGCAACGGAAGGCTGAGCAAGCAGGCCCGGGCCCGGGCCCCGCTTTCGGGGCTGGCCCGCCCCCAGCGGCCGGCGCCAGGGAGGGGACCCCCGGAGGCTGAGGAGCGGGAGGCGTCGGCCTCCCCGGGGCCCGCCTCCCGGAGTTCCTCCTGGCGGTGCCGGAATGCGATGACACGCGATTCCGGACAGGGCCCCGGGGGGGCGGCCCTGCGGCCCTCTGGTGCCCGAAGTGTGTTCACCGGGCGTTTTCCGGCCAATTCTCACGAGCGTTCTGCCCAAATCGGGATCGATTTGGGCAGAACGCTCGTGAGAATTGGCCGGTGTTGGGCAGCCCTGGTCAGCGCCCAGTTCCGCGTGGAGCAGGGCCCTATCTCGCTCGGGGCATGTCGCGGCCACGCAGAAAACGAGCCGCGACGATGGGGCGCGGCCGGCAGGCGCGGCGCCGGGGAGTTTTCCCCGAGCAGAGTGAATGGAGGCGCCGTGGCCGGGCGTCCGCCTCCGCCGTGGCGGGCGGACGGGGCGCCCCTGGAGGGGGCTGGCCTCTGTGGTGAAACGGACTGGTCTCTCACTCCGCGGCTAGGACGAAGCCGTGAAAAGTGCCGTTGTCGCCGGGACCGTCGGGGGACTCGTGGCGCGGGACTCAGGGTTCCCCATGGGGAGGCCCCCAGGCTCAGGCCCCTGGCAACGGAAGGCTGAGCAAGCAGGCCCGGGCCCGTGCCCGGCGTTCGGGGCTGGCCCGACCCAGCGGCCGGAGCCAGGGAGGGGACCCCCGGAGGCTGAGGAGCGGGAAGCGTCAGCCTCCCCGCGGCACGCCTCCCGGAGCTCCTCCTGGCGGTGCCAGAACGCGACGACACGCGATCCCGGACAGGGCCCCGGGGGGGGACCCCTGCGGCCCTGTGGTGCCCGAAGTGTGTTGGCCGGGCCTTTTCCGGCCAATTCTCACGAGCTTTCTGCCCAAATCGGGATCGATTTGGGCAGAACGCTCGTGAGAATTGGCCGGCGTTGGGCAGCCCTGGTCAGCGCCCACTTCCGCGTGGAGCAGGGCCCTTTCTCGCTTGGGGTATGTCGCGGCCACCCGGAAAACGAGCCGGGACGATGGGGCGCGGCCGGCAGCCGCGGCGCCGGGGAGTTTTCCCCGAGCAGAGTGAATGGAGGCGCCGTGGCCGGGCGTCCGCCTCCGCCGTGGCGGGCGGATGGGGCGCCCCTGGAGGTGGCTGGCCTCTGTGGTGAAACGGACTGGTCTCTCACTCCGCGGCTAGGACGAAGCCGTGAAAAGTGCCGTTGTCGCCGGGACCGTCGGGGGACTCGTGGCGCGGGACTCAGGGTTCCCCATGGGGAGGCCCCCAGGCTCAGGCCCCTGGCAAAGGAAGGCTGAGCATGCAGGCCCGGGCCCGTGCCCGGCGTTCGGGTCTGGCCCGGCCCCAGCGGCCGGAGCCAGGGAGGGGACCCCCGGAGGCTGAGGAGCGGGAGGCGTCGGCCTCCCCGCGGCACGCCTCCCGGAGCTCCTCCTGGCGGTGCCAGAACGCGACGACACGCGATCCCGGACAGGGCCCCGGGGGGGGCCCCCCTGCGGCCCTGTGGTGCCCGAAGTGTGTTCGCCGGGCCTTTTCCGGCCAATTCTCACGAGCTTTCTGCCCAAATCGGGATCGATTTGGGCAGAACGCTCGTGAGAATTGGCCGGCGTTGGGCAGCCCTGGTCAGCGCCCAGTTCCGCGTGGAGCAGGGCCCTTTCTCGCTCGGGGCATGTCGCGGCCACCCGGAAAACGAGCCGCGACGATGGGGCGCGGCCGGCAGCCGCGGCGCCGGGGAGTTTTCCCCGAGCAGAGTGGATGGAGGCGCCGTGGCCGGGCGTCCTCCTCCGTCGTGGCGGGCGGCCGGGGCGCCCCTGGAGGGGGCTGGCCTCTGTGGGGAAACGGACTGGTCTCTCACTCCGCGGCTAGGACGAAGCCGCGAAAGGTGCCGTTGTCGCCGGGACGGTCGGGGGACTCGTGGCGCAGGACTCAGGGTTCCCCATGGGGAGGCCCCCACGCTCAGGCCCCTGGCAACGGAAGGCTGAGCAAGCAGGCCCGGGCCCGGGCCCGGCTTTCGGGGCTGGCCCGGCCCCAGCTGCCGGCGCCAGAGGGGAGACCCCCGGAGGATGAGGAGCGGGAGACGTCGGACTCCCCGGGGCCCGCCTCCCGGAGCTCCTCCTGGCGGTGCCAGAACGCGACGACACGCGATCCCGGACAGGGCCCCGGGGGGGCGGCCCTGCGGCCCTTTGGTGCCCGAAGTGTGTTCGCCCGGCGTTTTCCGGCCAATTCTCCCGAGCGTTCTGCCCAAATCGGGATCGATTTGGGCAGAGAGCTCGTGAGAATTGGCCGGCGTTGGGCAGCCCTGGTCAGCGCCCAGGGCCGCGTGGAGCAGGGCCCTTTCTCGCTCGGGGCATGGCGCGGCCACCCGGAAAGAGAGCCGCGACGATGGGGCGCGGCCGGCGGCCCCGGCACCGGGGAGTTCTCCCCGAACAGAGTGGATGGAGGCGCCGTGGCCGGGTGTCCGCCTCCGCCGTGGCGGGCGGCCGGGGCGCCCGTGGAGGGGGCTGGCATCTGTGGGGGAACGGAGTGATCTCTCACTCCACGGCTGGGACGAAGCCGCGAAAGGAGCCTTCGTCGCCGGGACGGTCGGGGGGGACTCGGGGCGCGGGACTCAGGGTTCCCCATGCGGAGGGCCCAAGGCTCAGGCCCCTGGCAACGGAAGGCTGAGCAAGCAGGCCCGGGCCCGGGCCCGGCTTTCGGGGCTGGCCCGGCCCCAGCGGCCGGCGCCAGGGAGGGGACCCCCGGAGGCTGAGGAGCGGGAGGCGTCGGCCTCCCCGGGGCCCGCCTCCCGGAGCTCCTCCTGGCGGTGCCGGAACGCGACGACACGCGATCACGTACAGGGCCCCGGGGGGGCGGCCCTGCGGCCCTCTGGTGCCCGAAGTGTGTTCGCCGGGCGTTTTCCGGCCAATTCTCACGAGCGTTCTGCCCAAATCGGGATCGATTTGGGCAGAACGCTCGTGAGAATTGGCCGGCGTTGGGCAGCCCTGGTCAGCGCCCAGGGCCGCGTGGAGCAGGGCCCTTTCTCGCTCGGGGCATGGCGCGGCCACCTGGAAAAAGAGCCGCGACGATGGGGCGCGGCCGGCGGCCCCGGCGCCGGGGAGTTTTCCCCGAGCAGTGTGGATGGAGGTGCCGTGGCCGGGCGACCGCCTCCGCCGTGGCGGGCGGCCGGGGCGCCCGTGGAGGGGGCTGGCCTCCGTGGGGGAACGGAGTGATCTCTCACTCCACGGCTGGGACGAAGCCGCGAAAGGTGCCGTCGTCGCCGGGACGGTCGGGGGGACTCGTGGCGCGGGACTCAGGGTTCCCCATGCGGAGGCCCCCAGGCTCAGTCCCCTGGCAACGGAAGGCTGAGCAAGCAGGCCCGGGCCCGGGCCCGGCTTTCGGGGCTGGCCCGGCCCCAGCGGCCGGCGCCAGGGAGGGAACCCCCGGAGGCTGAGGAGCGGGAGGCGTCGGCCTCCCCGGGGCCCGCCTCCCGGAGTTCCTCCTGGCGGTGCCGGAATGCGATGACACGCGATACCGGACAGGGCCCCGGGGGGGCGGCCCTGCGGCCCTCTGGTGCCCGAAGTGTGTTCGCCAGGCGTTTTCCGGCCAATTCTCACGAGCGTTCTGCCCAAATCGGGATCGATTTGGGCAGAACGCTCGTGAGAATTGGCCGGCGTTGGGCAGCCCTGGTCAGCGCCCAGGGCCGCGTGGAGCAGGGCCCTTTCTCGCTTGGGGCATGGCGCGGCCACCCGGAAAACGAGCCGCGACGATGGGGCGCGGCCGGCGGCCCCGGCGCCGGGGAGTTTTCCCCGAGCAGAGTGGATGGAGGCGCCGTGGCCGGGCGTCCGCCTCCGCCGTGGCGGGCGGCCGGGGCGCCCGTGGAGGGGGCTGGCCTCTGTGGGGGAACGGAGTGATCTCTCACTCCACGGCTGGGACGAATCCGCGAAAGGTGCCGTCGTCGCCGGGACGGTCGGGGGGACTCGTGGCGCGGGACTCAGGGTTTCCCATGCGGAGGCCCCCAGGCTCAGGCCCCTGGCAACGGAAGGCTGAGCAAGCAGGCCCGGGCCCCGGCCCGGCTTTTGGGGCTGGCCCGGCCCCAGCGGCCGGCGCCAGGGTGGGGACCGCCGGAGGCTGAGGAGCAGGAGGCGCGGCCTCCCCGGGGCCCGCCTCCCGGAGCTCCTCCTGGCGGTGCCGGAACGCGACGACACGCGATACCGGACAGGGCCCCGGGGGGGGACCCCTGCGGCCCTGTGGTGCCCGAAGTGTGTTGGCCGGGCCTTTTCCGGCCAATTCTCACGAGCTTTCTGCCCAAATCGGGATCGATTTGGGCAGAACGCTCGTGAGAATTGGCCAGCGTTGGGCAGCCCTGGTCAGCGCCCAGGGCCGCGTGGAGCAGGGCCCTTTCTCGCTCGGGGCATGGCGCGGCCACCCGGAAAACGAGCCGCGACGATGGGGCGCGGCCGGCGGCCCCGGCGCCGGGGAGTTTTCCCCGACCAGAGTGGATGGAGGCGCCGTGGCCGGGCGTCCGCCTCCGCCGTGGCGGGCGGCCGGGGCGCCCGTGGAGGGGGCTGGCCTCTGTGGGGAACGGACTGATCTCTCACTCCACGGCTGGGACGAAGCGGCGAAAGGTGCCGTCGTCGCCGGGACGGTCGGGGGGACTCGTGGCGCGGGATTCAGGGTTCCCCATGCAGAGGCCCCCAGGCTCAGGCCCCTGGCAACGGAAGGCTGAGCAAGCAGGCCCGGGCCCGGGCCCGGCTTTCGGGGCTGGCCCGGCCCCAGCGGCCGGCGCCAGGGAGGGGACCCCCGGAGGCTGAGGAGCGGGAGGCGTCGGCCTCCCCGGGGCCCGCCTCCCGGAGCTCCTCCTGGCGGTGCCGGAACGCGACGACACGCGATCCCGGACAGGGCCCCGGGGGGGCGGCCCTGCGGCCCTCTGGTGCCCGAAGTGTGTTCGCCGGGCGTTTTCCGGCCAATTCTCACGAGCGTTCTGCCCAAATCGGGATCGATTTGGACAGAACGCTCGTGAGAATTGGCCGGCGTTGGGCAGCCCTGGTCAGCGCCCAGGGCCGCGTGGAGCAGGGCCCTTTCTCGCTCGGGGCATGGCGCGGCCACCCGGAAAACGAGCCGCGACGATGGGGCGCGGCCGGCGGCCCCGGCGCCGGGGAGTTTTCCCCGAGCAGAGTGGATGGAGACACCGTGGCCGGGCGTCCGCCTCCGCCCTGGCGGGCGGCCGGGGCGCCCGTGGAGGGGGCTGGCCTCTGTGGGGGAACGGAGTGATCTCTCACTCCACGGCTGGGACGAAGCCGCGAAAGGTGTCGTTGTCGCCGGGACGGTCGGGGGGACTCGTGGCGCGGGACTCAGGGTTCCCCATGCGGAGGCCCCCAGGCTCAGGCCCCTGGCAACGGAAGGCTGAGCAAGAAGGCCCGGGCCCGGGCCCGGCTTTCGGGGCTGGCCCGGCCCCAGCGGCCGGCGCCAGGGAGGGGACCCCCGGAGGCTGAGGAGCGGGAGACGTCGGACTCCCCGGGGCCCGCCTCCCGGAGCTCCTCCTGGCGGTGCCAGAACGCGACGACACGCGATCCCGGACAGGGCCCCGGGGGGGCGGCCCTGCGGCCCTTTGGTGCCCGAAGTGTGTTCGCCGGGCGTTTTCCGGCCAATTCTCCCGAGCGTTCTGCCCAAATCGGGATCGATTTGGGCAGAGAGCTCGTGAGAATTGGCCGGCGTTGGGCAGCCCTGGTCAGCGCCCAGGGCCGCGTGGAGCAGGGCCCTTTCTCGCTCGGGGCATGGCGCGGCCACCCGGAAAGAGAGCCGCGATGATGGGGCGCGGCCGGCGGCCCCGGCACCGGGGAGTTCTCCCCGAACAGAGTGGATGGAGGCGCCGTGGCCGGGCGTCCGCCTCCGCCGTGGCGGGCGGCCGGGGCGCCCGTGGAGGGGGCTGGCATCTGTGGGGGAACGGAGTGATCTCTCACTCCACGGCTGGGACGAAGCCGCGAAAGGAGCCTTCGTCGCCGGGACGGTCGGGGGGACTCGGGGCGCGGGACTCAGGGTTCCCCATGCGGAGGGCCCAAGGCTCAGGCCCCTGGCAACGGAAGGCTGAGCAAGCAGGCCCGGGCCCGGGCCCGGCTTTCGGGGCTGGCCCGGCCCCAGCGGCCGGCGCCAGGGAGGGGACCCCCGGAGGCTGAGGAGCGGGAGGCGTCGGCCTCCCCGGGGCCCGCCTCCCGGAGCTCCTCCTGGCGGTGCCGGAACGCGACGACACGCGATCACGTACAGGGCCCCGGGGGGGCGGCCCTGCGGCCCTCTGGTGCCCGAAGTGTGTTCGCCGGGCGTTTTCCGGCCAATTCTCACGAGCGTTCTGCCCAAATCGGGATCGATTTGGGCAGAACGCTCGTGAGAATTGGCCGGCGTTGGGCAGCCCTGGTCAGCGCCCAGGGCCGCGTGGAGCAGGGCCCTTTCTCGCTCGGGGCATGGCGCGGCCACCTGGAAAAAGAGCCGCGATGATGGGGCGCGGCCGGCGGCCCCGGCGCCGGGGAGTTTTCCCCGAGCAGTGTGGATGGAGGTGCCGTGGCCGGGCGACCGCCTCCGCCGTGGCGGGCGGCCGGGGCGCCCGTGGAGGGGGCTGGCCTCCGTGGGGGAACGGAGTGATCTCTCACTCCACGGCTGGGACGAAGCCGCGAAAGGTGCCGTCGTCGCCGGGACGGTCGGGGGGACTCGTGGCTCGGGACTCAGGGTTCCCCATGCGGAGGCCCCCAGGCTCAGGCCCCTGGCAACGGAAGGCTGAGCAAGCAGGCCCGGGCCCGGGCCCGGCTTTCGGGGCTGGCCCGGCCCCAGCGGCCGGCGCCAGGGAGGGGACCCCCGGAGGCTGAGGAGCGGGAGGCGTCGGCCTCCCCGGGGCCCGCCTCCCGGAGTTCCTCCTGGCGGTGCCGGAATGCGATGACACGCGATACCGGACAGGGCCCCGGGGGGGCGTCCCTGCGGCCCTCTGGTGCACGAAGTGTGTTCGCCAGGCGTTTTCCGGCCAATTCTCACGAGCGTTCTGCCCAAATCGGGATCGATTTGGGCAGAACGCTCGTGAGAATTGGCCGGCGTTGGGCAGCCCTGGTCAGCGCCCAGGGCCGCGTGGAGCAGGGCCCTTTCTCGCTCGGGGCATGGCGCGGCCACCCGGAAAACGAGCCGCGACGATGGGGCGCGGCCGGCGGCCCCGGCGCCGGGGAGTTTTCCCCGAGCAGAGTGGATGGAGGCGCCGTGGCCGGGCGTCCGCCTCCGCCGTGGCGGGCGGCCGGGGCGCCCGTGGAGGGGGCTGGCCTCTGTGGGGGAACGGAGTGATCTCTCACTCCACGGCTGGGACGAAGCGGCGAAAGGTGCCGTCGTCGCCGGGACGGTCGGGGGGACTCGTGGCACGGGATTCAGGGTTCCCCATGCGGAGGCCCCCAGGCTCAGGCCCCTGGCAACGGAAGGCTGAGCAAGCAGGCCCGGGCCCGGGCCCAGCTTTCGGGGCTGGCCCGGCCCCAGCGGCCGGCGCCAGGGAGGGGACCCCCGGAGGCTGAGGAGCGGGAGGCGTCGGCCTCCCCGGGGCCCGCCTCCCGGAGCTCCTCCTGGCGGTGCCGGAACGCGACGACACGCGATCCCGGACAGGGCCCCGGCGGGGCGGTCCTGCGGCCCTCTGGTGCCCGAAGAGTGTTCGCCGGGCGTTTTCCGGCCAATTCTCACGAGCGTTCTGCCCAAATCGGGATCGATTTGGGCAGAACGCTCGTGAGAATTGGCCGGCGTTGGGCAGCCCTGGTCAGCGCCCAGGGCCGCGTGGAGCAGGGCGCTTTCTCGCTCGGGGCATGGCGCGTCCACCCGGAAAACGATCTGCGACGATGGGGCGCGGCCGGCGGCCCCGGCGCCGGGGAGTTTTCCCCGAGCAGAGTGGATGGAGGCGCCGTGGCCGGGCGTCCGCCTCCGCCTTGGCGGCCGGACGGGGCGCCCTTGGAGGGGGCTGGCCTCTGTGGGGGAACGGAGTGATCTCTCACTCCACGGCTGGGACGAAGCGGCGAAAGGTGCCGTCGTCGCCGGGACGGTCGGGGGGAATCGTGGCGCGGGATTCAGTGTTCCCCATGCAGTGGCCCACAGGCTCAGGCCCCTGGCAACGGAAGGCTGAGCAAGCAGGCCCGGGCCCGGGCCCGGCTTTCGGGGCTGGCCCGTCCCCAGCGGCCGGCGCCAGGGAGGGGACCCCCGGAGGCTGAGGAGCGGGAGGCGTCGGCCTCCCCGGGGCCCGCCTCCCGGAGCTCCTCCTGGCGGTGCCGGAACGCGACGACACGCGATACCGGACAGGGCCCCGGGGGGGCGGCCCTGCGGCCCTCTGGTGCCCGAAGTGTGTTCGCCGGGCGTTTTCCGGCCAATTCTCACGAGCGTTCTGCCCAAATCGGGATCGATTTGGGCAGAACGCTCGTGAGAAATGGCCAGCGTTGGGCAGCCCTGGTCAGCGCCCAGGGCCGCGTGGAGCAGGGCCCTTTCTCGCTCGGGGCATGGCGCGGCCACCCGGAAAACGAGCCGCGACGATGGGGCGCGGCCGGCGGCCCCGGCGCCGGGGAGTTTTCCCCGAGCAGAGTGGATGGAGGCGCCGTGGCCGGGCGTCCGCCTCCGCCGTGGCGGGCGGCCGGGGCGCCCGTGGAGGGGGCTGGCCTCTGTGGGGAACGGACTGATCTCTCACTCCACGGCTGGGACGAAGCGGCGAAAGGTGCCGTCGTCGCCGGGACGGTCGGGGGGACTCGTGGCGCGGGATTCAGGGTTCCCCATGCAGAGGCCCCCAGGCTCAGGCCCCTGGCAACGGAAGGCTGAGCAAGCAGGCCCGGACCCGGGCCCGGCTTTCGGGTCTGGCCCGTCCCCAGCGGCCGGCGCCAGGGAGGGGACCCCCGGATGCTGAGGAGCGGAAGGCCTCGGCCTCCCCGGGGCCCGCCTCCCGGAGTTCCTCCTGTCGGTGCCGGAACGCGACGACACGCGATACCGGACAGGGCCCCGGCGGGGCGGCCCTGCGGCCCTCTGGTGCCCGAAGTGTGTTCGCCGGGCGTTTTCCGGCCAATTCTCACGAGCGTTCTGCCCAAAGCGGGATCGATTTGGGCAGAACGCTCGTGAGAATTGGCCGGCGTTGGGCAGCCCTGGTCAGCGCCCAGGGCCGCGTGGAGCAGGGCCCTTTCTCGCTCGGGGCATGGCGCGGCCACCTGGAAAAAGAGCCGCGACGATGGGGCGCGGCCGGCGGCCCCGGCGCCGGGGAGTTTTCCCCGAGCAGTGTGGATGGAGGTGCCGTTGCCGGGCGACCGCCTCCGCCGTGGCGGGCGGCCGGGGCGCCCGTGGAGGGGGCTGGCCTCCGTGGGGGAACGGAGTGATCTCTCACTCCACGGCTGGGACGAAGCCGCGAAAGGTGCCGTCGTCGCCGGGACGGTCGGGGGGACTCGTGGCGCGGGACTCAGGGTTCCCCATGCGGAGGCCCCCAGGCTCAGGCCCCTGGCAACGGAAGGCTGAGCAAGCAGGCCCGGGCCCGGGCCCGGCTTTCGGGGCTGGCCCGGCCCCAGCGGCCGGCGCCAGGGAGGGGACCCCCGGAGGCTGAGGAGCGGGAGGCGTCGGCCTCCCCGGGGCCCGCCTCCCGGAGCTCCTCCTGGCGGTGCCGGAACGCGACGACATGCGATACCGGACAGGGCCCCGGGGGGGCGGCCCTGCGGCCCTCTGGTGCCCGAAGTGTGTTCGCCGGGCGTTTTCCGGCCAATTCTCACGAGCGTTCTGCCCAAATCGGGATCGATTTGGGCAGAACGCTCGTGAGAAATGGCCAGCGTTGGGCAGCCCTGGTCAGCGCCCAGGGCCGCGTGGAGCAGGGCCCTTTCTCGCTCGGGGCATGGCGCGGCCACCCGGAAAACGAGCCGCGATGATGGGGCGCGGCCGGCGGCCCCGGCGCCGGGGAGTTTTCCCCGAGCAGAGTGGATGGAGGCGCCGTGGCCGGGCGTCCGCCTCCGCCGTGGCGGGCGGCCGGGGTGCCCGTGGAGGGGGCTGGCCTCTGTGGGGAACGGACTGATCTCTCACTCCACGGCTGGGACGAAGCGGCGAAAGGTGCCGTCGTCGCCGGGACGGTCGGGGGGACTCGTGGCGCGGGATTCAGGGTTCCCCATGCAGAGGCCCCCAGGCTCAGGCCCCTGGCAACGGAAGGCTGAGCAAGCAGGCCCGGACCCGGGCCCGGCTTTCGGGTCTGGCCCGTCCCCAGCGGCCGGCGCCAGGGAGGGGACCCCCGGATGCTGAGGAGCGGAAGGCCTCGGCCTCCCCGGGGCCCGCCTCCCGGAGTTCCTCCTGGCGGTGCCGGAACGCGACGACACGCGATACCGGACAGGGCCCCGGCGGGGCGGCCCTGCGGCCCTCTGGTGCCCGAAGTGTGTTCGCCGGGCGTTTTCCGGCCAATTCTCACGAGCGTTCTGCCCAAAGCGGGATCGATTTGGGCAGAACGCTCGTGAGAATTGGCCGGCGTTGGGCAGCCCTGGTCAGCGCCCAGGGCCGCGTGGAGCAGGGCCCTTTCTCGCTCGGGGCATGGCGCGGCCACCTGGAAAAAGAGCCGCGACGATGGGGCGCGGCCGGCGGCCCCGGCGCCGGGGAGTTTTCCCCGAGCAGTGTGGATGGAGGTGCCGTGGCCGGGCGACCGCCTCCGCCGTGGCGGGCGGCCGGGGCGCCCGTGGAGGGGGCTGGCCTCCGTGGGGGAACGGAGTGATCTCTCACTCCACGGCTGGGACGAAGCCGCGAAAGGTGCCGTCGTCGCCGGGACGGTCGGGGGGACTCGTGGCGCGGGACTCAGGGTTCCCCATGCGGAGGCCCCCAGGCTCAGGCCCCTGGCAACGGAAGGCTGAGCAAGCAGGCCCGGGCCCGGGCCCGGCTTTCGGGGCTGGCCCGGCCCCAGCGGCCGGCGCCAGGGAGGGGACCCCCGGAGGCTGAGGAGCGGGAGGCGTCGGCCTCCCCGGGGCCCGCCTCCCGGAGTTCCTCCTGGCGGTGCCGGAACGCGACGACACGCGATCCCGGACAGGGCCCCGGGGGGGCTGCCCTGCGGCCCTCTGGTGCCCAAAGTGTGTTCGCCGGGGGTTTTCCGGCCAATTCTCACGAGCGTTTTGACCAAATCGGAATCGATTTGGGCAGAACGCTCGTGAGAATTGGCCGGCGTTGGGCAGCCCTGGTCAGCGCCCAGGGCCGCGTGGAGCAGGGCCCTTTCTCGCTCGGGGCATGGCGCGGCCACCCGGAAAACGAGCCGCGACGATGGGGCGCGGCCGTCGGCCCCGGCGCCGGGGACTTTTCCCCGAGCAGAGTGGATGGAGGCGCCGTGTCCGGGCGTCCGCCTCCGCCGTGGCAGGCGGCCGGGGCGCCCGTGGAGGGGGCTGGCCTCTGTGGGGGAACGGAGTGATCTCTCACTCCACGGCTGGGACGAAGCGGCGAAAGGTGCCGTCGTCGCTGGGATGGTCGGGGGGACTCGTGGCGCGGGACTCAGGGTTCCCCATGCGGAGGCCCCCAGGCTCAGGCCCCTGGCAACGGAAGGCTGAGCAAGCAGGCCCGGGCCCGGGCCCCGCTTTCGGGGCTGGCCCGCCCCCAGCGGCCGGCGCCAGGGAGGGGACCCCCGGAGGCTGAGGAGCGGGAGGCGTCGGCCTCCCCGGGGCCCGCCTCCCGGAGTTCCTCCTGGCGGTGCCGGAATGCGATGACACGCGATTCCGGACAGGGCCCCGGGGGGGCGGCCCTGCGGCCCTCTGGTGCCCGAAGTGTGTTCACCGGGCGTTTTCCGGCCAATTCTCACGAGCGTTCTGCCCAAATCGGGATCGATTTGGGCAGAACGCTCGTGAGAATTGGCCGGTGTTGGGCAGCCCTGGTCAGCGCCCAGTTCCGCGTGGAGCAGGGCCCTATCTCGCTCGGGGCATGTCGCGGCCACGCAGAAAACGAGCCGCGACGATGGGGCGCGGCCGGCAGGCGCGGCGCCGGGGAGTTTTCCCCGAGCAGAGTGAATGGAGGCGCCGTGGCCGGGCGTCCGCCTCCGCCGTGGCGGGCGGACGGGGCGCCCCTGGAGGGGGCTGGCCTCTGTGGTGAAACGGACTGGTCTCTCACTCCGCGGCTAGGACGAAGCCGTGAAAAGTGCCGTTGTCGCCGGGACCGTCGGGGGACTCGTGGCGCGGGACTCAGGGTTCCCCATGGGGAGGCCCCCAGGCTCAGGCCCCTGGCAACGGAAGGCTGAGCAAGCAGGCCCGGGCCCGTGCCCGGCGTTCGGGGCTGGCCCGACCCAGCGGCCGGAGCCAGGGAGGGGACCCCCGGAGGCTGAGGAGCGGGAAGCGTCAGCCTCCCCGCGGCACGCCTCCCGGAGCTCCTCCTGGCGGTGCCAGAACGCGACGACACGCGATCCCGGACAGGGCCCCGGGGGGGGACCCCTGCGGCCCTGTGGTGCCCGAAGTGTGTTGGCCGGGCCTTTTCCGGCCAATTCTCACGAGCTTTCTGCCCAAATCGGGATCGATTTGGGCAGAACGCTCGTGAGAATTGGCCGGCGTTGGGCAGCCCTGGTCAGCGCCCACTTCCGCGTGGAGCAGGGCCCTTTCTCGCTTGGGGTATGTCGCGGCCACCCGGAAAACGAGCCGGGACGATGGGGCGCGGCCGGCAGCCGCGGCGCCGGGGAGTTTTCCCCGAGCAGAGTGAATGGAGGCGCCGTGGCCGGGCGTCCGCCTCCGCCGTGGCGGGCGGATGGGGCGCCCCTGGAGGTGGCTGGCCTCTGTGGTGAAACGGACTGGTCTCTCACTCCGCGGCTAGGACGAAGCCGTGAAAAGTGCCGTTGTCGCCGGGACCGTCGGGGGACTCGTGGCGCGGGACTCAGGGTTCCCCATGGGGAGGCCCCCAGGCTCAGGCCCCTGGCAAAGGAAGGCTGAGCATGCAGGCCCGGGCCCGTGCCCGGCGTTCGGGTCTGGCCCGGCCCCAGCGGCCGGAGCCAGGGAGGGGACCCCCGGAGGCTGAGGAGCGGGAGGCGTCGGCCTCCCCGCGGCACGCCTCCCGGAGCTCCTCCTGGCGGTGCCAGAACGCGACGACACGCGATCCCGGACAGGGCCCCGGGGGGGGCCCCCCTGCGGCCCTGTGGTGCCCGAAGTGTGTTCGCCGGGCCTTTTCCGGCCAATTCTCACGAGCTTTCTGCCCAAATCGGGATCGATTTGGGCAGAACGCTCGTGAGAATTGGCCGGCGTTGGGCAGCCCTGGTCAGCGCCCAGTTCCGCGTGGAGCAGGGCCCTTTCTCGCTCGGGGCATGTCGCGGCCACCCGGAAAACGAGCCGCGACGATGGGGCGCGGCCGGCAGCCGCGGCGCCGGGGAGTTTTCCCCGAGCAGAGTGGATGGAGGCGCCGTGGCCGGGCGTCCTCCTCCGTCGTGGCGGGCGGCCGGGGCGCCCCTGGAGGGGGCTGGCCTCTGTGGGGAAACGGACTGGTCTCTCACTCCGCGGCTAGGACGAAGCCGCGAAAGGTGCCGTTGTCGCCGGGACGGTCGGGGGACTCGTGGCGCAGGACTCAGGGTTCCCCATGGGGAGGCCCCCACGCTCAGGCCCCTGGCAACGGAAGGCTGAGCAAGCAGGCCCGGGCCCGGGCCCGGCTTTCGGGGCTGGCCCGGCCCCAGCTGCCGGCGCCAGAGGGGAGACCCCGGGAGGATGAGGAGCGGGAGGCGTCGGCCTCCCCGCGGCACGCCTCCCGGAGCTCCTCCTGGCGGTGCCGGAACGCGACGACACGCGGTCCCGGACAGGGCCCCGTGGGGGGCGGCCCTGCGGCCCTGTGGTGCCCGAAGTGTTTTCGCCGGGCGTTTTCCGGCCAATTCTCACGAGCGTTCTGCCCAAATCGGGATCGATTTGGGCAGAACGCTCGTGAGAATTGGCCGGCGTTGGGCAGCCCTGGTCAGCGCCCAGTTCCGCGTGGAGCAGGGCCCTTTCTCGCTCGGGGCATGTCGCGGCCACCCGGAAAACGAGCCGCGACGATGGGGCGCTGCCGGTAGCCGCGTCGCCGGGGAGTTTTCCCCGAGCAGAGTGGATGGAGGCGCCGTGGCCGGTCGTCCGCCTCCGCCGTGGCGGGCGGCCGGGGCGCCCCTGGAGGGGGCTGGCCTCTGTGGGGAAACGGACTGGTCTCTCACTCCGCGGCTAGGACGAAGCCGCGAAAGGTGCCGTTGTCGCCGGGATGGTCGGGGGACTCGTGGCGCGGGACTCAGGGTTCCCCATGGGGAGGCCCCCAGGCTCAGGCCCCTGGCAACGGAAGGCTGAGCAAGCAGGCCCGGGCCCGGGCCCGGCTTTCGGGGCTGGCCCGGCCCCAGCTGCCGGCGCCAGGGAGGGGACCCCCGGAGGCTGAGGTGCGGGAGGCGTCGGCCTCCCCGTGGCACGCCTATCGGAGCTCCTCCTGGCGGTGCCGGAACGCGACGACACGCGGTCCCGGACAGGGCCCCGAGGGGGGCCGCCCTGCGGCCCTGTGGTGCCCGAAGTGTGTTCGCCGGGCGTTTTCCGGCCAATTCTCACGAGCTTTCTGCCCAAATCGGGATCGATTTGGGCAGAACGCTCGTGAGAATTGGCCGGCGATGGGCAGCCCTGGTCAGCGCCCAGTTCCGCGTGGAGCAGGGCCCTTTCTCGCTCGGGGCATGTCGCGGCCACCCGGAAAACGAGCCGCGACGATGGGGCGCGGCCGGCAGCCGCGGCGCCGGGGAGTTTTCCCCGAGCAGAGTGGATGGAGGCGCCGTGGCCGGTCGTCCGCCTCCGCCGTGGCGGGCGGCCGGGGCGCCCCAGGAGGGGGCTGGCCTCTGTGGGGAAACGGACTGGTCTCTCACTCCGCGGCTAGGACGAAGCCGCGAAAGGTGCCGTTGTGGCCGGGACGGTCGGGGGACTCGTGGCGCGGGACTCAGGGTTCCCCATGGGGAGACCCCCAGGCTCAGGCCCCTGGCAACGGAAGGCTGAGCAAGCAGGCCCGGGCCCGGGCCAGGCTTTCGGGGCTGGCCCGGCCCCAGCTTCCGGCGCCAGGGTGGGGACCCCCGGAGGCTGAGGAGCGGGAGGCGTCGGACGCCCCGCGGCACGCCTCCCGGAGCTCCTCCTGGCGGTGCCGAACGCGACGACACGCGATCCCGGACAGGGTCCCGGGGGGGGCGGCCCTGCGGCCCTGTGGTGCCCGAAGTGTGTTCGCCGTGCCTTTTCCGGCCAATTCTCACGAGCGTTCTGCCCAAATCGGGATCGATTTGGGCAGAAAGCTCGTGAGAATTGGCCGGCGTTGGACAGCCCTGGTCTGCGCCCAGTTCCGCGTGGAGCAGGGCCCTTTCTCGCTCGGGGCATGTCGCGGCCACCCGGAAAACGAGCCGCGACTTTGGGGCGCGGCCGGCAGCCGCGGCGCCGGGGAGTTTTCCCCGAGCAGAGTGGATGGAGGCGCCGTGGCCGGGCGTCCGCCTCCGCCGTGGCGGGCGGCCGGGGCGCCCCTGGAGGGGGCTGGCCTCTGTGGGGAAACGGACTGGTCTCTCACTCCGCGGCTAGAACGAAGCCGCGAAAGGTGCCGTTCTCGCCGGGACGGTCGGGGGACTCGTGGCGCCGGACTCAGGGTTCCCCATGGGGAGGCCCCCAGGCTCAGGCCCCTGGCAACGGAAGGCTGAGCAAGCAGGCCCGGGCCCGGGCCCGGCTTTCGGGGCTGGCCCGGCCCCAGCTGCCGGCGCCAGGGAGGGGACCCCTGGAGGCTGAGGAGCGGGAGGCGTCTGCCTCCCCGCGGCACGCCTCCCGGAGCTCCTCCTGGCGGTGCCGGAACGCGACGACACGCGATCCCGGACAGGGCCCCGGGGGGGGCGGCCCTGCGGCCCTGTGGTGCCCGAAGTGTGTTCGCCGGGCTTTTTCCGGCCAATTCTCACGAGCGTTCTGCCCAAATCGGGATCGATTTGGGCAGAACGCTCGTGAGAATTGGCTGACGTTGGGCAGCCCTGGTCAGCGCCCAGTGCCGCGTGGAGCAGGGCCCTTTCTCGCTCGGGGCATGTCGCGGCCACCCGGAAAACGAGCCGCGACGATGGGGCGCTGCCGGTAGCCGCGTCGCCGGGGAGTTTTCCCCGAGCAGAGTGGATGGAGGCGCCGTGGCCGGTCGTCCGCCTCCGCCGTGGCGGGCGGCCGGGGCGCCCCTGGAGGGGGCTGGCCTCTGTGGGGAAACGGACTGGTCTCTCACTCCGCGGCTAGGACGAAGCCGCGAAAGGTGCCGTTGTCGCCGGGATGGTCGGGGGACTCGTGGCGCGGGACTCAGGGTTCCCCATGGGGAGGCCCCCAGGCTCAGGCCCCTGGCAACGGAAGGCTGAGCAAGCAGGCCCGGGCCCGGGCCCGGCTTTCGGGGCTGGCCCGGCCCCAGCTGCCGGCGCCAGGGAGGGGACCCCCGGAGGCTGAGGTGCGGGAGGCGTCGGCCTCCCCGTGGCACGCCTATCGGAGCTCCTCCTGGCGGTGCCGGAACGCGACGACACGCGGTCCCGGACAGGGCCCCGGGGGGGGCCGCCCTGCGGCCCTGTGGTGCCCGAAGTGTGTTCGCCGGGCGTTTTCCGGCCAATTCTCACGAGCTTTCTGCCCAAATCGGGATCGATTTGGGCAGAACGCTCGTGAGAATTGGCCGGCGATGGGCAGCCCTGGTCAGCGCCCAGTTCCGCGTGGAGCAGGGCCCTTTCTCGCTCGGGGCATGTCGCGGCCACCCGGAAAACGAGCCGCGACGATGGGGCGCGGCCGGCAGCCGCGGCGCCGGGGAGTTTTCCCCGAGCAGAGTGGATGGAGGCGCCGTGGCCGGGCGTCCGCCTCCGCCGTGGCGGGCGGCCGGGGCGCCCCTGGAGGGGGCTGGCCTCTGTGGGGAAACGGACTGGTCTCTCACTCCGCGGCTAGGACGAAGCCGCGAAAGGTGCCGTTGTGGCCGGGACGGTCGGGGGACTCGTGGCGCGGGACTCAGGGTTCCCCATGGGGAGGCCCCCAGGCTCAGGCCCCTGGCAACGGAAGGCTGAGCAAGCAGGCCCGGGCCCGGGCCCGGCTTTCGGGGCTGGCCCGGCCCCAGCTGCCGGCGCCAGGGAGGGGACCCCCGGAGGCTGAGGAGCGGGAGGCGTCGGCCTCCCCGCGGCACGCCTCCCGGAGCTCCTCCTGGCGGTGCCGGAACGCGACGACACGCGATCCCGGACAGGGCCCCGGGGGGGGCCGCCCTGCGGCCTTGTGGTTCCCGAAGTGTGTTCGCCGGGCGTTTTCCGGCCAATTCTCACGAGCGTTCTGCCCAAATCGGGATCGATTTGGGCAGAACGCTCGTGAGAATTGGCCGGCGTTGGGCAGCCCTGGTCAGCGCCCAGTTCCGCGTGGAGCAGGGCCCTTTCTCGCTCGGGGCATGTCGTGGCCACCCGGAAAACGAGCCGCGACGATGGGGCGCGGCCGGCAGCCGCGGCGCCGGGGAGTTTTCCCCGAGCACAGTGGATGGAGGCGCCGTGGCCGGGCGTCCGCCTCCGCCGTGGCGGGCGGCCGGGGCGCCCCTGGAGGGGGCTGGCCTCTGTATGGAAACGGACTGCTCTCTCACTCCACGGCTAGGACGAAGCCGCGAAAGGTGCCGTTGTGGCCGGGACGGTCGGGGGACTCGTGGCGCGGGACTCAGGGTTCCCCATGGGGAGGCCCCCAGGCTCAGGCCCCTGGCAACGGAAGGCTGAGCAAGCAGGCCCGGGCCCGGGCCCGGCTATCGGGGCTGGCCCGGCCCCAGCTGCCGGCGCCAGGGAGGGGACCCCCGGAGGCTGAGGAGCGGGAGGCGTCGGCCTCCCCGCGGTACGCCTCCCGGAGCTCCTCCTGGCGGTGCCGGAACGCGACGACACAAGGTCCCGGACAGGGCCCCGGGGGGGCCGCTCTGCGGCCCTGTGGTGCCTGAAGTGTGTTCGCCGGGCGTTTTCCGGCCAATTCTCACGAGCGTTCTGCCCAAATCGGGATCAATTTGGGCAGAACGCTCGTGAGAATTGGGCGGCGTTGGGCAGCCCTGGTCAGCGCCCAGTTCCGCGTGGAGCAGGGCCCTTTCTCGCTCGGGGCATGTCGCGGCCACCCGGAAAACGAGCCGCGACGATGGGGCGCGGCCGGCAGCCGCGGCGCCGGATAGTTTTCCCCGAGCAGAGTGGATGGAGGCGCCGTGGCCGGGCGTCCGCCTCCGCCGTGGCGGGCGGCCGGGGCGCCCCTGGAGGGGGCTGGCCTCTGTGGGGAAACGGACTGGTCTCTCACTCCGCGGCTAGGACGAAGCCGCGAAAGGTGCCGTTGTGGCCGGGACGGTCGGGGGACTCGTGGCGCGGGACTCAGGGTTTCCCATGGGGAGGCCCCCAGGCTCAGGCCCCTGGCAACGGAAGGCTGAGCAAGCAGGCCCGGGCCCGGGCCCGGCTTTCGGGGCTGGCCCGGCCCCAGGTGCCGGCGCCAGGGAGGGGACCCCCGGAGGCTGAGGAGCGGGAGGCGTCGGCCTCCCCGCGGCACGCCTCCCGGAGCTCCTCCTGGCGGTGCCGGAACGCGACGACCCGCGATCCCGGACAGGGCCCCGGGGGGGGCCTCCCTGCGGCCTTGTGGTGCCCGAAGTGTGTTCGCCGGGCGTTTTCCGGCCAATTCTCACGAGCGTTCTGCCCAAATCGGGATCGATTTGGGCAGAATGCTCGTGAGAATTGGCCGGCGTTGGGCAGCCCTGGTCAGCGCCCAGTTCCGCGTGGAGCAGGGCCCTTTCTCGCTCGGGGCATGTCGTGGCCACTCGGAAAACGAGCCGCGACGATCGGGCGCGGCCGGCAGCCGCGGCGCCGGGGAGTTTTCCCCGAGCAGAGTGGATGGAGGCGCCGTGGCCGGGCGTCCGCCTCCGCCGTGGCGGGCGGCCGGGGCGCCCCTGGAGGGGGCTGTCCTCTGTGGGGAAACGGACTGGTCTCTCACTCCGCGGCTAGGACGAAGCCGCGAAAGGTGCCGTTGTGGCCGGGACGGTCGGGGGACTCGTGGCGCGGGACTCAGGGTTACCCATGGGGAGGCCCCCAGGCTCAGGCCCCTGGCAACGGAAGGCTGAGCAAGCAGGCCCGGGCCCGGGCCCGGCTTTCGGGGCTGGCCCGGCCCCAGCTGCCGGCGCCAGGGAGGGGACCCCCGGAGGCTGAGGAGCGGGAGGCGTCGGCCTCCCCGCAGCACGCCTCCCGGAGCTCCTCCTGGCGGTGCCGGAACGCGACGACACGCGATCCCGGACAGGGCCCCGGAGGGGGCCGCCCTGCGGCCTTGTAGTACCCGAAGTGTGTTCGCCGGGCGTTTTCCGGCCAATTCTCACGAGCGTTCTGCCCAAATCGGGATCGATTTGGGCAGAACGCTCGTGAGAATTGGCCGGCGTTGGGCAGCCCTGGTCAGCGCCCAGTTCCGCGTGGAGCAGGGCCCTTTCTCGCTCGGGGCATGTCGTGGGTACCCGGAAAACGAGCCGCGACGATCGGGCGCGGCCGGCAGCCGCGGCACCGGGGAGTTTTCCCCGAGCAGAGTGGATGGAGGTGCCGTGGCCGGGCGTCCGCCTCCGCCGTGGCGGGCGGCCGGGGCGCCCCTGGAGGGGGCTGGCCTCTGTGGGGAAACGGACTGGTCTCTCGCTCCGCGGCTAGGACGAAGCCGCGAAAGGTGCCGTTGTCGCCGGTACGGTCGGGGGACTCGTGGCGCGGGACTCAGGGTTCCCCATGGGGAGGCCCCCAGGCTCAGGCCCCTGGCAACGGAAGGCTGAGCAAGCAGGCCCAAGCCCGGGCCCGGCTTTCGGGGCTGGCCCGGCCCCAGCTGCCGGCGCCAGGGAGGGGACCCCCGGAGGCTGAGGAGCGGGAGGCGTCGGCCTCCCCGCGGAACGCCTCCCGGAGCTCCTCCTGGCGGTGCCGGAACGCGACGACACGCGATCCCGGACAGGGCCCCGGGGGGGGCCGCCCTGCGGCCCTGTGGTGCCCGAAGTGTGTTCGCCGGGCCTTTTCCGGCCAATTCTCACGAGCGTTCTCCCCAAATCGGGATCGATTTGGGCAGAACGCTCGTGAGAATTGGCCGGCGTTGGGCAGCCCTGGTCAGCGCCCAGTTCCGCGTGGAGCAGGGCCCTTTCTCGCTCGGGGCATGTCGCGGCCACCCGGAAAACGAGCCGCGACGATGGGGCGCGGCCGGCAGCCGCGGCGCCGGGGAGTTTTCCCCGAGCAGAGTGGATGGAGGCGCCGTGGCCGGGCGTCCGCCTCCGCCGTGGCGGGCGGCCGGGGCGCCCCTGGAGGGGGCTGGCCTCTGTGGGGAAACGGACTGGTCTCTCACTCCGCGGCTAGGACGGAGCCGCGATAGGTGCCGTTGTCGCCGGGACGGTCGGGGGACTCGTGGCGCGGGACTCAGGGTTCCCCATGGGGAGGCCCCCAGGCTCAGGCCCCTGGCAACGGAAGGCTGAGCAAGCAGGCCCGGGCCCGGGCCCGGCTTTCGGGGCTGGCCCGGCCCCAGCTGCCGGCGCCAGGGAGGGGACCCCCGGAGGCTGAGGAGCGGGAGGCGTCGGCCTCCCCGCGGCACGCCTCCCGGAGCTCCTTCTGGCGGTGCCGGAACGCGACGACACGCGGTCCCGGACAGGGCCACGGGGGGGCCGCCCTGCGGCCCTGTGGTGCCCGAAGTGTGTTCGCCGGGCGTTTTCCGGCCAATTCTCACGAGCGTTCTGCCCAAATCGGGATCGATTTGGGCAGAACTCTCGTGAGAATTGGCCGGCGTTGGGCAGCCCTGGTCAGCGCCCAGTTCCGCATGGAGCAGGGCCCTTTCTCGCTCGGGGCATGTCGTGGCCACCCGGAAAACGAGCCGCGACGATCGGGCGCGGCCGGCAGCCGCGGTGCCGGGGAGTTTTCCCCGAGCAGAGTGGATGGAGGCGCCGTGGCCGGGCGTCTGCCTCCGCCGTGGCGGGCGGCCGGGGCGCCCCTGGAGGGGGCTGGCCTCTGTGGGGAAACGGACTGGTCTCTCACACCGCGGCTAGGACGAAGCCGCGAAAGGTGCCGTTGTGGCCGGGACGGTTGGGGGACTCGTGGCGCGGGACTCAGGGTTCCCCATGGGGAGGCCCCCAGGCTCAGGCCCCTGGCAACGGAAGGCTGAGCAAGCAGGCCCGTGCCCGGGCCCGGCTTTCGGGGCTGGCCCGGCCCCAGCTGCCGGCGCCAGGGAGGGGACCCCCGGAGGCTGAGGAGCGGGAGGCGTCGGCCTCCCCGCGGTACGCCTCCCGGAGCTCCTCCTGGCGGTGCCGGAACGCGACGACACGCGATCCCGGACAGGGCCCCGGGGGGGGCCGCCCTGCGGCCCTGTGGTGCCCGAAGTGTGTTCGCCGGGCATTTTCCGGCCAATTCTCACGAGCGTTCTGCCAAATCGGGATCGATTTGGGCAGAACGCTCGTGAGAATTGGCCGGCGTTGGGCAGCCCTGGTCAGCGCCCAGTTCCGCGTGGAGCAGGGCCCTTTCTCGCTCGGGGCATGTCGCGGCCACCCGGAACACGAGCCACGACGATGGAACCAGATGGGCCTTCATATTTATACTGACCTATATACTTACTGGAGTCCATTATGGAAAGATTTCCATCTGGGTGTGAGGCTGAGTCCTGTGGTATTGCTCAGGCATCCCCAAATCCTAGGGCTTTGGAGCCCACCCTTAAGGGACGGAGACATGAGAACCCAAGCTAGGGATAGAGTTAGGGCCAAAGGACATTGCAGGCCCAAACAGCTGACAGTGTGTGTGGTTCCTAGAGGCTGGAATTAAGGATGAGTGTTCTGGTTCTGGTCAGGCACAGGGTTTGTGACCTAGAGGCCACTGAAATTGGGGGTTTGCTGGTATAGGCTCAGATGGGCAGGCATTTTAATCCTGCTTTGAATACTTTCTAGAGGTCTACATGGCACGCTTTCCTCCTGTGTGTTAGGATGAGTCCTGTGGTATGGCTAAGGTGACCCCAGTCCGTGGGGTAGGGAGCCAGACCCCTAGGAATTGAATGCTCAGAACACAAACTAAGCTTCAGTTAGGGGTTAGGAGCATGGCAGGCCCAATCTGATGGTGGTGTGGCAAGCTATCCAGAGGGCTGAGTACAGAGGGATGGATAGAGTAAGTGTCAGGTTCAGGTTTGTGTCCAGCTGCTGACTCTGGGTGAACTCAGTGGTGCGTGGCAGATTTCTCCTGCTCAGAATCCTTTGCAGAGTCCCAAATGGTATGGTTTCCTTCTGGGTGGCAGGCAGAGATCTCAAATCTTGCTCAGGGGTCCCCATCCGTGGGACTTGGGTGCCAGTCCTCTGGGGACAGAGCATGAAACCCCAACCTAGGGTTGGGGCTAGGTCCCAGCAACATGACAGGCCTGATTTGCTGGTGCTGTGCAGAGCTCTCACGGGGACTGAGTAGAGAACATGGGTCAGTCTGAGTCAGGCTCCGGGTTGGTGGCCATGGGGGGAAAGGCAGATTTCTCCTGCTCTCAGTCCTTGGCAGAGTTCCAATTCTACTGTTTCCTTCTGGGTTGAAGACAGAGTCCTCTGGCATTTCTCAGGGGTCCCACATATGTGGGGCTTTGGTACCTGTATTCTTGGGACACAAGACAGAAAATGTACCTAAGTTTTGGTTAGGGCTGAGGGTCATGTCAGTCTCAATAGGCCACCCTGAGAGGAGTGACCTGGGGAGCAGAGTTGAGGACGTGGGTCAGTGTGAGTGTTAAGATCCAGGTGTGAACGGGGGGTGCTGAAAGTGGGATAGCCTCAGGGGGCCAAGAAATATTCTGGTATAGTTCAGGTGTAACCCATCAGCGGAGCTTTGGTGTCAATCATCAGAGGACAGAAGACTGAAAACACAACCTAGGGCTTGGAAAAGAGCACAGGGGCATGGCTGGCCTGATCTGCTGGTGCCGAGGCTAGATGTCTGGGGTACTGAGTTGAGGGCCATGGTCAGGTGGTGCATTACGATCTGGGTTTGTGCCTGGGGGGTGGCCGAAGGTGGAGGTGGCTTCAGGGAGCATGAAGATTTCTCCCATTCCGATGGTTCTGTGCAGCTCCAAACAGAACGGTTTCCTCCCGGGTGGCAGACAGAGCACTGGGTTGTGGCTCAGGGGTCCAAATATGGAGGAATTGGGGGACCAGCCTCTGGGGATGAAGACTGAAAATGCAACCTAGGCTTAAGGTTAGGGTCAGGGGCATGGCAGGCCCAATTTGCTGGCACTGAGAAGGGATCCCAGGGGGATGAATTGAGGGCAGAGGTCCGGTGGCATGAGAGGGTCCAGGTTTGTGGTCAGGGGACCGCTGAAGGAGGGGGTTGTGCTCAGGGAGGCATGCAGTTTCTCCCACTCTGAGTGTTCTACTCAGTTTCAAATGGCACGGTTTCCTCCTGGGTGGTAGGCAGGCTGAGTGCCAGCCTCCACATTTGTGGCCCAATAGTGCGCAGAGGGTGGGGGATAGCCTCGGGTGAACCGTGCAGGTTTCTCCCGCTCTGAGGATTCGACACAGCTCCAAACAGCATGGTTTCCTCCTGCATGGTGGACAGAGTCCTGAGGTGTCACTCAGGATTCTTTAATCTTGGGGTCTTGGGGTCAGGACTCTTGGGGATGATACCTGAAAACCAAAATTAGGGATAGGGTTAAGGCCTAGGGCCATGGTAGACCTGATATGCCAGTGCAGAGGCAGGTGCCCTGGTGCGCTGAGTTGAGCTCGGGTGTCAGACGGGGCCTTAGCCTCTAGGTGTGTGTCCAGACGTTCGCATAACCTGGGGGTGACTTCAGGGGTGCATGGAAGTTTCTCCAGCTCTGAGGGTTCAGCGCAGCTCCAAACAGCACAGCGGTGCCCTGCGTGGCAGGCAGATTCCCAGCATGAGTATCAGGCATCCTCAATCCTTGTGACGCAGTATGTGGTCTATTCTGGAGAAGGTTCCATGTGCACTTGAGAAGAATGAGTATTCTGTTCTTTTAGGGTGGAATGTTCTGTATATGTCTATGAGGTCCATCTGGTCCAATGTTTCATTCAATGCTCTTATTTCTTTTTTAATTTTCTGCTTCGATGATCTGTCTATTTCTGAGAGAGGCGTATGAAGATCTCCTACTATTATTGTATTCATATCAATATGACTCTTTATCTTGATTAATAGTTTTCTTATGGAATTGGGTGCTCCCATATTGGGGGCATAGATATTCACAATTGTTAGATCATCTTGGCGGATAGTCCCTTTAAGAATTATGGAGTGTCCTTCTGTATCTCTGACTACAGTCTTTAGTTTAAAATCTAATTTATCTGATATGAAAATCGCTACCCCGGCCTTCTTTTGAGGCCCATTGGCATGAAAGATGCTTCTCCATCCGTTCACTTTCAGTCTGGGTGTATCCTTAGGTTCAAAATGGGTCTCTTGTAGACAACATATGGATGGGTCCTGTCGTTTTATCCAATCTGCAACCCTGTGTCGTTTTATGGGCGCATTTAGGCCATTCACATTGAGAGTGGTTATTGAGAGATAGGTTTTGATTCATGTCATGTTGCCTTTGAAGTCTTTCTGTCTGTAGATTGTTTCTATATTTCTGTTCAATGATATTCTTGGGATTTTTTCTCTTTTATAGGACCCCCCCCCTTAATATTTCCTGCAGTGTCGGCTTGCTGGTTGCATAGTCTTTTAAGCCTTGCTGGTCTTGGAAACTCTTTATCTCTCCATCCATTTTAAATGTCAGTCTTGCCGGATAGAGTATTCTTGGTTGCATGTTCTTCTCATTTAGTACTCTGAATATATTTTGCCAGCCCTTCCTGGCTTGCCAGGTCTCTGTGAAAAGGTCTGACGTTATTCTAATGGGCTTGGATGCCCACTCTCACCACTCTTGTTCAACATAGTATTAGAAGTCCTAGCAACGGCAATCAGACAACAAAGAGAAATAAAAGGTATCCAAATTGGCAAGGAAGAAGTCAAACTCTCTCTCTTCGCAGATGACATGATTTTTTATATGGAAAACCCCAAAGACTCCACCCCCAAACTACTAGACTCATACAGCAATTCAGTAACGTGGCAGGATACAAAGTCAATGTACAGAAATCAGTGGCTTTCTTATACACTAACAGTGAAAATACAGAAAGGGAAATTAGAGAATCGATTCCATTTACTAGAGCACCAAGAACCATAAGATACCTGGGAATAAACCTAACCAAAGAGGTAAAGGATCTGTACTCGAGGAACTACAGAACACTCATGAAAGAAATTGAAGAAGACCCAAAAAGATGGAAGACAATTCCATGCTCTTGGATTGGAAGAATAAACATTGTTAAAATGTTTATACTGCCTAGAGCAATCTATGCTTTTAATGCCATTCCGATCAAAATTCCACCGGTAGTTTTCAAAGAGCTGGAGCCAATAATCCTAAAATTTGTATGGAATCAGAAGAGACCCCGAATTGCTAAGGCAATGTTGAAAAACAAAAACAAAACTGGCGGCATCACGTTACCCGATTTTAAGCTTTACTACAAAGCTGCGATCACCAAGACAGCGTGGCCCTGGCATAAAAACAGACACATAGACCAGTGGAACAGAGTGGAGAGCCCAGATATGGACCCTCAACTCCACGGTGAAATAATGTTCGACAAAACAGGAAAAAATATTCAATGGAAAAAAAGACAGTCTCTTCAATCAATGGTGCTGGGAAAACTGGACAGCTATATGTAGAATAATGAAACTCAACCATTCTCTTACACTCGAAATGGATAAAAGACCTCATCATGAGACAGGAATCCATCAGAATCCTAGAGGAGAACATAGGCAGTAACCTCTTCGATATCAGCCACAGCAACTTCTTTCAAGATATGTCTCCAAAGGCCAAGGAAACAAAAGCGAAAATAAACTTTTGGCACTTCATCAAGATCAAAAGCTTCTGCACAGCAAAGGAAACAGTCCACCAAACAAAAAGGCAACCCACGGAATGGGAGAAGATATTTGCAAATGACAGTACAGACAAAAGGTTGATATCCAGGATCTAGAAAGAACTTCTCAAACTCAACACACACAAAACAGAGAATCATATCCAAAAATGGGCAGAAGATATGAACAGACACTTCTCCAACGAAGACATACAAATGGCTATCAGACACATGAAAAAATGTTCATCATCACTAGCCATCAGGGAGATTCAAATGAAAACCACATTGAGATACCACCTGACACCAGTTAGAATGGCCAAAATGAGCAAGACAGGAAACAACGTGTGTTGGAGAGGATGTGGAGAAAGGGGAACCCTCTTACACTGTTGGTGGGAATGCAAGTTGGTGCAGCCACTTTGGAGAACAGTGTGGAGATTCCTCCAGAAATTAAGAATAGAGCTTCCCTATGACCCTGCAATTGCACTGCTGGGTATTTACCCCAAAGATACAGATGTAGTGAAAAGAAGGGCCATCTGTACCCCAATGCTTATTGTAGCAATGGCTATGCTCACCAAACTGTGGAAAGAACCAAGATGCCCTTCAACGGATGAATGGATAAGGAAGATGTGGTCCATATACGCAATGGAGTATTATGCCTCCATCAGAAAGGATGAATACCCAACTTTTGTAGCAACATGGACGGGACTGGAAGAAATTATGCTGAGCGAAATAAGTCAAGCAGAGAGAGAGTCATGTATCATATGGTCTCCCTTATTTGTGGAGCATAGCAAATAACACGGAGGACATAGGGAGATGGAGAGGAGAGGGAGTTGAGAGAAACTGGAAGGGGAGATGAACCATGAGAGACTATGGACTCTGAAAAACAACCAGAGGGTTTTGGAGGGGCAGGGTGGGGTGGGAGTTTGAGGAATCAGGTGGTGGTTAATAGGGAGGGCACGTACTGCATGGAGCACTGGGTGTGATGCCAAAACAATGAACACTGTTATGCTGTAAATAAACAAATAAAAAAAAAAATGAGTCTATGGAAGGCCCGGCAGTGCCAGTTCACTCCACTGGAGGGAGTGGTGAGCCGTGGTGTGAGATACCCTGGAAGGCATGGCGATGCTGCTTGCCACCACTGGAGGCAGCGGCGAGCTGCCATGGGAAACACACCTGAAGAGGAGTCAGTGCAGCTTGCTGGCTCTGAAGGCAGGGCGGAGGTGCCCGGTGAGAGACCCTGAAACGTGAGGCACTACAGCTTATTTTTACAGGACGGAGTGGTGAGCTGTATAGTCTCTGTTTCTCCAGGCTCAAGGGTGGTGGTAAGAATTGATGGAGCCTGTCCCCCACTCAGCATTGTGCCCTCTTTCCCCAGGTTTGCTGGTAATGTGCTGTCAGGATGGTTCAGGAGGGTCCTCCCAGTTGGGCTCTGGAGCCAGGGGAACCAAACCCGACTCATGGTGCATTTGGAACCGAGGAGCTGAGTGTTTGTTTGGAAAAGTATGTTTGTTTCTCCAAAAAGGACAAGGGCATTGACCAGCTTGAGAGGGAAGTGAATGACCAGTTAAGAAACAAGCCTGTGTCTCTCCTTCTCCCAGGAATCAGAGCAGATGTGCAGGCTTTAGGTGGGAGACGCCTGCTTATCTGCACCTGACAACCCTTCTTCACTCTGGCTCCATGAGACCTGAAGTTTGGAAGTCAGCGTCTGAGTCAGTCATGCAGCTTGTCCCAGGACGTCAGTGTTCAGAGAAAACAGCAGGCCTGTGGGTGACAATGTCACATTCATGCCAGGATGGCAGGTAAAAATTCCCTTTCACCCCAAATTTCCTGGGCTTTTCTCTTGTCTCCAGTGGAGCTCACAAATGGCACCCTGAACCAGATGTAAGCAATCTCGTGTGGGTGCCAGAGCTCCTGAGTTTCTCTGCAGGGAGCACCTGGCAGGGATCTCATTTTCTGTTTATTTCTGGCTTACAAAGGTATTTGGAACATCTCTTTCCTAGGAAATCCCTTGGATTCGAAAGAGAAGGTGAGATTGACTTGGTGTGCCTTTTGAACATAGAAAGTATTCCTTCACCGAACAGTGTTTACTCCACTGGGCCTAGACTCTGGTGGAACGGCTGGCATCTAGAGTGAGGTGGCTGTTTGTGGTCAGATAGAGACTTGGATGATGGCTTCTTCTTTGTCCAAGGTGATGTATCCTAATGGATTCGTCTTTGAATCCAAAGAGTTCCAATGAGGGCAGAGGGAAAATTCAAAATGATTCCAAGGAGTCTTGGACAATTTAAAAGGGATGCTTGTCTTCCTAGGTTCACTCAAACGGCTATATATGGTTGGACATGCTGTATTTTCTCTGCAGTTTCATGGGTAGTGAAGTCAGAAGGAGAGTCTTTGGGAATTTCCCTGGGTAAAGGCACTCTGTTGGCTTCAAGGGACTTGGTGTCAGGAACCCTGGGCTGAATTTCTGTGGCTGCTTTCCTGATGCTCAGTGAGTCAGGTTTTCCCACAGGTTTTATATTTCCTCCTTAGGAAATTGCTGGCAGGGAATGTTCTGTTTAAAGTGGAACCCTCGGGGGCACCTGTGTGGCTCAGTGGGTTAAGCCACTGCCTTCGGCTCAGGTCATGGTCTCAGGGTCCTGAGATCGAGCCCCGCATTGGGCTCTCTGCTCAGCGGGGAGTCTGCTTCGTCCTCTCTCTCTGCCTGCCTCTCTGCCTACTTGTGACCTCTGTCAAATAAATAAATAAAATCTAAAAAAAAAAAAAACCAAAACCCAAAACCGGGACCCTCCTACATTGTTGGTGGGCCTGCGTGTTGTTGCAGCCACTCTTGGAAAGAATACAGTCTGTCCTCCAAAAGCTAAGAACTGAACAACAGTAGGATCCAGCAATTGTCCTCCTAGTTATTTCCCTAAAGGGCACAAAAATGCACATTCAGTGGGGTATAAGCACCGTGATATTTACAGCAGCATTTTCAACCATTGTAAAACAATGGAGGGAGACCAAATGTCCATTCACTGATGAGTGATATATATATATATATATATATATATATATCACTCGTATATATCATATGTGTGTGTGTGTGTGTGTGTATGTGTATTCATTCTCCCACATCTTCTTAATGGAATAGGATCCAGGTTCAAAAAGGATGAAATCTTACCATCTGCAAGGATGTGGATGGATCTACAGTGGATTTAGCTAAGTAAAATCAGTAAGAAAAGACCAATAGCCTATATCTTGACCTCTATGGAATTTCAGAAAGAAAACAGATGAACATAGTGAGGGGAGAAAGGCCAATGAGGAAACAGACTCTAACCTAGAGCAAAATCGAGGGTTGCTAGGGGGCAGGGGTGTGGGGCAAAGGGTTAAGTGGGTGACAGCTATTAGGGAGAGTACTTGTTGTGATGAGCTCTGGGTGTTCTATGCAGGTGAGGAATCACAAAATCCTACCCCTGAAGGAGAGGAATGAACATTGCATGGAAACGAATTGGAATTGAAGTCAATGAAGAAAAGAAGACCATGTTCTACTTCATGAAGACTGAGGTCAAACTGGAATGACTTTTGCTCTCCTGTTCTGTAGCTGTTCATTATGAAACACTCTCTGGCAGGATACACTAGTTTCCTATTGCATAAGGAGCCCTCAGAAAGTTGCCATGAAAGATTTAGATCTCAGAGCATGTACATGTTCCATTGATATGTTACTTTCAGTTTGCCCAGGTGCAAAGGTAAGTGGAGAGAAATAGGGCTGAAGAGGAAAGGAGGTATTAAGCATTCAAGAGGTAGCCTTCCCCTTTCTCATGAATGCCTGGGCCAGTGTAAATTGGGAAGAAGGAGGGGGGATCCCAGAGCTTTGCCGCAGACAGGGGAGTTCTAGGTCTGCCTAGAGCTGGTGGTGTCCATGAGCAGAGCTGAGCTAGTGGCGTGGCAGGCCCGAACTGCTGGTGTTGAGGTGAGTTCCCCAAGGAGCTGAGTTGAGAATGGGGGTCAGGTGGTGAATCAGGCTCTGGGTTTGTGGCCAGGGGGCTGCAGAATGTGGGGGAGTCCTAATGGGGTCATGCAGGTTTCTCTGGCTCTGAGGGTTCTGCACAGCTCCAAAGGGACAAGTTTCCTGCTGGGTGGCAGGGGGACTCCTACAGTGTGGCTCCAAGTTTACCAATCTAGAGGGCTTGGTGGATAGGCCCCTGGGGAAGGAAGCCTGAAAATGCAACATAGGGTTAAGGGTAATGGGCTGGGCAGGACAGGCCTGATCAGCCTACACAGAGGTGAGATACCCTCAGAATTGAGTTGAGGAAATGCATCCTGCAATGCAGAAGAGTCAGGGTTTCTGGCCAGAGGGACGGCTGATCGTGGGGGTGGCTTTAGAGGGGCATGCTGGTTTCTCCCTCTCTGAGGAAACTTTGGAGCTCCAAATGTCATGGCTTCCCCCTGCATGGCATTCAGGTTTCTGCCTTGTTACAGGGGGGTCCTGAATCTGGGGAGTTTGGGGGCCAGGCCTCTTGGGATGGAAGCCCGAAATCAGAAACTAGAGCTACGGTAAGGGCGTAGGGGCATGGCATGCTCAATCTGCTACTGCTGAGGTGGGCTCCCTGGTGGGCTGACTTCAGGGTGGGTATCAGGTGGCATGTCAGACTCAGAGTTTGTGTCCAGGGATGCCACAGAAGCTGGGCGTGACCTCAGGGTTGCATGCAGGTTTCTCCTACCCTGAGGGTTCTGCAGAGCTCCAAATGGCATGGTTTCCTCCTGTGTGGCAGACGCAGTCCTGGGGTGTCACTGAGGAATCCTTAATCTCTACTGGCATGAATCTCGGAGGTGCCCAATCTGGCGGGCTTGGGGGACAGGCCTCTGTTCATGAAAGCCTGTACACCCCACCTAGGTTTATGGTTAGGGCCGAAGGGCATGGCAGGTCCGATGTGCCGGTGCTGATGCGGGCTCCCCTAAGGGTCGAGTTGAGGGCATAGATCTGGCATCGCAGGAGAATCTGGTTTTATGGCCATGGGGGTGACTCATGGTGGGGTGGCATTACGGGGGTTTGCAGGTTTCTCCCCGTCTGAGTGTTCAGTGCAGCTCTAAACCACAAGTTTTCCTCATGAGTGCCAGGTGGAGTCCCGTGGTGGCGCTCAGTAGACCTTAATCTGGGGGGACATGGGAGGCAGGCCCCTGGGATGGAAGCCTGAAAACCTAAAGAGGGGTTCTGGTAAGGGCTTAGGGGCATGGTGGCCTGATCTGCTTATGTTGAGGTGGGGCGCCCTAGGGTCTGAATTTATGGCATGCGTCCGGCAGCTCAGCAGAATCTGGTTTATGGCCGGGGGGACGGGTGCAGATGATGGGAGTGCCTTTAGAGGGGCAAGTTTCTCCCCCTCTGAGGGTTCAGCACAACTCCAAGGCACAGGTTCCTACTGTGTGGCAAGCGGAGTCCTGAGGTGTATGTCAAGATTCCTTAATCCAGGGGATTTTGTTGCCTGGACCCTCAGCATGGAAGACTGAACACCCAAACTTGTGTTAGGGTTAGGGCCTAGGGGCAATGGCAGGCCCGATCTGCCAGTGCTGAGGCGGGATCCCCTATGGGCTCAGTTGAGGGTATGCATTTGGTGGCGGCATGGAATCCAGCTCTATGGCCAGAGTGGCTGTTGATTATTGGGGTGGCTTTAGGGTGGCATGAAAGTTTCTCCCCATCTGAGGGTTCATTGCAGCTCCAAACCACAAGGTTTCCACTTGTGTGACAGGCTGTGTCCTGTGGTGTTGCTCAGAAGTCCTTAATCTGGGGGGCGTGGGGGCCAGGCCTCTTGGGATGGAAGCCTGAAAATCCAAACTAGGGTTAGGGTTAAGGCTTAGGGACATGGCAGGCCCGATCTGCTGCAATTGAGGTGGTCTCCTGGATAGGCCGAATGGAGGGTGGGAATCAGGCAGGACTTGAGGTCTGTGTTTGTGTTTGTGGGGGCAAAGAAGCTAGTGGTGTCCGCGGGGGGCATGCAGCTTTCTCCTGCTCTGAGGTTCCTGCACAGTTCCAAATGGCACCATTTTGCCCTAGGAGGCTGGAGGAGTGCTGGCGGGAGTCTCAGTCATCCCCAGTCTGATGGGCTTGGGGTACAGGCCTCTGGGCATGGAAGGCTGTATACCCCACCTAGGGTTAGGGTTAGGGTCTAGGGTCATGGCAGGCCCAATCTGCCGGCGCTGAGATGGGCTCCCCTCAGGGCTGAGTTGAGGGCATGTGTCCGGTAGCTTCATAGAAAACAGCTTTCTGGCCTGGGGTGCCGCAAATTGTGCGGATAGCTTTACGGGGGCTTGAAGGTTTCTCACCCTCTGAGTATTCAGCAGCTCCAAACTGCAAGGTTTCATCCTGCGTGGCTGTTGGAGTCCTGCAATGTCACTCAGGGGTCCTTAATCCAGGGGGCCTGGAGGCTAGGCATCTTGGGATGGAAGCCTGGAAACTCAAACTAAGGGTGAGGTCTTGGGGCGCGACAGGCCCAATCTGCCAGTGCTGAGGCGGACTCCCCGGTGGCCTGAGTTGAGGGTCGGTGATAGGTGGCTCGTGTGAATCTGGGTTTGTGTTCAGGAGGGGCTCAGATGCTGGGGCTTGCCTTGGGGGGCATGAAGTTATCTTTTGCTCTGAGGTCTAAGTAGCTCCAAATGGCACTGTAACAGCATAGGCAGCCTCCAGACTGCCAGAGTGAGTCTCATGCATCCACAATCTGGCGGGTTTGGGGGCTAGGCCTCTGGGTACGGAAGACTGTACACCCAACCTAGGGTTAGGGTTAAGGCCTAGGGGCATGGCAGTTCTGATATGCTGCTGATATGCTGTGTTGAGGTGGGCTCCCTCAGGGCTGAGTGGATGACATGCATCTGGCGTTGTGGCAGAATCTGGCATTATGTCTGGGGCATTTCCAATGGCGGGTGTGTTTAGGTGCTCATGCACCTTTCTTTCTGGAGGGCAGGCAGAGTCCTGTGTTGTGACTTTGGAATCCCCAGTCTGGAGGGTTAGGGTTAGGGATAGAGGTTCGGAGAGTGTTAGGGTTAGTTGTTAGGGGTTAGGGTTAGGGTTAGGGTTAGGAGTTAGGGGATAGGGTTAGAGGTAAGGTTTAGGGTTAGGCTTAGGGTTAGGCGTATGTCTTAGGGACAAGGCATGTCAGATCTGCCAACACAGATATGGACTCACCCAAGGGCTGTGTTGAGGGCGGGACTCAGGAGTCTCCTCAGGCCCTGGATTTTTGGACTGGAGGGGCAAAGAAGGTGGGAATCGCCTCTGGGGAGCATGATGGTTTCTACTGCTCCGAGGTTGTTATGTTAGGTTTAGAGGTTAGGGTTAGGTTTTGTGGTTAGGGTTAGTGTTAAGATTAGTGTTAAGGTGGGGCGCCTGGGTGGCTCAGTTGGTTAAAGCCTCTGCCTTCCGCTCAGGTCATGATCTCAGGGTCCTGGGATGGAGCCCCACATCAGGCTCTCTGCTCAGCGGGGAGCGTGCTTCGTCCTCTCTGTGCCTTCTTCTGATCTGTCTCTGTCAAAGAAATGAATAAAATCTTAAAAAAAATAAAAAGATTAGGGTTAGGGTTATGTCTTAGGGACAAGGCATGTTGGATCTGGTAACACTTATATGGGCTCACCCAAGGGCTGAGTTGAAGGCGGGACTCAGGAGGCTCCTTAGGCCCTGGGTTTTTTTCCTAGAAGGTAAAGATGGTGGGAATGGCCTCAGGGGAGCATGCTGGTTTCTAGGTCTCTGAGAGTGTTAGATAGCACTAAATGAAATGGTTTATTTCATTTATTCTCCTGGCTGAGAGGCTGAGTCCTGCCATCAGTCTGATGTTCCTATCCACTGGGATGGAATTGGGTATCAGGCCTCTGGGGTCCAGAGCCTGACCACCTGAGCTAGGGTATTAGGGTTTGGTCCTGGGAGCATGGCAGGCCTGAGGTGCCAGTGCGGACTCAGGCTCTCCGGAGGGCTGAGTTGAGGGTATTGCTCTGGTGGCCCATCAGGCACTGGGCGGTGGTGTGTGGGTCCTCGGAAGGTGTGGGTGTCTTTAGGGGGCATGGAGGTTTCTCCGGCCAGGAGCGTACTGCACAGGGCCATGTGGGCCATTTTCCTTGTGGGTGGCAGCCGGAGTCCAGCATTGCAAATACAGGGTCCCCAGTCTGGATGGCTAGGGAGCCAGGCCTCTGTGGATCGAAGCATAAACACCCATCCTAGCATTATGGTTAAGTCTTTGGGGCATGGTAACCCCGATCTGCCGGTGCTGTGGTGACCCATCCTGATGCCTGAGTTGAGGCTATGTCTGCAGGACATTGAGACTCTGGTTCCCGGTCCTTGGGAGGGTCCAGAAGTGCTTTGGCCTCAGGGAGACTTGCAGGCTTCTCCTGCTCTGTGGCTTCAGCCCATTTCTAAACGGCACGGTTCATGCTGGGATCATGTGCAATTATGGGGTGCAACTCAGGGGTCCCCTATCTGGGGTTTTGAGGACCAGTTGTGGGAGGAGGATGCCTGAGCACGAACCTGGGCTAGGGTTAGTATTAGGATTAGGGTTAAGGTTATGTCTTAGGGACAAGGCATGTCGGATATGCAAGCACAGATATCAGCTCGCCCAAGGGCTGAGTTGAGGGTGGGACTCAGGAGGCTCCTCGGGCACTGGGGTTTTGGGCTGTACGGGCAAAGATGTTGGAAATCGCCTCAGGGGAGCATGCCAGTTTCTACAATTCTCAGGGCATTAGATAGCACGAAATGAAAGGTCACCTTCTGGCTGAGAGGGTGAGTCCTGCTGTGAGGGTTAGGTTGTAGGGGCATTGCAGCCCCAATCTGCTGGCGCTGTGGTGGCCCATCCCAATGCTTGAGTTCAGAGCGTGTGTCTGCAGGACCATGAGACTCCTGGTTCTTGGTCCTTGGGGGCGCTGGAAGTGGGGTGGCCTCAGGGAGACATTCAAATTTATCCCGCTCTGTGGGTTCAGCACAATTCTAAACAGCATGGTTTCCTCCTGGTGTCAGGTTCAATGATGGGGTATCGCTCACGGGTCCCCCATCTGGGGCCTTGGGGACCAGGAGTCAGAGTATGGACGCCTGAACACACAACCTGGGCTAGGTATAGTATTATGGTTAGTGTTAGGCTTAGGGACAGGGCATGTCGGATCTGCTAGCACAGATACGGGCTCACCCAAGGGCTGAGTTGAGGGCAGGACTCAGGAGGCTCCTCAGGCCCTGGGTTCTTGGCCTGGAGGAGCAAAGCTGGTGGGAATGGCCTCAAGGGAGAATGGCTGGTTGCTACTGCTCTGAGGGTGTGAGAGAACACCAAATGAAAAGGTCTCCTCCTGGCTGAGAACTGAGTCCTGCCGACAGTCTGATGCTCAACCCATGGGAGGAATTGGGTGTCAGGCCTCTGGGTCCAATGCCTGAACACCCAACCTAGTGTTAGGGTTTCGTCCTGGGAGAATGGCAGGCCTGCCAGTGCGGCTCAGGTTCTCCGGAGGGCTGAGTTGAGGGCATTGCTCTGGTGGCCTGTCAGGCTCTGGGTTTGTGGTGTGGCATTTCTTGGAAGGCGTGGGTGGCTTTAGGGGGCATGGAGGATTCTGTGGCCAGGAGCATACTGCACAGGATCATATGGTCCAGTTTCATCGTGGGTGGCAGCCAGAGTCCTGCATTGGGAATCCAGGGTCCCCAGTCTGGAGGGCTAGGGGTCCAGTCCTCAGGGGACAGAAGCCTGACACCCAACCTAGGGTTAGGGTAGGGTTGTAAGGGCATGGCAGCCCCGATCTGATGGCGCTGTGGTGATGCTTCCCAATGCCTGAGTTGAGGGCGCGAGTCTGTAGCACTGTGAGAGTCCTGGTTCCTGGTCCTTGGGTGTGCCAGAAGTGGCAGTGGGCTCTGGGAGGCATGCAGGTTTCTCCCGCTCTGCGGGTTCAACACATTTCTAAAGGGCAGGGTTTCCTCCTGGGATCAGGCGCAATTATGGGGTGCAGCTCAGGGGTCCCCCATCTGGCCGTTTGGGGGACCAGGCTATGGAGGAGGGATGCCTGAACACACAACCTGGGCTAGAGTTAGTATTAGGGTTAGGCTTAGCGTTAAGGTTATGTCTTAGGGAGAAGGCATGTGGGATCTGCCAGCACAGATATTGGCTCACTCAAGGGCTGAGTTGAGGGCAGGGCTCTGGAGGCTTCTCAGGCCCTGGGTTTTTGGCCTGGAGGTGCAAAGATGGCGGGAATGGCCTCAGGGCAGCTTGGCCGGTTCCTAGGGCTCTGAGGGTGTTGGAGAGCAACAAATGGAATCTCCTGCTGGTTGAGAAGCTGAGTCATGCCATCAGTTTGATGCTCCCACCCATGGGTGGAATTGGGTGTCAGGGTTCTAGAACCTGAACACCCAACCTAGGCTTAGGGTTTGGTCCTGGGAGAATGGCAGGCCTGATGTGCCAGCACGGACTCAGGCTCTCTGGAGGGCTGGGCTGAGGGCATTGTTCTGGCGGCCTGTAAGGCTAAGGAATTGTGGTGTGGGGGTGCTCAGAAGATGTGGTTGGCTTTAGGGGTCATGGAGGTTTCTCCGGCAAGGAGCGTTCTGCAAAGGTCCATGTGGTCAAGTTTCATCATGGGTGGCAGCCAGAGTCCTACGTTGGGAATATGGGGTCCCCAGTCTGGAGGGCTAGGGAGCCAGTCCTCTGGGGACTGAAGCCTGAACGCCCAACCGAGGGTTAGGTTTAGGTCACAGGGGCATGGCGGCCCGGATCTGCCGGCACAGTGATGACCAATCCCGATGCCTGAGTTGAGGACGTGAGTCTGCAGGACCGTGAGACTCCTCATTCCTGCTCCTCAGGGGCGCCGGTATTGGGGGTGGCGTCAGGGAGGCATTCTGATTTCTTCTGCTCTGTAGGTTCAGCACATTCCTTTTTTTTTTTCACTTTCAATATCTATCTATCTATATTATTTCTTTTCAGCGTAACAGTATTCCTTATTTTTGCACCACACCCAGTGCTCCATGCAACACGTGCCCTCCCTAATACCCACCACCTTGTTCTCCCAACCTCCCACTCCCCACCCATTCAAGACCCTCAGGTTCTTTTTCAGAGTCCGTAGTCTCTCATGGTTCACCTCCCCTTCCCATTTCCCACAACTTCCTTCTCCTCTCCATCTCCCCATGTCCTCCTTGTTCTTTGTTATGCTCCACAAATAAGTGAAACCATATGATAATTGACTCTCTCTGCTTGACTTATTTCACTCAGCATAATCTCTTCCAGTCCCATCCATATTGCTACAAAAGTTGGTATTCATCCTTTCTGATGGAGGCATAATACTCCATCTTGTATATGGACCACATCTTCCTTATCCATTCGTCCATTGAAGGGCATCTTGGTTCTTTCCACAGTTTGGCGACCGAGGCCTTTGCTGCTATAAACATTGGGGTACAGATGGCCCTTCTTTTCACTCCATCTGTATCTTTGGGGTAAATACCCAGCAGTGCAATTGCAGGGTCATAGGGAAGCTCTATTCTTAATTTCTGGTGGAATCTCCACACTGTTCTCCAAAGTGGCTGCACCAACTTGCATTCCCACCAACAGTGTAAGAGGGTTCCCCTTTCTCCACATCCTCTCCAACAATCGTTGTTTCCTGTCTTGCTAATTGTGGCCTTTCTAACTGGTGTCAGGTGGTATCTCAATGTCGTTTTCATTTGAATCTCCCTGATGGCTAGTGATGATGAACATTTTGTCATGTGTCTGATAGCCATTTGTATGTCTTCGTTGGAGGAGTGTCTGTTCATATCTTCTGCCCATTTTTGGATATGATTATCTGTTTTGTGTGTGTTGAGTTTGAGAAGTTCTTTCTAGATCCTGGATATCAACCTTTTGTCTGAACTGTCATTTACAAATATCTTCTCCCATTCCGTGGGTTGCCTTTTGATTGGTGGACTGTTCCCTTTGCTGTGCAGAAGCTTTTGATCTTGATGAAGTGCCAAAAGTTCATTTTCGCTTTTGTTTCCTTGGCCTTTGGAGACATATCTTGAAAGAAGTTGCTGTGGCTGATATCGAAGAGGTTACTGCCTATGTACTCCTCTAGGATTCTGAGAGAATCCTGTCTCACGTTGAGCTCCTTTATCGAGTTCGAGTTTATCATTGTGTATGGTGTAAGAGAATGGTCGAGTTTCATTCTTCTACATATCGCTGTCCAGTTTCCCCAGCACCATTGATTGAGGAGAATGTCTTTTGTTACATTGAATATTTTTTCCTGATTTCTCGACGATTATATCACAATAGAGTTGAGGGTCCATATCTAATCGGGATCGATTTGGGCAGAGCGCTCATGAAAATTAGCTGGCGTTGGACAACCATGGGGACCGCCTTGTTCCGCGTGGCCCAGGACCCTTTCTCACTCGGGGTATGTCCCAGCCACCCAAAAACGCGCCGAGACGACAGGGCCCGGCCGGGGGCCTCAGAGCCGGAGAGCTTGCTCCGAGCAGAGTTGATGGAGGGTCTGTGGTCGGGCATCCGGCTCCGCCTTGGAGGGAGGCCGGGGCGCCCGGGAAGGGATTGGCCTCTCTGGGGGAACAAAAAGATCTGTCGCTCCACAGCTGTGTCGCAGCCACGAAAGGGGCCGATGGCGCCGGGACGGTCGGAGGACTCGTGGAGCGGGACTCAGGGTTCCCCATGGGGAGGCCCGCAGGCTCAGGCCGCTGACAACGGAAGGCTGATCAAGCAGGCCTCGACCGGTCCCGGCTTTCGGGGCTGGCCCGGCCCCAGCTGCCAGCGAAGGGAGGGGACCACCAGAGTCTGAGGAGCGCGAGGCGTCGACTTGCCCACGCCAGCCTCACGGAGCTCCTCCTGGCTGTGCCGGATCACGACGACACGCGATCCCGGACAGGGCCCCGGGGGGGCGGCCCTGCGGCCCTGTGGTGCCCGAAGTGTGTTCGCCGGGCGTCTTCCGGCCAATTCTCACGAGCGTTCTGCCCAACTCGGGATCGATTTGGGCAGAACGCTCGTGAGAATTGGCCGGCGTTGGGCAGCCCTGGTCAGCGCCCAGTTCCGCGTGGAGCAGGGCCCTTTCTCGCTCAGGGCATGTCGCGGCCACCCGGAAAATGAGCCGCGACGATGGGGCGCGGCCGGCGGCCCCGGCGCCGGGGAGTTTTCCCCGAGCAGAGTGGATGGAGGCGCCGAGGCCGGGAGTCCGCCTCCGCCGTGGCGGGCGGCCGGGGCGCCCGAGGAGGGGGCTGGCCACTGTGGGGAAACGGATTGATCTCTCACTCCACGGCTGGGACGAAGACGCGAAAGATGCCGTTGTCGCCGGGACGGTCGGGGGACTCGTGGCGCGGGACTCAGGGTTCCCCATGGAGAGGACCCCAGGCTCAGGCCCCTGGCAACGGAAGGCTGAGCAAGCAGGCCCGGGCCCAGGCCCGGCTTTCAGGGCTGGCCCGGCCCCAGCTGCCGGCGCCAGGGAGGGGACCCCCGGAGGCTGAGGAGCGGGAGGCGTCGGCCTCCCCGCGGCACGCCTCCCGGAGCTCCTCCTGGCGGTGCCAGAACGCGACGACACGCGATTCCGGACAGGGCCCCGGGGGGGGCCGCCCTGCGGCCCTGTGGTGCCCGAAGTGTGTTCGCCGGGCGTTTTCCGGCCAATTCTCACGAGCGTTCTGCCCAAATCGATCCCGATTTGGGCAGAACGCTCGTGAGAATTGGCCGGCGTTGGGCAGCCCTGGTCAGCGCCCAGTTCCGCGTTGAGCAGGGCCCTTTCTCGCTCGGGGCATGTCGTGGCCACCCGGAAAACGGGCCGCGACGATGGGGCGCGGCCGGCAGCCACGGCGCCGGGGAGTTTTCCCCGAGCAGAGTGGATGCAGGCGCCGTGGCAGGGCGTCCGCCTCCGCCGTGGCGGGCGGCCGGGGCGCCTCTGGAGGGGGCTGGCCTCTGTGGGGAAACGGACTGGTCATTCACTCCGCGGCTAGGACGAAGCCGCGAAAGGTGCCGTTGTGGCCGGGACGGTCGGGGGACTCGTGGCGCGGGACTCAGTGTTCCCCATCGGGAGGCCCCCAGGCTCAGGCCCCTGGCAACGGAAGGCTGAGCAAGCAGGCCCGGGCCCGGGCCCGGCTTTCGGGGCTGGCCCGGCCCCAGCTGCCGGCGCCAGGGAGGGGACCCCCGGAGGCTGAGGAGCGGGAGGCGTCGGCCTCCCCGCGGCACGCCTCCCGGAGCTCCTCCTGGCGGTGCCGGAACGCGACGACACGCGATCCCGGACAGGGCCCCGGGGGGGGCCGCCCTGCGGCCCTGTGGTGCCCGAAGTGTGTTCGCCGGGCGTTTTCCGGCCAATTCTCACGAGCGTTCTGCCCAAATCGGGATCGATTTGGGCAGAACGCTCGTGAGAATTGGCCGGCGTTGGGCAGCCCTGGTCAGCGCCCAGTTCCGCGTGGAGCAGGGCCCTTTCTCGCTCGGGGCATGTCGCGGCCACCCGGAAAACGAGCCGCGACGATGGGGCGCGGCCGGCAGCCGCGGCGCCGGGGAGTTTTGCCCGAGCAGAGTGGATGGAGGCGCCGTGGCCGGGCGTCCGCCTCCGCCGTGGCGGGCGGCCGGGGCGCCCCTGGAGGGGGCTGGCCTCTGTGGGGAAACGGACTGGTCTCTCACTCCGCGGCTAGGTCGAAGCCGCGAAAGGTGCCGTTGTGGCCGGGACGGTCGGGGGACTCGTGGCGCGGGACTCAGGGTTCCCCATGGGGAGGCCCCCAGGCTCAGGCCCCTGGCAACGGAAGGCTGAGCAAGCAGGCCCGGGCCCGGGCCCGGCTTTCGGGGCTGGCCCGGCCCCAGCTGCCGGGGCCAGGTAGGGGACCCCCGGAGGCTGAGGAACGGGAGGCGTCGGCCTCCCGCGGCAAGCCTCCCGGAGCTCCTCCTGGCGGTGCCGGAACGCGACGACACGCGGTCCGGACAGGGCCCCGGGGGGGGCCGCCCTGCGGCCCTGTGGTGCCCGAAGTGTGTTCGCCGGGCGTTTTCCGGCCAATTCTCACGAGCGTTCTGCCCAAATCGGGATCGATTTGGGCAGAACGCTCGTGAGAATTGGCCGGCGTTGTGCAGCGCTGGTCAGCGCCCAGTTCCGCGTGGAGCAGGGCCCTTTCTCGCTCGGGGCATGTCGCGGCCACCCGGAAAACGAGCCGCGACCATGGGGCGCGGCCGGCAGCCGCGGCGCCGGGGAGTTTTCCCCGAGCAGAGTGGATGGAGGCGCCGAGGCCGGGCGTCCGCCTCCGCCGTGGCGGGCGGCCGGGGCGCCCCTGGAGGGGGCTGGCCTCTGTGGGGAAACGGACTGGTCTCTCACTCCGCGGCTAGGACGAAGCCGCGAAAGGTGCCGTTGTCGCCGGGACGGTCGGGGGACACGTGGCGCGGGACTCAGGGTTCCCCATGGGTTGGCCCCCAGGCTCAGGACCCTGGCAACGGAAGGCTGAGCAAGCAGGCCCGGCCCCGGGCCCGGCTTCCGGGGCTGGCCCGGCCCCAGCTGCCGGCGCCAGGGAGGGGACCCCCGGAGGCTGAGGAGCGGGAGGCGTCGGCCTCCCCGCGGCACGCCTCCCGGAGCTCCTCCTGGCGGTGCCGGAACGCGACGACACGCGGTCCCGGACAGGGCCCCGGGGGGGGCCGCCCTGCGGCCCTGTGGTGCCCGAAGTGTGTTCGCCGGGCGTTTTCCGGCCAATTCTCACGAGCGTTCTGCCCAAATCGGGATCGATTTGGGCAGAACGCTCGTGAGAATTGGCCGGCGTTGGGCAGCCCTGGTCAGCGCCCAGTTCCGCGTGGAGCAGGGCCCTTTCTCGCTCGGGGCATGTCGCGGCCACCCGGAAAACGAGCCGCGACGATGGGGCGCGTCCGGCAGCCGCGGCGCCGGGGAGTTTTCCCCGAGCAGAGTGGATGGAGGCGCCGTGGCCAGGCGTCCGCCTCCGCCGTGGCGGGCGGCCCGGGCGCCCCTGGAGGGGGCTGGCCTCTGTGGGGAAACGGACTGGTCTCTCAGTCCGCGGCTAGGACGAAGCCGCGAAAGATGCCGTTGTCGCCGGGACGGTCGGGGGACTCGTGGCGCGGGACTCAGGGTTCCCCATGGGGAGGCCCCAGGCTCAGGCCCCTGGCAACGGAAGGCTGAGCAAGCAGGCCCGGGCCCGGGACCGGCTTTCGGGGCTGGCCCGGCCCCAGCTGCCGGCGCCAGGAAGGGGACCCCTGGAGGCTGAGGAGCGGGAGGCGTCCTCCTCCCCGCGGCACGCCTCCCGGAGCTCCTCCTGGCGGTGCCGGAACGCGACGACACGCGATCCCGGACAGCGCCCCGGGGGGGGCGGCCCTGCGGCCCTGTGGTGCCCGAAGTGTGTTCGCCGGGCGTTTTCCGGCCAATTCTCACGAGCGTTCTGCCCAAATCGGGATCGATTTGGGCAGAACGCTCGTGAGAATTGGCCGGCGTTGGGCAGCCTGGCCAGCGCCCAGTGCCGCTTGGAGCAGGGCCCTTTCTCGCTCGGGGCATGGCGCGGCCACCCGGAAAACGAGCCGCGACGATGGGGCGCGGTCGGCGGCCCCGGCTCCGGGGAGTTTCCGCGAGCAGAGTGGATGGAGGCGCCGTGGCCGGGCGTCCGCCTCCGCCGTGGCGGGCGGCCGGGGCGCCCGTGGAGGGGGCTGGCCTCTGTGGTGGAACGGAGTGATCTCTCACTCCACGGCTGTGACGAAGCCGCGAAAGGTGCCATTGTCGCCGGGACGGTCGGGGGGATTCGTGGCGCGGGACTCAGGGTTCCCCATGCGGAGGCCCCCAGGCTCAGGCCACTGGCAACGGAAGGCTGAGCAAGCAGGTCCGGGCCCGGGCCCGGCTTTCAGGGCTGGCCCGGCCCCAGCTGCCGGCGCCAGGGAGGGGACCCCCGGAGGCTGAGGAGCGGGAGGCGTCAGCCGCCCTGCGGCACGCCTCCCGGAGCTCCTCCTGGCGGTGCCGGAACGCGACGACACGCGATCCCGGACAGGGCCCCGGGGGGGGGCCGCCCTGCGGCCCTGTGGTGCCCGAAGTGTGTTCGCCGGGCGTTTTCCGGCCAATTCTCACGAGCGTTCTGCCCAAATCGGGATCGATTTGGGCAGAACGCTCGTGAGAATTGGCCGGCGTTGGGCAGCCCTGGTCAGCGCCCAGTTCCGCGTGGAGCAGGGCCCTTTCTCGCTCGGGACATGTCGCGGCCACCCGGAAAACAAGCCGCGACGATGGGCCGCGGCCGGCAGCCGCGGCGCCGGGGAGTTTTCCCCGAGCAGAGTGGATGGAGGCGCCGTGGCCGGGCGTCCACGTCCGCCGTGGCGGGCGGCCGGGGCGCCCCTGGAGGGGGCTGGCCTCTGTGGGGAAACGGACTGGTCTCTCACTCCGCGGCTAGGACGAAGCCGCGAAAGGTGCCGTTGTGGCCGGGACGGTCGGGGGACTCGTGGCGCGGGACTCAGGTTTCCCCATGGGGAGGCCCCAAGGCTCAGGCCCCTGGCAACGGAAGGCTGAGCAAGCAGGCCCGGGCCCGGGCCCGGCTTTCGGGGCTGGCCCGGCCCCAGCTGCCGGCGCTAGGGAGGGGACCCCCGGAGGCTGAGGAGCGGGAGGCGTCAGCCGCCCTGCGGCACGCCTCCCGGAGCTCCGTGCCGGAACGCGACGACACGCGATCCCGGACAGGGCCCCGGGGGGGGCCGCCCTGCGGCCCTGTGGTGCCCGAAGTGTGTTCGCCGGGCCTTTTCCGGCCAATTCTCACGAGCGCTCGTGAGAATTGGCCGGCGTTGGGCAGTCCTGGTCAGCGCCCAGTTCCGCGTGGAGCAGGGCCCTTTCTCGCTCGGGGCATGTCGCGGCCACCCGGAAAACGAGCTGCGACGATGGGGCGGGGCCGGCAGCCGCGGCGCAGGGGAGTTTTCCCCGAGCAGAGTGGATGGAGGCGCCGTGGCCGGGCGTCCGCCTCCGCCGTGGCGGGCTGCCGCGGCGCCCCTGGAGGGGGCTGGCCTCTGTGGGGAAACGGACTGGTCTCTCACTCCGCGGCTAGGACGAAGCCGCGAAAGGTGCCGTTGTCGCCGGGACGGTCGGGGGACTCGTGGCGCGGGACTCAGGGTTCCCCATGGGGAGGCCCCCAGGCTCATGCCCCTGGCAACGGAAGGCTGAGCAAGCAGGCCCGGGCCCGGGCCCGGCTTTCGGGGCTGGCCCGGCCCCTGCTGCCGGCGCCACGGAGGGGACCCCCGGAGGCTGAGGAGCGGGAGGCGTCGGCCGCCCCGCGGCACGCCTCCCGGAGCTCCTCCTGGCGGTGCCGGAACGCGACGACACGCGATCCCGGACAGGGCCCCGGGGCGGGCCGCCCTGCGGCCCTGTGGTGCCCGAAGTGTGTTCGCCGGGCGTTTTCCGGCCAATTCTCACGAGCGTTCTGCCCAAATCGGGATCGATTTGGGCAGAACGCTCGTGAGAATTGGCCGGCGTTGGGCAGCCCTGGTCAGCGCCCAGTTCGGCGTGGAGCAGGGCCCTTTCTCGCTCGGGGCATGTCGCGGCCACCCGGAAAACGAGCCGCGACGATGGGGCGCGGCCGGCAGCTGCGGCGCCGGGGAGTTTTCCCCGAGCAGAGTGGATGGAGGCGCCGTGGCCGGGCGCCCGCCTCCTCCGTGGCAGGCGGCCGGGGCGCCCCTGGAGGGGGCTGGCCTCTGTGGGGAAACGGACTGGTCTCTCACTCCGCGGCTAGGACGAAGCCGCGAAAGGTGCCGTTGTCGCCGGGACGGTCGGGGGACTCGTGGCGCGGGACTCAGGGTTCCCCATGGGGAGGCCCCCAGGCTCAGGCCCCTGGCAACGGAAGGCTGAGCAAGAAGGCCCGGGGCCGGGCCCGGCTTTCGGGGCTGGCCCGGCCCCCGCTGCCGGCGCCAGGGAGGGGACCCCCGGAGGCTGAGGAGCGGGAGGCGTCGGCCGCCCCGCGGCACGCCTCCCGGAGCTCCTCCTGGCGGTGCCGGAACGCGACGACACGCGATCCCGGACAGGGCCCCGGGGGGGGCCGCCCTGCGGCCCTGTGGTGCCCGAAGTGTGTTCGCCGGGCGTTTTCCGGCCAATTCTCACGAGCGTTCTGCCCAAATCGGGATCGATTTGGGCAGAACGCTCGTGAGAATTGGCCGGCGTTGGGCAGCCCTGGTCAGCGCCCAGTTCCGCGTGGAGCAGGGCCCTTTCTCGCTCGGGGCATGTCGCGGCCACCCGGAAAGCGAGCCGCGACGATGGGGCGCGGCCGGCAGCCGCGGCGCCGGGGAGATTTCCCCGAGCAGAGTGGATGGAGGCGCCGTGGCCGGGCGTCCGCCTCCGCCGTGGCGGGCGGCCGGGGCGCCCCTGGAGGGGGCTGGCCTCTGTGGGGAAACGGACTGGTCTCTCACTCCGCGACTAGGACGAAGCCGCGAAAGGTGCCGTTGTCGCCGGGACGGTCGGGGGACTCGTGGCGCGGGACTCAGGGTTCCCCATGGGGAGGCCCCCAGGCTCAGGCCCCTGGCAACGGAAGGCTGAGCAAGCAGGCCCGGGCCCGGTCCCGGCTTTCGGGGCTGGCCCGGCCCCAGCTGCCGGCGCCAGGGAGGGGACCCCCGGAGGCTGAGGAGCGGGAGGCGTCGGCCTCCCCGCGGCACGCCTCCCGGTGCTCCTCCTGGCGGTGCCGGAACGCGACGACACGCGATCCCGGACAGGGCCCCGGGGGGGGGGCCGCCCTGCGGCCCTGTGTTGCCCAAAGTGTGTTCGCCGGGCGTTTTCCGGCCAATTCTCACGAGCGTTCTGCCAAATCGGGATCGATTTGGGCAGAACGCTCGTGAGAATTGGCCGGCGTTGGGCAGCCCTGGTCAGCGCCCAGTTCCGCGTGGAGCAGGGCCCTTTCTCGCTCGGGGCATGTCGCGGCCACCCGGAAAACGAGCCACGACGATGGAACCAGATGGGCCTTCATATTTATACTGACCTATATACTTACTGGAGTCCATTATGGAAAGATTTCCATCTGGGTGTGAGGCTGAGTCCTGTGGTATTGCTCAGGCATCCCCAAATCCTAGGGCTTTGGAGCCCACCCTTAGGGGACGGAGACATGAGAACCCAAGCTAGGGATAGAGTTAGGGCCGAAGGACATTGCAGGCCCAAACAGCTGACAGTGTGTGTGGTTCCTAGAGGCTGGAATTAAGGATGAGTGTTCTGTTTCTGATCAGGCACAGGGTTTGTGACCTAGAGGCCACTGAAATTGGGGGTTTGCTGGTATAGGCTCAGATGGGCAGGCATTTTAATCCTGCTTTGAATACTTTCTAGAGGTCTACATGGCACGCTTTCCTCCTGTCTGTTAGGATGAGTCCTGTGGTATGGCTAAGGTGACCCCAGTCCGTGGGGTAGGGAGCCAGACCCCTAGGAATTGAATGCTCAGAACACAAACTAAGCTTCAGTTAGGGGTTAGGAGCATGGCAGGCCCAATCTGATGGTGGTGTGGCAAGCTATCCAGAGGGCTGAGTACAGAGGGATGGATAGAGTAAGTGTCAGGTTCAGGTTTGTGTCCAGCTGCTGACTCTGGGTGAACTCAGTGGTGCGTGGCAGATTTCTCCTGCTCAGAATCCTTTGCAGAGTCCCAAATGGTATGGTTTCCTTCTGGGTGGCAGGCAGAGATCTCAAATATTGCTCAGGGGTCCCCATCCGTGGGACTTGGGTGCCAGTCCTCTGGGGACAGAGCATGAAACCCCAACCTAGGGTTGGGGCTAGGTCCCAGCAACATGACAGGCCTGATTTGCTGGTGCTGTGCAGAGCTCTCACGGGGACTGAGTAGAGAACATGGGTCAGTCTGAGTCAGGCTCCGGGTTGGTGGCCATGGGGGGAAAGGCAGATTTCTCCTGCTCTCAGTCCTTGGCAGAGTTCCAATTCTACTGTTTCCTTCTGGGTTGAAGACAGAGTCCTCTGGCATTTCTCAGGGGTCCCACATATGTGGGGCTTTGGTACCTGTATTCTTGGGACACAAGACAGAAAATGTACCTAAGTTTTGGTTAGGGCTGAGGGTCATGTCAGTCTCAATAGGCCACCCTGAGAGGAGTGACCTGGGGAGCAGAGTTGAGGACGTGGGTCAGTGTGAGTGTTAAGATCCAGGTGTGAACGGGGGGTGCTGAAAGTGGGATAGCCTCAGGGGGCCAAGAAATATTCTGGTATAGTTCAGGTGTAACCCATCAGCGGAGCTTTGGTGTCAATCATCAGAGGACAGAAGACTGAAAACACAACCTAGGGCTTGGAAAAGAGCACAGGGGCATGGCTGGCCTGATCTGCTGGTGCCGAGGCTAGATGTCTGGGGTACTGAGTTGAGGGCCATGGTCAGGTGGTGCATTACGATCTGGGTTTGTGCCTGGGGGGTGGCCGAAGGTGGAGGTGGCTTCAGGGAGCATGAAGATTTCTCCCATTCCGATGGTTCTGTGCAGCTCCAAACAGAACGGTTTCCTCCCGGGTGGCAGACAGAGCACTGGGTTGTGGCTCAGGGGTCCAAATATGGAGGAATTGGGGGACCAGCCTCTGGGGATGAAGACTGAAAATGCAACCTAGGCTTAAGGTTAGGGTCAGGGGCATGGCAGGCCCAATTTGCTGGCACTGAGAAGGGATCCCAGGGGGATGAATTGAGGGCAGAGGTCCGGTGGCATGAGAGGGTCCAGGTTTGTGGTCAGGGGACCGCTGAAGGAGGGGGTTGTGCTCAGGGAGGCATGCAGTTTCTCCCACTCTGAGTGTTCTACTCAGTTTCAAATGGCACGGTTTCCTCCTGGGTGGTAGGCAGGCTGAGTGCCAGCCTCCACATTTGTGGCCCAATAGTGCGCAGAGGGTGGGGGATAGCCTCGGGTGAACCGTGCAGGTTTCTCCCGCTCTGAGGATTCGACACAGCTCCAAACAGCATGGTTTCCTCCTGCATGGTGGACAGAGTCCTGAGGTGTCACTCAGGATTCTTTAATCTTGGGGTCTTGGGGTCAGGACTCTTGGGGATGATACCTGAAAACCAAAATTAGGGATAGGGTTAAGGCCTAGGGCCATGGTAGACCTGATATGCCAGTGCAGAGGCAGGTGCCCTGGTGCGCTGAGTTGAGCTCGGGTGTCAGACGGGGCCTTAGCCTCTAGGTGTGTGTCCAGACGTTCGCATAACCTGGGGGTGACTTCAGGGGTGCATGGAAGTTTCTCCAGCTCTGAGGGTTCAGCGCAGCTCCAAACAGCACAGCGGTGCCCTGCGTGGCAGGCAGATTCCCAGCATGAGTATCAGGCATCCTCAATCCTTGTGACGCAGTATGTGGTCTATTCTGGAGAAGGTTCCATGTGCACTTGAGAAGAATGAGTATTCTGTTGTTTTAGGGTGGAATGTTCTGTATATGTCTATGAGGTCCATCTGGTCCAATGTTTCATTCAATGCTCTTATTTCTTTTTTAATTTTCTGCTTCGATGATCTGTCTATTTCTGAGAGAGGCGTATGAAGATCTCCTACTATTATTGTATTCATATCAATATGACTCTTTATCTTGATTAATAGTTTTCTTATGGAATTGGGTGCTCCCATATTGGGGGCATAGATATTCACAATTGTTAGATCATCTTGGCGGATAGTCCCTTTAAGAATTATGGAGTGTCCTTCTGTATCTCTGACTACAGTCTTTAGTTTAAAATCTAATTTATCTGATATGAAAATCGCTACCCCGGCCTTCTTTTGAGGCCCATTGGCATGAAAGATGCTTCTCCATCCGTTCACTTTCAGTCTGGGTGTATCCTTAGGTTCAAAATGGGTCTCTTGTAGACAACATATGGATGGGTCCTGTCGTTTTATCCAATCTGCAACCCTGTGTCGTTTTATGGGCGCATTTAGGCCATTCACATTGAGAGTGGTTATTGAGAGATAGGTTTTGATTCATGTCATGTTGCCTTTGAAGTCTTTCTGTCTGTAGATTGTTTCTATATTTCTGTTCAATGATATTCTTGGGATTTTTTCTCTTTTATAGGACCCCCCCCTTAATATTTCCTGCAGTGTCGGCTTGCTGGTTGCATAGTCTTTTAAGCCTTGCTGGTCTTGGAAACTCTTTATCTCTCCATCCATTTTAAATGTCAGTCTTGCCGGATAGAGTATTCTTGGTTGCATGTTCTTCTCATTTAGTACTCTGAATATATTTTGCCAGCCCTTCCTGGCTTGCCAGGTCTCTGTGAAAAGGTCTGACGTTATTCTAATGGGCTTGGATGCCCACTCTCACCACTCTTGTTCAACATAGTATTAGAAGTCCTAGCAACGGCAATCAGACAACAAAGAGAAATAAAAGGTATCCAAATTGGCAAGGAAGAAGTCAAACTCTCTCTCTTCGCAGATGACATGATTTTTTATATGGAAAACCCCAAAGACTCCACCCCCAAACTACTAGACTCATACAGCAATTCAGTAACGTGGCAGGATACAAAGTCAATGTACAGAAATCAGTGGCTTTCTTATACACTAACAGTGAAAATACAGAAAGGGAAATTAGAGAATCGATTCCATTTACTAGAGCACCAAGAACCATAAGATACCTGGGAATAAACCTAACCAAAGAGGTAAAGGATCTGTACTCGAGGAACTACAGAACACTCATGAAAGAAATTGAAGAAGACCCAAAAAGATGGAAGACAATTCCATGCTCTTGGATTGGAAGAATAAACATTGTTAAAATGTTTATACTGCCTAGAGCAATCTATGCTTTTAATGCCATTCCGATCAAAATTCCACCGGTAGTTTTCAAAGAGCTGGAGCCAATAATCCTAAAATTTGTATGGAATCAGAAGAGACCCCGAATTGCTAAGGCAATGTTGAAAAACAAAAACAAAACTGGCGGCATCACGTTACCCGATTTTAAGCTTTACTACAAAGCTGCGATCACCAAGACAGCGTGGCCCTGGCATAAAAACAGACACATAGACCAGTGGAACAGAGTGGAGAGCCCAGATATGGACCCTCAACTCCACGGTGAAATAATGTTCGACAAAACAGGAAAAAATATTCAATGGAAAAAAAGACAGTCTCTTCAATCAATGGTGCTGGGAAAACTGGACAGCTATATGTAGAATAATGAAACTCAACCATTCTCTTACACTCGAAATGGATAAAAGACCTCATCATGAGACAGGAATCCATCAGAATCCTAGAGGAGAACATAGGCAGTAACCTCTTCGATATCAGCCACAGCAACTTCTTTCAAGATATGTCTCCAAAGGCCAAGGAAACAAAAGCGAAAATAAACTTTTGGCACTTCATCAAGATCAAAAGCTTCTGCACAGCAAAGGAAACAGTCCACCAAACAAAAAGGCAACCCACGGAATGGGAGAAGATATTTGCAAATGACAGTACAGACAAAAGGTTGATATCCAGGATCTAGAAAGAACTTCTCAAACTCAACACACACAAAACAGAGAATCATATCCAAAAATGGGCAGAAGATATGAACAGACACTTCTCCAACGAAGACATACAAATGGCTATCAGACACATGAAAAAATGTTCATCATCACTAGCCATCAGGGAGATTCAAATGAAAACCACATTGAGATACCACCTGACACCAGTTAGAATGGCCAAAATGAGCAAGACAGGAAACAACGTGTGTTGGAGAGGATGTGGAGAAAGGGGAACCCTCTTACACTGTTGGTGGGAATGCAAGTTGGTGCAGCCACTTTGGAGAACAGTGTGGAGATTCCTCCAGAAATTAAGAATAGAGCTTCCCTATGACCCTGCAATTGCACTGCTGGGTATTTACCCCAAAGATACAGATGTAGTGAAAAGAAGAGCCATCTGTACCCCAATGCTTATTGTAGCAATGGCTATGCTCACCAAACTGTGGAAAGAACCAAGATGCCCTTCAACGGATGAATGGATAAGGAAGATGTGGTCCATATACGCAATGGAGTATTATGCCTCCATCAGAAAGGATGAATACCCAACTTTTGTAGCAACATGGACGGGACTGGAAGAAATTATGCTGAGCGAAATAAGTCAAGCAGAGAGAGAGTCATGTATCATATGGTCTCCCTTATTTGTGGAGCATAGCAAATAACACGGAGGACATAGGGAGATGGAGAGGAGAGGGAGTTGAGAGAAACTGGAAGGGGAGATGAACCATGAGAGACTATGGACTCTGAAAAACAACCAGAGGGTTTTGGAGGGGCAGGGTGGGGTGGGAGTTTGAGGAATCAGGTGGTGGTTAATAGGGAGGGCACGTACTGCATGGAGCACTGGGTGTGATGCCAAAACAATGAACACTGTTATGCTGTAAATAAACAAATAAAAAAAAAAATGAGTCTATGGAAGGCCCGGCAGTGCCAGTTCACTCCACTGGAGGGAGTGGTGAGCCGTGGTGTGAGATACCCTGGAAGGCATGGCGATGCTGCTTGCCACCACTGGAGGCAGCGGCGAGCTGCCATGGGAAACACACCTGAAGAGGAGTCAGTGCAGCTTGCTGGCTCTGAAGGCAGGGCGGAGGTGCCCGGTGAGAGACCCTGAAACGTGAGGCACTACAGCTTATTTTTACAGGATGGAGTGGTGAGCTGTATAGTCTCTGTTTCTCCAGGCTCAAGGGTGGTGGTAAGAATTGATGGAGCCTGTCCCCCACTCAGCATTGTGCCCTCTTTCCCCAGGTTTGCTGGTAATGTGCTGTCAGGATGGTTCAGGAGGGTCCTCCCAGTTGGGCTCTGGAGCCAGGGGAACCAAACCCGACTCATGGTGCATTTGGAACCGAGGAGCTGAGTGTTTGTTTGGAAAAGTATGTTTGTTTCTCCAAAAAGGACAAGGGCATTGACCAGCTTGAGAGGGAAGTGAATGACCAGTTAAGAAACAAGCCTGTGTCTCTCCTTCTCCCAGGAATCAGAGCAGATGTGCAGGCTTTAGGTGGGAGACGCCTGCTTATCTGCACCTGACAACCCTTCTTCACTCTGGCTCCATGAGACCTGAAGTTTGGAAGTCAGCGTCTGAGTCAGTCATGCAGCTTGTCCCAGGACGTCAGTGTTCAGAGAAAACAGCAGGCCTGTGGGTGGCAATGTCACATCCATGCCAGGATGGCAGGTAAAAATTCCCTTTCACCCCAAATTTCCTGGGCTTTTCTCTTGTCTCCAGTGGAGCTCACAAATGGCACCCTGAACCAGCTGTAAGCAATCTCGTGTGGGTGCCAGAGCTCCTGAGTTTCTCTGCAGGGAGCACCTGGCAGGGATCTCATTTTCTGTTTATTTCTGGCTTACAAAGGTATTTGGAACATCTCTTTCCTAGGAAATCCCTTGGATTCGAAAGGGAAGGTGAGATTGACTTGGTGTGCCTTTTGAACATAGAAAGTATTCCTTCACCGAACAGTGTTTACTCCACTGGGCCTAGACTCTGGTGGAACGGCTGGCATCTAGAGTGAGGTGGCTGTTTGTGGTCAGATAGAGACTTGGATGATGGCTTCTTCTTTGTCCAAGGTGATGTATCCTAATGGATTCGTCTTTGAATCCAAAGAGTTCCAATGAGGGCAGAGGGAAAATTCAAAATGATTCCAAGGAGTCTTGGACAATTTAAAAGGGATGCTTGTCTTCCTAGGTTCACTCAAACGGCTATATATGGTTGGACATGCTGTATTTTCTCTGCAGTTTCATGGGTAGTGAAGTCAGAAGGAGAGTCTTTGGGAATTTCCCTGGATAAAGGCACTCTGTTGGCTTCAAGGGACTTGGTGTCAGGAACCCTGGGCTGAATTTCTGTGGCTGCTTTCCTGATGCTCAGTGAGTCAGGGTTTCCCACAGGTTTTATATTTCCTCCTTAGGAAATTGCTGGCAGGGAATGTTCTGTTTAAAGTGGAACCCTCGGGGGCACCTGTGTGGCTCAGTGGGTTAAGCCACTGCCTTCGGCTCAGGTCATGGTCTCAGGGTCCTGAGATCGAGCCCCGCATTGGGCTCTCTGCTCAGCGGGGAGTCTGCTTCGTCCTCTCTCTCTGCCTGCCTCTCTGCCTACTTGTGACCTCTGTCAAATAAATAAATAAAATCTAAAAAAAAAAAAAAAACAAAACCCAAAACCGGGACCCTCCTACATTGTTGGTGGGCCTGCGTGTTGTTGCAGCCACTCTTGGAAAGAATACAGTCTGTCCTCCAAAAGCTAAGAACTGAACAACAGTAGGATCCAGCAATTGTCCTCCTAGTTATTTCCCTAAAGGGCACAAAAATGCACATTCAGTGGGGTATAAGCACCGTGATATTTACAGCAGCATTTTCAACCATTGTAAAACAATGGAGGGAGACCAAATGTCCATTCACTGATGAGTGATATATATATATATATATATATATATATATATATCACTCGTATATATCATATGTGTGTGTGTGTGTGTGTATGTGTATTCATTCTCCCACATCTTCTTAATGGAATAGGATCCAGGTTCAAAAAGGATGAAATCTTACCATCTGCAAGGATGTGGATGGATCTACAGTGGATTTAGCTAAGTAAAATCAGTAAGAAAAGACCAATAGCCTATATCTTGACCTCTATGGAATTTCAGAAAGAAAACAGATGAACATAGTGAGGGGAGAAAGGCCAATGAGGAAACAGACTCTAACCTAGAGCAAAATCGAGGGTTGCTAGGGGGCAGGGGTGTGGGGCGAAGGGTTAAGTGGGTGACAGCTATTAGGGAGAGTACTTGTTGTGATGAGCTCTGGGTGTTCTATGCAGGTGAGCAGCCTCCCGGAGCTCCTCCTGGCGGTGCCGGAACGCGACGACACGCGATCCCGGACAGGGCCCCGGGGGGGGGCCGCCCTGCGGCCCTGTGGTGCCCGAAGTGTGTTCGCCGGGCGTTTTCCGGCCAATTCTCACGAGCGTTCTGCCCAAATCGGGATCGATTTGGGCAGAACGCTCGTGAGAATTGGCCGGCGTTGGGCAGCCCTGGTCAGCGCCCAGTTCCGCGTGGAGCAGGGCCCTTTCTCGCTCGGGGCATGTCGCGGCCACCCGGAAAACGAGCCGTGACGATGGGGCGCGTCCGGCAGCCGCGGCCCCGGGGAGTTTTCCCCGAGCAGAGTGGATGGAGGCGCCGTGGCCGGGCGTCCGCCTCCGCCGTGGCGGGCGGCCGGGGCGCCCCTGGAGGGGGCTGGCCTCTGTGGGGAAACGGTCTGGTCTCTCACTCCGCGGCTAGGACGAAGCCGCGAAAGGTGCCGTTGTGGCCGGGACGGTCGGGGGACTCGTGGCGCGGGACTCAGGGTTCCCCATGAGGAGGCCCCCAGGCTCAGGCCCCTGGCAACGGAAGGCTGAGCAAGCAGGCCCGGGCCCGGTCCCGGCTTTCGGGGCTGGCCCGGCCCCAGCTGCCGGCGCCAGGGAGGGGACCCCCGGAGGCTGAGGAGCGGGAGGCGTCGGCCTCCCCGCGGCACGCCTCCCGGTGCTCCTCCTGGCGGTGCCGGAACGCGACGACACGCGATCCCGGACAGGGCCCCGGGGGGGGGGCCGCCCTGCGGCCCTGTGTTGCCCAAAGTGTGTTCGCCGGGCGTTTTCCGGCCAATTCTCACGAGCGTTCTGCCAAATCGGGATCGATTTGGGCAGAACGCTCGTGAGAATTGGCCGGCGTTGGGCAGCCCTGGTCAGCGCCCAGTTCCGCGTGGAGCAGGGCCCTTTCTCGCTCGGGGCATGTCGCGGCCACCCGGAAAACGAGCCACGACGATGGAACCAGATGGGCCTTCATATTTATACTGACCTATATACTTACTGGAGTCCATTATGGAAAGATTTCCATCTGGGTGTGAGGCTGAGTCCTGTGGTATTGCTCAGGCATCCCCAAATCCTAGGGCTTTGGAGCCCACCCTTAGGGGACGGAGACATGAGAACCCAAGCTAGGGATAGAGTTAGGGCCGAAGGACATTGCAGGCCCAAACAGCTGACAGTGTGTGTGGTTCCTAGAGGCTGGAATTAAGGATGAGTGTTCTGTTTCTGGTCAGGCACAGGGTTTGTGACCTAGAGGCCACTGAAATTGGGGGTTTGCTGGTATAGGCTCAGATGGGCAGGCATTTTAATCCTGCTTTGAATACTTTCTAGAGGTCTACATGGCACGCTTTCCTCCTGTCTGTTAGGATGAGTCCTGTGGTATGGCTAAGGTGACCCCAGTCCGTGGGGTAGGGAGCCAGACCCCTAGGAATTGAATGCTCAGAACACAAACTAAGCTTCAGTTAGGGGTTAGGAGCATGGCAGGCCCAATCTGATGGTGGTGTGGCAAGCTATCCAGAGGGCTGAGTACAGAGGGATGGATAGAGTAAGTGTCAGGTTCAGGTTTGTGTCCAGCTGCTGACTCTGGGTGAACTCAGTGGTGCGTGGCAGATTTCTCCTGCTCAGAATCCTTTGCAGAGTCCCAAATGGTATGGTTTCCTTCTGGGTGGCAGGCAGAGATCTCAAATATTGCTCAGGGGTCCCCATCCGTGGGACTTGGGTGCCAGTCCTCTGGGGACAGAGCATGAAACCCCAACCTAGGGTTGGGGCTAGGTCCCAGCAACATGACAGGCCTGATTTGCTGGTGCTGTGCAGAGCTCTCACGGGGACTGAGTAGAGAACATGGGTCAGTCTGAGTCAGGCTCCGGGTTGGTGGCCATGGGGGGAAAGGCAGATTTCTCCTGCTCTCAGTCCTTGGCAGAGTTCCAATTCTACTGTTTCCTTCTGGGTTGAAGACAGAGTCCTCTGGCATTTCTCAGGGGTCCCACATATGTGGGGCTTTGGTACCTGTATTCTTGGGACACAAGACAGAAAATGTACCTAAGTTTTGGTTAGGGCTGAGGGTCATGTCAGTCTCAATAGGCCACCCTGAGAGGAGTGACCTGGGGAGCAGAGTTGAGGACGTGGGTCAGTGTGAGTGTTAAGATCCAGGTGTGAACGGGGGGTGCTGAAAGTGGGATAGCCTCAGGGGGCCAAGAAATATTCTGGTATAGTTCAGGTGTAACCCATCAGCGGAGCTTTGGTGTCAATCATCAGAGGACAGAAGACTGAAAACACAACCTAGGGCTTGGAAAAGAGCACAGGGGCATGGCTGGCCTGATCTGCTGGTGCCGAGGCTAGATGTCTGGGGTACTGAGTTGAGGGCCATGGTCAGGTGGTGCATTACGATCTGGGTTTGTGCCTGGGGGGTGGCCGAAGGTGGAGGTGGCTTCAGGGAGCATGAAGATTTCTCCCATTCCGATGGTTCTGTGCAGCTCCAAACAGAACGGTTTCCTCCCGGGTGGCAGACAGAGCACTGGGTTGTGGCTCAGGGGTCCAAATATGGAGGAATTGGGGGACCAGCCTCTGGGGATGAAGACTGAAAATGCAACCTAGGCTTAAGGTTAGGGTCAGGGGCATGGCAGGCCCAATTTGCTGGCACTGAGAAGGGATCCCAGGGGGATGAATTGAGGGCAGAGGTCCGGTGGCATGAGAGGGTCCAGGTTTGTGGTCAGGGGACCGCTGAAGGAGGGGGTTGTGCTCAGGGAGGCATGCAGTTTCTCCCACTCTGAGTGTTCTACTCAGTTTCAAATGGCACGGTTTCCTCCTGGGTGGTAGGCAGGCTGAGTGCCAGCCTCCACATTTGTGGCCCAATAGTGCGCAGAGGGTGGGGGATAGCCTCGGGTGAACCGTGCAGGTTTCTCCCGCTCTGAGGATTCGACACAGCTCCAAACAGCATGGTTTCCTCCTGCATGGTGGACAGAGTCCTGAGGTGTCACTCAGGATTCTTTAATCTTGGGGTCTTGGGGTCAGGACTCTTGGGGATGATACCTGAAAACCAAAATTAGGGATAGGGTTAAGGCCTAGGGCCATGGTAGACCTGATATGCCAGTGCAGAGGCAGGTGCCCTGGTGCGCTGAGTTGAGCTCGGGTGTCAGACGGGGCCTTAGCCTCTAGGTGTGTGTCCAGACGTTCGCATAACCTGGGGGTGACTTCAGGGGTGCATGGAAGTTTCTCCAGCTCTGAGGGTTCAGCGCAGCTCCAAACAGCACAGCGGTGCCCTGCGTGGCAGGCAGATTCCCAGCATGAGTATCAGGCATCCTCAATCCTTGTGACGCAGTATGTGGTCTATTCTGGAGAAGGTTCCATGTGCACTTGAGAAGAATGAGTATTCTGTTGTTTTAGGGTGGAATGTTCTGTATATGTCTATGAGGTCCATCTGGTCCAATGTTTCATTCAATGCTCTTATTTCTTTTTTAATTTTCTGCTTCGATGATCTGTCTATTTCTGAGAGAGGCGTATGAAGATCTCCTACTATTATTGTATTCATATCAATATGACTCTTTATCTTGATTAATAGTTTTCTTATGGAATTGGGTGCTCCCATATTGGGGGCATAGATATTCACAATTGTTAGATCATCTTGGCGGATAGTCCCTTTAAGAATTATGGAGTGTCCTTCTGTATCTCTGACTACAGTCTTTAGTTTAAAATCTAATTTATCTGATATGAAAATCGCTACCCCGGCCTTCTTTTGAGGCCCATTGGCATGAAAGATGCTTCTCCATCCGTTCACTTTCAGTCTGGGTGTATCCTTAGGTTCAAAATGGGTCTCTTGTAGACAACATATGGATGGGTCCTGTCGTTTTATCCAATCTGCAACCCTGTGTCGTTTTATGGGCGCATTTAGGCCATTCACATTGAGAGTGGTTATTGAGAGATAGGTTTTGATTCATGTCATGTTGCCTTTGAAGTCTTTCTGTCTGTAGATTGTTTCTATATTTCTGTTCAATGATATTCTTGGGATTTTTTCTCTTTTATAGGACCCCCCCCCTTAATATTTCCTGCAGTGTCGGCTTGCTGGTTGCATAGTCTTTTAAGCCTTGCTGGTCTTGGAAACTCTTTATCTCTCCATCCATTTTAAATGTCAGTCTTGCCGGATAGAGTATTCTTGGTTGCATGTTCTTCTCATTTAGTACTCTGAATATATTTTGCCAGCCCTTCCTGGCTTGCCAGGTCTCTGTGAAAAGGTCTGACGTTATTCTAATGGGCTTGGATGCCCACTCTCACCACTCTTGTTCAACATAGTATTAGAAGTCCTAGCAACGGCAATCAGACAACAAAGAGAAATAAAAGGTATCCAAATTGGCAAGGAAGAAGTCAAACTCTCTCTCTTCGCAGATGACATGATTTTTTATATGGAAAACCCCAAAGACTCCACCCCCAAACTACTAGACTCATACAGCAATTCAGTAACGTGGCAGGATACAAAGTCAATGTACAGAAATCAGTGGCTTTCTTATACACTAACAGTGAAAATACAGAAAGGGAAATTAGAGAATCGATTCCATTTACTATAGCACCAAGAACCATAAGATACCTGGGAATAAACCTAACCAAAGAGGTAAAGGATCTGTACTCGAGGAACTACAGAACACTCATGAAAGAAATTGAAGAAGACCCAAAAAGATGGAAGACAATTCCATGCTCTTGGATTGGAAGAATAAACATTGTTAAAATGTTTATACTGCCTAGAGCAATCTATGCTTTTAATGCCATTCCGATCAAAATTCCACCGGTAGTTTTCAAAGAGCTGGAGCCAATAATCCTAAAATTTGTATGGAATCAGAAGAGACCCCGAATTGCTAAGGCAATGTTGAAAAACAAAAACAAAACTGGCGGCATCACGTTACCCGATTTTAAGCTTTACTACAAAGCTGCGATCACCAAGACAGCGTGGCCCTGGCATAAAAACAGACACATAGACCAGTGGAACAGAGTGGAGAGCCCAGATATGGACCCTCAACTCCACGGTGAAATAATGTTCGACAAAACAGGAAAAAATATTCAATGGAAAAAAAGACAGTCTCTTCAATCAATGGTGCTGGGAAAACTGGACAGCTATATGTAGAATAATGAAACTCAACCATTCTCTTACACTCGAAATGGATAAAAGACCTCATCATGAGACAGGAATCCATCAGAATCCTAGAGGAGAACATAGGCAGTAACCTCTTCGATATCAGCCACAGCAACTTCTTTCAAGATATGTCTCCAAAGGCCAAGGAAACAAAAGCGAAAATAAACTTTTGGCACTTCATCAAGATCAAAAGCTTCTGCACAGCAAAGGAAACAGTCCACCAAACAAAAAGGCAACCCACGGAATGGGAGAAGATATTTGCAAATGACAGTACAGACAAAAGGTTGATATCCAGGATCTATAAAGAACTTCTCAAACTCAACACACACAAAACAGAGAATCATATCCAAAAATGGGCAGAAGATATGAACAGACACTTCTCCAACGAAGACATACAAATGGCTATCAGACACATGAAAAAATGTTCATCATCACTAGCCATCAGGGAGATTCAAATGAAAACCACATTGAGATACCACCTGACACCAGTTAGAATGGCCAAAATGAGCAAGACAGGAAACAACGTGTGTTGGAGAGGATGTGGAGAAAGGGGAACCCTCTTACACTGTTGGTGGGAATGCAAGTTGGTGCAGCCACTTTGGAGAACAGTGTGGAGATTCCTCCAGAAATTAAGAATAGAGCTTCCCTATGACCCTGCAATTGCACTGCTGGGTATTTACCCCAAAGATACAGATGTAGTGAAAAGAAGAGCCATCTGTACCCCAATGCTTATTGTAGCAATGGCTATGCTCACCAAACTGTGGAAAGAACCAAGATGCCCTTCAACGGATGAATGGATAAGGAAGATGTGGTCCATATACGCAATGGAGTATTATGCCTCCATCAGAAAGGATGAATACCCAACTTTTGTAGCAACATGGACGGGACTGGAAGAAATTATGCTGAGCGAAATAAGTCAAGCAGAGAGAGAGTCATGTATCATATGGTCTCCCTTATTTGTGGAGCATAGCAAATAACACGGAGGACATAGGGAGATGGAGAGGAGAGGGAGTTGAGAGAAACTGGAAGGGGAGATGAACCATGAGAGACTATGGACTCTGAAAAACAACCAGAGGGTTTTGGAGGGGCAGGGTGGGGTGGGAGTTTGAGGAATCAGGTGGTGGTTAATAGGGAGGGCACGTACTGCATGGAGCACTGGGTGTGATGCCAAAACAATGAACACTGTTATGCTGTAAATAAACAAATAAAAAAAAATGAGTCTATGGAAGGCCCGGCAGTGCCAGTTCACTCCACTGGAGGGAGTGGTGAGCCGTGGTGTGAGATACCCTGGAAGGCATGGCGATGCTGCTTGCCACCACTGGAGGCAGCGGCGAGCTGCCATGGGAAACACACCTGAAGAGGAGTCAGTGCAGCTTGCTGGCTCTGAAGGCAGGGCGGAGGTGCCCGGTGAGAGACCCTGAAACGTGAGGCACTACAGCTTATTTTTACAGGATGGAGTGGTGAGCTGTATAGTCTCTGTTTCTCCAGGCTCAAGGGTGGTGGTAAGAATTGATGGAGCCTGTCCCCCACTCAGCATTGTGCCCTCTTTCCCCAGGTTTGCTGGTAATGTGCTGTCAGGATGGTTCAGGAGGGTCCTCCCAGTTGGGCTCTGGAGCCAGGGGAACCAAACCCGACTCATGGTGCATTTGGAACCGAGGAGCTGAGTGTTTGTTTGGAAAAGTATGTTTGTTTCTCCAAAAAGGACAAGGGCATTGACCAGCTTGAGAGGGAAGTGAATGACCAGTTAAGAAACAAGCCTGTGTCTCTCCTTCTCCCAGGAATCAGAGCAGATGTGCAGGCTTTAGGTGGGAGACGCCTGCTTATCTGCACCTGACAACCCTTCTTCACTCTGGCTCCATGAGACCTGAAGTTTGGAAGTCAGCGTCTGAGTCAGTCATGCAGCTTGTCCCAGGACGTCAGTGTTCAGAGAAAACAGCAGGCCTGTGGGTGGCAATGTCACATCCATGCCAGGATGGCAGGTAAAAATTCCCTTTCACCCCAAATTTCCTGGGCTTTTCTCTTGTCTCCAGTGGAGCTCACAAATGGCACCCTGAACCAGCTGTAAGCAATCTCGTGTGGGTGCCAGAGCTCCTGAGTTTCTCTGCAGGGAGCACCTGGCAGGGATCTCATTTTCTGTTTATTTCTGGCTTACAAAGGTATTTGGAACATCTCTTTCCTAGGAAATCCCTTGGATTCGAAAGGGAAGGTGAGATTGACTTGGTGTGCCTTTTGAACATAGAAAGTATTCCTTCACCGAACAGTGTTTACTCCACTGGGCCTAGACTCTGGTGGAACGGCTGGCATCTAGAGTGAGGTGGCTGTTTGTGGTCAGATAGAGACTTGGATGATGGCTTCTTCTTTGTCCAAGGTGATGTATCCTAATGGATTCGTCTTTGAATCCAAAGAGTTCCAATGAGGGCAGAGGGAAAATTCAAAATGATTCCAAGGAGTCTTGGACAATTTAAAAGGGATGCTTGTCTTCCTAGGTTCACTCAAACGGCTATATATGGTTGGACATGCTGTATTTTCTCTGCAGTTTCATGGGTAGTGAAGTCAGAAGGAGAGTCTTTGGGAATTTCCCTGGATAAAGGCACTCTGTTGGCTTCAAGGGACTTGGTGTCAGGAACCCTGGGCTGAATTTCTGTGGCTGCTTTCCTGATGCTCAGTGAGTCAGGGTTTCCCACAGGTTTTATATTTCCTCCTTAGGAAATTGCTGGCAGGGAATGTTCTGTTTAAAGTGGAACCCTCGGGGGCACCTGTGTGGCTCAGTGGGTTAAGCCACTGCCTTCGGCTCAGGTCATGGTCTCAGGGTCCTGAGATCGAGCCCCGCATTGGGCTCTCTGCTCAGCGGGGAGTCTGCTTCGTCCTCTCTCTCTGCCTGCCTCTCTGCCTACTTGTGACCTCTGTCAAATAAATAAATAAAATCTAAAAAAAAAAAAAAAAACAAAACCCAAAACCGGGACCCTCCTACATTGTTGGTGGGCCTGCGTGTTGTTGCAGCCACTCTTGGAAAGAATACAGTCTGTCCTCCAAAAGCTAAGAACTGAACAACAGTAGGATCCAGCAATTGTCCTCCTAGTTATTTCCCTAAAGGGCACAAAAATGCACATTCAGTGGGGTATAAGCACCGTGATATTTACAGCAGCATTTTCAACCATTGTAAAACAATGGAGGGAGACCAAATGTCCATTCACTGATGAGTGATATATATATATATATATATATATATATATATATATATATATCACTCGTATATATCATATGTGTGTGTGTGTGTGTGTATGTGTATTCATTCTCCCACATCTTCTTAATGGAATAGGATCCAGGTTCAAAAAGGATGAAATCTTACCATCTGCAAGGATGTGGATGGATCTACAGTGGATTTAGCTAAGTAAAATCAGTAAGAAAAGACCAATAGCCTATATCTTGACCTCTATGGAATTTCAGAAAGAAAACAGATGAACATAGTGAGGGGAGAAAGGCCAATGAGGAAACAGACTCTAACCTAGAGCAAAATCGAGGGTTGCTAGGGGGCAGGGGTGTGGGGCGAAGGGTTAAGTGGGTGACAGCTATTAGGGAGAGTACTTGTTGTGATGAGCTCTGGGTGTTCTATGCAGGTGAGCAGCCTCCCGGAGCTCCTCCTGGCGGTGCCGGAACGCGACGACACGCGATCCCGGACAGGGCCCCGGGGGGGGGCCGCCCTGCGGCCCTGTGGTGCCCGAAGTGTGTTCGCCGGGCGTTTTCCGGCCAATTCTCACGAGCGTTCTGCCCAAATCGGGATCGATTTGGGCAGAACGCTCGTGAGAATTGGCCGGCGTTGGGCAGCCCTGGTCAGCGCCCAGTTCCGCGTGGAGCAGGGCCCTTTCTCGCTCGGGGCATGTCGCGGCCACCCGGAAAACGAGCCGTGACGATGGGGCGCGTCCGGCAGCCGCGGCCCCGGGGAGTTTTCCCCGAGCAGAGTGGATGGAGGCGCCGTGGCCGGGCGTCCGCCTCCGCCGTGGCGGGCGGCCGGGGCGCCCCTGGAGGGGGCTGGCCTCTGTGGGGAAACGGTCTGGTCTCTCACTCCGCGGCTAGGACGAAGCCGCGAAAGGTGCCGTTGTGGCCGGGACGGTCGGGGGACTCGTGGCGCGGGACTCAGGGTTCCCCATGAGGAGGCCCCCAGGCTCAGGCCCCTGGCAACGGAAGGCTGAGCAAGCAGGCCCGGGCCCGGTCCCGGCTTTCGGGGCTGGCCCGGCCCCAGCTGCCGGCGCCAGGGAGGGGACCCCCGGAGGCTGAGGAGCGGGAGGCGTCGGCCTCCCCGCGGCACGCCTCCCGGTGCTCCTCCTGGCGGTGCCGGAACGCGACGACACGCGATCCCGGACAGGGCCCCGGGGGGGGGGGCCGCCCTGCGGCCCTGTGTTGCCCAAAGTGTGTTCGCCGGGCGTTTTCCGGCCAATTCTCACGAGCGTTCTGCCAAATCGGGATCGATTTGGGCAGAACGCTCGTGAGAATTGGCCGGCGTTGGGCAGCCCTGGTCAGCGCCCAGTTCCGCGTGGAGCAGGGCCCTTTCTCGCTCGGGGCATGTCGCGGCCACCCGGAAAACGAGCCACGACGATGGAACCAGATGGGCCTTCATATTTATACTGACCTATATACTTACTGGAGTCCATTATGGAAAGATTTCCATCTGGGTGTGAGGCTGAGTCCTGTGGTATTGCTCAGGCATCCCCAAATCCTAGGGCTTTGGAGCCCACCCTTAGGGGACGGAGACATGAGAACCCAAGCTAGGGATAGAGTTAGGGCCGAAGGACATTGCAGGCCCAAACAGCTGACAGTGTGTGTGGTTCCTAGAGGCTGGAATTAAGGATGAGTGTTCTGTTTCTGGTCAGGCACAGGGTTTGTGACCTAGAGGCCACTGAAATTGGGGGTTTGCTGGTATAGGCTCAGATGGGCAGGCATTTTAATCCTGCTTTGAATACTTTCTAGAGGTCTACATGGCACGCTTTCCTCCTGTCTGTTAGGATGAGTCCTGTGGTATGGCTAAGGTGACCCCAGTCCGTGGGGTAGGGAGCCAGACCCCTAGGAATTGAATGCTCAGAACACAAACTAAGCTTCAGTTAGGGGTTAGGAGCATGGCAGGCCCAATCTGATGGTGGTGTGGCAAGCTATCCAGAGGGCTGAGTACAGAGGGATGGATAAAGTAAGTGTCAGGTTCAGGTTTGTGTCCAGCTGCTGACTCTGGGTGAACTCAGTGGTGCGTGGCAGATTTCTCCTGCTCAGAATCCTTTGCAGAGTCCCAAATGGTATGGTTTCCTTCTGGGTGGCAGGCAGAGATCTCAAATATTGCTCAGGGGTCCCCATCCGTGGGACTTGGGTGCCAGTCCTCTGGGGACAGAGCATGAAACCCCAACCTAGGGTTGGGGCTAGGTCCCAGCAACATGACAGGCCTGATTTGCTGGTGCTGTGCAGAGCTCTCACGGGGACTGAGTAGAGAACATGGGTCAGTCTGAGTCAGGCTCCGGGTTGGTGGCCATGGGGGGAAAGGCAGATTTCTCCTGCTCTCAGTCCTTGGCAGAGTTCCAATTCTACTGTTTCCTTCTGGGTTGAAGACAGAGTCCTCTGGCATTTCTCAGGGGTCCCACATATGTGGGGCTTTGGTACCTGTATTCTTGGGACACAAGACAGAAAATGTACCTAAGTTTTGGTTAGGGCTGAGGGTCATGTCAGTCTCAATAGGCCACCCTGAGAGGAGTGACCTGGGGAGCAGAGTTGAGGACGTGGGTCAGTGTGAGTGTTAAGATCCAGGTGTGAACGGGGGGTGCTGAAAGTGGGATAGCCTCAGGGGGCCAAGAAATATTCTGGTATAGTTCAGGTGTAACCCATCAGCGGAGCTTTGGTGTCAATCATCAGAGGACAGAAGACTGAAAACACAACCTAGGGCTTGGAAAAGAGCACAGGGGCATGGCTGGCCTGATCTGCTGGTGCCGAGGCTAGATGTCTGGGGTACTGAGTTGAGGGCCATGGTCAGGTGGTGCATTACGATCTGGGTTTGTGCCTGGGGGGTGGCCGAAGGTGGAGGTGGCTTCAGGGAGCATGAAGATTTCTCCCATTCCGATGGTTCTGTGCAGCTCCAAACAGAACGGTTTCCTCCCGGGTGGCAGACAGAGCACTGGGTTGTGGCTCAGGGGTCCAAATATGGAGGAATTGGGGGACCAGCCTCTGGGGATGAAGACTGAAAATGCAACCTAGGCTTAAGGTTAGGGTCAGGGGCATGGCAGGCCCAATTTGCTGGCACTGAGAAGGGATCCCAGGGGGATGAATTGAGGGCAGAGGTCCGGTGGCATGAGAGGGTCCAGGTTTGTGGTCAGGGGACCGCTGAAGGAGGGGGTTGTGCTCAGGGAGGCATGCAGTTTCTCCCACTCTGAGTGTTCTACTCAGTTTCAAATGGCACGGTTTCCTCCTGGGTGGTAGGCAGGCTGAGTGCCAGCCTCCACATTTGTGGCCCAATAGTGCGCAGAGGGTGGGGGATAGCCTCGGGTGAACCGTGCAGGTTTCTCCCGCTCTGAGGATTCGACACAGCTCCAAACAGCATGGTTTCCTCCTGCATGGTGGACAGAGTCCTGAGGTGTCACTCAGGATTCTTTAATCTTGGGGTCTTGGGGTCAGGACTCTTGGGGATGATACCTGAAAACCAAAATTAGGGATAGGGTTAAGGCCTAGGGCCATGGTAGACCTGATATGCCAGTGCAGAGGCAGGTGCCCTGGTGCGCTGAGTTGAGCTCGGGTGTCAGACGGGGCCTTAGCCTCTAGGTGTGTGTCCAGACGTTCGCATAACCTGGGGGTGACTTCAGGGGTGCATGGAAGTTTCTCCAGCTCTGAGGGTTCAGCGCAGCTCCAAACAGCACAGCGGTGCCCTGCGTGGCAGGCAGATTCCCAGCATGAGTATCAGGCATCCTCAATCCTTGTGACGCAGTATGTGGTCTATTCTGGAGAAGGTTCCATGTGCACTTGAGAAGAATGAGTATTCTGTTGTTTTAGGGTGGAATGTTCTGTATATGTCTATGAGGTCCATCTGGTCCAATGTTTCATTCAATGCTCTTATTTCGTTTTTAATTTTCTGCTTCGATGATCTGTCTATTTCTGAGAGAGGCGTATGAAGATCTCCTACTATTATTGTATTCATATCAATATGACTCTTTATCTTGATTAATAGTTTTCTTATGGAATTGGGTGCTCCCATATTGGGGGCATAGATATTCACAATTGTTAGATCATCTTGGCGGATAGTCCCTTTAAGAATTATGGAGTGTCCTTCTGTATCTCTGACTACAGTCTTTAGTTTAAAATCTAATTTATCTGATATGAGAATCGCTACCCCGGCCTTCTTTTGAGGCCCATTGGCATGAAAGATGCTTCTCCATCCGTTCACTTTCAGTCTGGGTGTATCCTTAGGTTCAAAATGGGTCTCTTGTAGACAACATATGGATGGGTCCTGTCGTTTTATCCAATCTGCAACCCTGTGTCGTTTTATGGGCGCATTTAGGCCATTCACATTGAGAGTGGTTATTGAGAGATAGGTTTTGATTCATGTCATGTTGCCTTTGAAGTCTTTCTGTCTGTAGATTGTTTCTATATTTCTGTTCAATGATATTCTTGGGATTTTTTCTCTTTTATAGGACCCCCCCCCCCCTTAATATTTCCTGCAGTGTCGGCTTGCTGGTTGCATAGTCTTTTAAGCCTTGCTGGTCTTGGAAACTCTTTATCTCTCCATCCATTTTAAATGTCAGTCTTGCCGGATAGAGTATTCTTGGTTGCATGTTCTTCTCATTTAGTACTCTGAATATATTTTGCCAGCCCTTCCTGGCTTGCCAGGTCTCTGTGAAAAGGTCTGACGTTATTCTAATGGGCTTGGATGCCCACTCTCACCACTCTTGTTCAACATAGTATTAGAAGTCCTAGCAACGGCAATCAGACAACAAAGAGAAATAAAAGGTATCCAAATTGGCAAGGAAGAAGTCAAACTCTCTCTCTTCGCAGATGACATGATTTTGTATATGGAAAACCCCAAAGACTCCACCCCCAAACTACTAGACTCATACAGCAATTCAGTAACGTGGCAGGATACAAAGTCAATGTACAGAAATCAGTGGCTTTCTTATACACTAACAGTGAAAATACAGAAAGGGAAATTAGAGAATCGATTCCATTTACTAGAGCACCAAGAACCATAAGATACCTGGGAATAAACCTAACCAAAGAGGTAAAGGATCTGTACTCGAGGAACTACAGAACACTCATGAAAGAAATTGAAGAAGACCCAAAAAGATGGAAGACAATTCCATGCTCTTGGATTGGAAGAATAAACATTGTTAAAATGTTTATACTGCCTAGAGCAATCTATGCTTTTAATGCCATTCCGATCAAAATTCCACCGGTAGTTTTCAAAGAGCTGGAGCCAATAATCCTAAAATTTGTATGGAATCAGAAGAGACCCCGAATTGCTAAGGCAATGTTGAAAAACAAAAACAAAACTGGCGGCATCACGTTACCCGATTTTAAGCTTTACTACAAAGCTGCGATCACCAAGACAGCGTGGCCCTGGCATAAAAACAGACACATAGACCAGTGGAACAGAGTGGAGAGCCCAGATATGGACCCTCAACTCCACGGTGAAATAATGTTCGACAAAACAGGAAAAAATATTCAATGGAAAAAAAGACAGTCTCTTCAATCAATGGTGCTGGGAAAACTGGACAGCTATATGTAGAATAATGAAACTCAACCATTCTCTTACACTCGAAATGGATAAAAGACCTCATCATGAGACAGGAATCCATCAGAATCCTAGAGGAGAACATAGGCAGTAACCTCTTCGATATCAGCCACAGCAACTTCTTTCAAGATATGTCTCCAAAGGCCAAGGAAACAAAAGCGAAAATAAACTTTTGGCACTTCATCAAGATCAAAAGCTTCTGCACAGCAAAGGAAACAGTCCACCAAACAAAAAGGCAACCCACGGAATGGGAGAAGATATTTGCAAATGACAGTACAGACAAAAGGTTGATATCCAGGATCTATAAAGAACTTCTCAAACTCAACACACACAAAACAGAGAATCATATCCAAAAATGGGCAGAAGATATGAACAGACACTTCTCCAACGAAGACATACAAATGGCTATCAGACACATGAAAAAATGTTCATCATCACTAGCCATCAGGGAGATTCAAATGAAAACCACATTGAGATACCACCTGACACCAGTTAGAATGGCCAAAATGAGCAAGACAGGAAACAACGTGTGTTGGAGAGGATGTGGAGAAAGGGGAACCCTCTTACACTGTTGGTGGGAATGCAAGTTGGTGCAGCCACTTTGGAGAACAGTGTGGAGATTCCTCCAGAAATTAAGAATAGAGCTTCCCTATGACCCTGCAATTGCACTGCTGGGTATTTACCCCAAAGATACAGATGTAGTGAAAAGAAGAGCCATCTGTACCCCAATGCTTATTGTAGCAATGGCTATGCTCACCAAACTGTGGAAAGAACCAAGATGCCCTTCAACGGATGAATGGATAAGGAAGATGTGGTCCATATACGCAATGGAGTATTATGCCTCCATCAGAAAGGATGAATACCCAACTTTTGTAGCAACATGGACGGGACTGGAAGAAATTATGCTGAGCGAAATAAGTCAAGCAGAGAGAGAGTCATGTATCATATGGTCTCCCTTATTTGTGGAGCATAGCAAATAACACGGAGGACATAGGGAGATGGAGAGGAGAGGGAGTTGAGAGAAACTGGAAGGGGAGATGAACCATGAGAGACTATGGACTCTGAAAAACAACCAGAGGGTTTTGGAGGGGCAGGGTGGGGTGGGAGTTTGAGGAATCAGGTGGTGGTTAATAGGGAGGGCACGTACTGCATGGAGCACTGGGTGTGATGCCAAAACAATGAACACTGTTATGCTGTAAATAAACAAATAAAAAAAAAAATGAGTCTATGGAAGGCCCGGCAGTGCCAGTTCACTCCACTGGAGGGAGTGGTGAGCCGTGGTGTGAGATACCCTGGAAGGCATGGCGATGCTGCTTGCCACCACTGGAGGCAGCGGCGAGCTGCCATGGGAAACACACCTGAAGAGGAGTCAGTGCAGCTTGCTGGCTCTGAAGGCAGGGCGGAGGTGCCCGGTGAGAGACCCTGAAACGTGAGGCACTACAGCTTATTTTTACAGGATGGAGTGGTGAGCTGTATAGTCTCTGTTTCTCCAGGCTCAAGGGTGGTGGTAAGAATTGATGGAGCCTGTCCCCCACTCAGCATTGTGCCCTCTTTCCCCAGGTTTGCTGGTAATGTGCTGTCAGGATGGTTCAGGAGGGTCCTCCCAGTTGGGCTCTGGAGCCAGGGGAACCAAACCCGACTCATGGTGCATTTGGAACCGAGGAGCTGAGTGTTTGTTTGGAAAAGTATGTTTGTTTCTCCAAAAAGGACAAGGGCATTGACCAGCTTGAGAGGGAAGTGAATGACCAGTTAAGAAACAAGCCTGTGTCTCTCCTTCTCCCAGGAATCAGAGCAGATGTGCAGGCTTTAGGTGGGAGACGCCTGCTTATCTGCACCTGACAACCCTTCTTCACTCTGGCTCCATGAGACCTGAAGTTTGGAAGTCAGCGTCTGAGTCAGTCATGCAGCTTGTCCCAGGACGTCAGTGTTCAGAGAAAACAGCAGGCCTGTGGGTGGCAATGTCACATCCATGCCAGGATGGCAGGTAAAAATTCCCTTTCACCCCAAATTTCCTGGGCTTTTCTCTTGTCTCCAGTGGAGCTCACAAATGGCACCCTGAACCAGCTGTAAGCAATCTCGTGTGGGTGCCAGAGCTCCTGAGTTTCTCTGCAGGGAGCACCTGGCAGGGATCTCATTTTCTGTTTATTTCTGGCTTACAAAGGTATTTGGAACATCTCTTTCCTAGGAAATCCCTTGGATTCGAAAGGGAAGGTGAGATTGACTTGGTGTGCCTTTTGAACATAGAAAGTATTCCTTCACCGAACAGTGTTTACTCCACTGGGCCTAGACTCTGGTGGAACGGCTGGCATCTAGAGTGAGGTGGCTGTTTGTGGTCAGATAGAGACTTGGATGATGGCTTCTTCTTTGTCCAAGGTGATGTATCCTAATGGATTCGTCTTTGAATCCAAAGAGTTCCAATGAGGGCAGAGGGAAAATTCAAAATGATTCCAAGGAGTCTTGGACAATTTAAAAGGGATGCTTGTCTTCCTAGGTTCACTCAAACGGCTATATATGGTTGGACATGCTGTATTTTCTCTGCAGTTTCATGGGTAGTGAAGTCAGAAGGAGAGTCTTTGGGAATTTCCCTGGATAAAGGCACTCTGTTGGCTTCAAGGGACTTGGTGTCAGGAACCCTGGGCTGAATTTCTGTGGCTGCTTTCCTGATGCTCAGTGAGTCAGGGTTTCCCACAGGTTTTATATTTCCTCCTTAGGAAATTGCTGGCAGGGAATGTTCTGTTTAAAGTGGAACCCTCGGGGGCACCTGTGTGGCTCAGTGGGTTAAGCCACTGCCTTCGGCTCAGGTCATGGTCTCAGGGTCCTGAGATCGAGCCCCGCATTGGGCTCTCTGCTCAGCGGGGAGTCTGCTTCGTCCTCTCTCTCTGCCTGCCTCTCTGCCTACTTGTGACCTCTGTCAAATAAATAAATAAAATCTAAAAAAAAAAAAAAAACAAAACCCAAAACCGGGACCCTCCTACATTGTTGGTGGGCCTGCGTGTTGTTGCAGCCACTCTTGGAAAGAATACAGTCTGTCCTCCAAAAGCTAAGAACTGAACAACAGTAGGATCCAGCAATTGTCCTCCTAGTTATTTCCCTAAAGGGCACAAAAATGAACATTCAGTGGGGTATAAGCACCGTGATATTTACAGCAGCATTTTCAACCATTGTAAAACAATGGAGGGAGACCAAATGTCCATTCACTGATGAGTGATATATATATATATATATATATATATATATATATATATATATATATATCACTCGTATATATCATATGTGTGTGTGTGTGTGTGTATGTGTATTCATTCTCCCACATCTTCTTAATGGAATAGGATCCAGGTTCAAAAAGGATGAAATCTTACCATCTGCAAGGATGTGGATGGATCTACAGTGGATTTAGCTAAGTAAAATCAGTAAGAAAAGACCAATAGCCTATATCTTGACCTCTATGGAATTTCAGAAAGAAAACAGATGAACATAGTGAGGGGAGAAAGGCCAATGAGGAAACAGACTCTAACCTAGAGCAAAATCGAGGGTTGCTAGGGGGCAGGGGTGTGGGGCGAAGGGTTAAGTGGGTGACAGCTATTAGGGAGAGTACTTGTTGTGATGAGCTCTGGGTGTTCTATGCAGGTGAGCAGCCTCCCGGAGCTCCTCCTGGCGGTGCCGGAACGCGACGACACGCGATCCCGGACAGGGCCCCGGGGGGGGCCGCCCTGCGGCCCTGTGGTGCCCGAAGTGTGTTCGCCGGGCGTTTTCCGGCCAATTCTCACGAGCGTTCTGCCCAAATCGGGATCGATTTGGGCAGAACGCTCGTGAGAATTGGCCGGCGTTGGGCAGCCCTGGTCAGCGCCCAGTTCCGCGTGGAGCAGGGCCCTTTCTCGCTCGGGGCATGTCGCGGCCACCCGGAAAACGAGCCGTGACGATGGGGCGCGTCCGGCAGCCGCGGCCCCGGGGAGTTTTCCCCGAGCAGAGTGGATGGAGGCGCCGTGGCCGGGCGTCCGCCTCCGCCGTGGCGGGCGGCCGGGGCGCCCCTGGAGGGGGCTGGCCTCTGTGGGGAAACGGTCTGGTCTCTCACTCCGCGGCTAGGACGAAGCCGCGAAAGGTGCCGTTGTGGCCGGGACGGTCGGGGGACTCGTGGCGCGGGACTCAGGGTTCCCCATGGGGAGGCCCCCAGGCTCAGGCCCCTGGCAACGGAAGGCTGAGCAAGCAGGCCCGGGCCCGGGCCCGGCTTTCGGGGCTGGCCCGGCCCCAGCTGCCGGCGCCAGGGAGGGGACCCCCGGAGGCTGAGGAGCGGGAGGCGTCAGCCGCCCTGCGGCACGCCTCCCGGAGCTCCGTGCCGGAACGCGACGACACGCGATCCCGGACAGGGCCCCGGGGGGGGCCGCCCTGCGGCCCTGTGGTGCCCGAAGTGTGTTCGCCGGGCCTTTTCCGGCCAATTCTCACGAGCGCTCGTGAGAATTGGCCGGCGTTGGGCAGTCCTGGTCAGCGCCAGTTCCGCGTGGAGCAGGGCCCTTTCTCGCTCGGGGCATGTCGCGGCCACCCGGAAAACGAGCTGCGACGATGGGGCGGGGCCGGCAGCCGCGGCGCAGGGGAGTTTTCCCCGAGCAGAGTGGATGGAGGCGCCGTGGCCGGGCGTCCGCCTCCGCCGTGGCGGGCTGCCGGGGCGCCCCTGGAGGGGGCTGGCCTCTGTGGGGAAACGGACTGGTCTCTCACTCCGCGGCTAGGACGAAGCCGCGAAAGGTGCCGTTGTGGCCGGGACGGTCGGGGGACTCGTGGCGCGGGACTCAGGGTTCCCCATGGGGAGGCCCCCAGGCTCAGGCCCCTGGCAACGGAAGGCTGAGCAAGCAGGCCCGGGCCCGGTCCCGGCTTTCGGGGCTGGCCCGGCCCCAGCTGCCGGCGCCAGGGAGGGGACCCCCGGAGGCTGAGGAGCGGGAGGCGTCGGCCTCCCCGCGGCACGCCTCCCGGTGCTCCTCCTGGCGGTGCCGGAACGCGACGACACGCGATCCCGGACAGGGCCCCGGGGGGGGGGGCCGCCCTGCGGCCCTGTGTTGCCCAAAGTGTGTTCGCCGGGCGTTTTCCGGCCAATTCTCACGAGCGTTCTGCCAAATCGGGATCGATTTGGGCAGAACGCTCGTGAGAATTGGCCGGCGTTGGGCAGCCCTGGTCAGCGCCCAGTTCCGCGTGGAGCAGGGCCCTTTCTCGCTCGGGGCATGTCGCGGCCACCCGGAAAACGAGCCACGACGATGGAACCAGATGGGCCTTCATATTTATACTGACCTATATACTTAGTGGAGTCCATTATGGAAAGATTTCCATCTGGGTGTGAGGCTGAGTCCTGTGGTATTGCTCAGGCATCCCCAAATCCTAGGGCTTTGGAGCCCACCCTTAGGGGACGGAGACATGAGAACCCAAGCTAGGGATAGAGTTAGGGCCGAAGGACATTGCAGGCCCAAACAGCTGACAGTGTGTGTGGTTCCTAGAGGCTGGAATTAAGGATGAGTGTTCTGTTTCTGGTCAGGCACAGGGTTTGTGACCTAGAGGCCACTGAAATTGGGGGTTTGCTGGTATAGGCTCAGATGGGCAGGCATTTTAATCCTGCTTTGAATACTTTCTAGAGGTCTACATGGCACGCTTTCCTCCTGTCTGTTAGGATGAGTCCTGTGGTATGGCTAAGGTGACCCCAGTCCGTGGGGTAGGGAGCCAGACCCCTAGGAATTGAATGCTCAGAACACAAACTAAGCTTCAGTTAGGGGTTAGGAGCATGGCAGGCCCAATCTGATGGTGGTGTGGCAAGCTATCCAGAGGGCTGAGTACAGAGGGATGGATAGAGTAAGTGTCAGGTTCAGGTTTGTGTCCAGCTGCTGACTCTGGGTGAACTCAGTGGTGCGTGGCAGATTTCTCCTGCTCAGAATCCTTTGCAGAGTCCCAAATGGTATGGTTTCCTTCTGGGTGGCAGGCAGAGATCTCAAATATTGCTCAGGGGTCCCCATCCGTGGGACTTGGGTGCCAGTCCTCTGGGGACAGAGCATGAAACCCCAACCTAGGGTTGGGGCTAGGTCCCAGCAACATGACAGGCCTGATTTGCTGGTGCTGTGCAGAGCTCTCACGGGGACTGAGTAGAGAACATGGGTCAGTCTGAGTCAGGCTCCGGGTTGGTGGCCATGGGGGGAAAGGCAGATTTCTCCTGCTCTCAGTCCTTGGCAGAGTTCCAATTCTACTGTTTCCTTCTGGGTTGAAGACAGAGTCCTCTGGCATTTCTCAGGGGTCCCACATATGTGGGGCTTTGGTACCTGTATTCTTGGGACACAAGACAGAAAATGTACCTAAGTTTTGGTTAGGGCTGAGGGTCATGTCAGTCTCAATAGGCCACCCTGAGAGGAGTGACCTGGGGAGCAGAGTTGAGGACGTGGGTCAGTGTGAGTGTTAAGATCCAGGTGTGAACGGGGGGTGCTGAAAGTGGGATAGCCTCAGGGGGCCAAGAAATATTCTGGTATAGTTCAGGTGTAACCCATCAGCGGAGCTTTGGTGTCAATCATCAGAGGACAGAAGACTGAAAACACAACCTAGGGCTTGGAAAAGAGCACAGGGGCATGGCTGGCCTGATCTGCTGGTGCCGAGGCTAGATGTCTGGGGTACTGAGTTGAGGGCCATGGTCAGGTGGTGCATTACGATCTGGGTTTGTGCCTGGGGGGTGGCCGAAGGTGGAGGTGGCTTCAGGGAGCATGAAGATTTCTCCCATTCCGATGGTTCTGTGCAGCTCCAAACAGAACGGTTTCCTCCCGGGTGGCAGACAGAGCACTGGGTTGTGGCTCAGGGGTCCAAATATGGAGGAATTGGGGGACCAGCCTCTGGGGATGAAGACTGAAAATGCAACCTAGGCTTAAGGTTAGGGTCAGGGGCATGGCAGGCCCAATTTGCTGGCACTGAGAAGGGATCCCAGGGGGATGAATTGAGGGCAGAGGTCCGGTGGCATGAGAGGGTCCAGGTTTGTGGTCAGGGGACCGCTGAAGGAGGGGGTTGTGCTCAGGGAGGCATGCAGTTTCTCCCACTCTGAGTGTTCTACTCAGTTTCAAATGGCACGGTTTCCTCCTGGGTGGTAGGCAGGCTGAGTGCCAGCCTCCACATTTGTGGCCCAATAGTGCGCAGAGGGTGGGGGATAGCCTCGGGTGAACCGTGCAGGTTTCTCCCGCTCTGAGGATTCGACACAGCTCCAAACAGCATGGTTTCCTCCTGCATGGTGGACAGAGTCCTGAGGTGTCACTCAGGATTCTTTAATCTTGGGGTCTTGGGGTCAGGACTCTTGGGGATGATACCTGAAAACCAAAATTAGGGATAGGGTTAAGGCCTAGGGCCATGGTAGACCTGATATGCCAGTGCAGAGGCAGGTGCCCTGGTGCGCTGAGTTGAGCTCGGGTGTCAGACGGGGCCTTAGCCTCTAGGTGTGTGTCCAGACGTTCGCATAACCTGGGGGTGACTTCAGGGGTGCATGGAAGTTTCTCCAGCTCTGAGGGTTCAGCGCAGCTCCAAACAGCACAGCGGTGCCCTGCGTGGCAGGCAGATTCCCAGCATGAGTATCAGGCATCCTCAATCCTTGTGACGCAGTATGTGGTCTATTCTGGAGAAGGTTCCATGTGCACTTGAGAAGAATGAGTATTCTGTTGTTTTAGGGTGGAATGTTCTGTATATGTCTATGAGGTCCATCTGGTCCAATGTTTCATTCAATGCTCTTATTTCGTTTTTAATTTTCTGCTTCGATGATCTGTCTATTTCTGAGAGAGGCGTATGAAGATCTCCTACTATTATTGTATTCATATCAATATGACTCTTTATCTTGATTAATAGTTTTCTTATGGAATTGGGTGCTCCCATATTGGGGGCATAGATATTCACAATTGTTAGATCATCTTGGCGGATAGTCCCTTTAAGAATTATGGAGTGTCCTTCTGTATCTCTGACTACAGTCTTTAGTTTAAAATCTAATTTATCTGATATGAGAATCGCTACCCCGGCCTTCTTTTGAGGCCCATTGGCATGAAAGATGCTTCTCCATCCGTTCACTTTCAGTCTGGGTGTATCCTTAGGTTCAAAATGGGTCTCTTGTAGACAACATATGGATGGGTCCTGTCGTTTTATCCAATCTGCAACCCTGTGTCGTTTTATGGGCGCATTTAGGCCATTCACATTGAGAGTGGTTATTGAGAGATAGGTTTTGATTCATGTCATGTTGCCTTTGAAGTCTTTCTGTCTGTAGATTGTTTCTATATTTCTGTTCAATGATATTCTTGGGATTTTTTCTCTTTTATAGGACCCCCCCCCCTTAATATTTCCTGCAGTGTCGGCTTGCTGGTTGCATAGTCTTTTAAGCCTTGCTGGTCTTGGAAACTCTTTATCTCTCCATCCATTTTAAATGTCAGTCTTGCCGGATAGAGTATTCTTGGTTGCATGTTCTTCTCATTTAGTACTCTGAATATATTTTGCCAGCCCTTCCTGGCTTGCCAGGTCTCTGTGAAAAGGTCTGACGTTATTCTAATGGGCTTGGATGCCCACTCTCACCACTCTTGTTCAACATAGTATTAGAAGTCCTAGCAACGGCAATCAGACAACAAAGAGAAATAAAAGGTATCCAAATTGGCAAGGAAGAAGTCAAACTCTCTCTCTTCGCAGATGACATGATTTTTTATATGGAAAACCCCAAAGACTCCACCCCCAAACTACTAGACTCATACAGCAATTCAGTAACGTGGCAGGATACAAAGTCAATGTACAGAAATCAGTGGCTTTCTTATACACTAACAGTGAAAATACAGAAAGGGAAATTAGAGAATCGATTCCATTTACTAGAGCACCAAGAACCATAAGATACCTGGGAATAAACCTAACCAAAGAGGTAAAGGATCTGTACTCGAGGAACTACAGAACACTCATGAAAGAAATTGAAGAAGACCCAAAAAGATGGAAGACAATTCCATGCTCTTGGATTGGAAGAATAAACATTGTTAAAATGTTTATACTGCCTAGAGCAATCTATGCTTTTAATGCCATTCCGATCAAAATTCCACCGGTAGTTTTCAAAGAGCTGGAGCCAATAATCCTAAAATTTGTATGGAATCAGAAGAGACCCCGAATTGCTAAGGCAATGTTGAAAAACAAAAACAAAACTGGCGGCATCACGTTACCCGATTTTAAGCTTTACTACAAAGCTGCGATCACCAAGACAGCGTGGCCCTGGCATAAAAACAGACACATAGACCAGTGGAACAGAGTGGAGAGCCCAGATATGGACCCTCAACTCCACGGTGAAATAATGTTCGACAAAACAGGAAAAAATATTCAATGGAAAAAAAGACAGTCTCTTCAATCAATGGTGCTGGGAAAACTGGACAGCTATATGTAGAATAATGAAACTCAACCATTCTCTTACACTCGAAATGGATAAAAGACCTCATCATGAGACAGGAATCCATCAGAATCCTAGAGGAGAACATAGGCAGTAACCTCTTCGATATCAGCCACAGCAACTTCTTTCAAGATATGTCTCCAAAGGCCAAGGAAACAAAAGCGAAAATAAACTTTTGGCACTTCATCAAGATCAAAAGCTTCTGCACAGCAAAGGAAACAGTCCACCAAACAAAAAGGCAACCCACGGAATGGGAGAAGATATTTGCAAATGACAGTACAGACAAAAGGTTGATATCCAGGATCTATAAAGAACTTCTCAAACTCAACACACACAAAACAGAGAATCATATCCAAAAATGGGCAGAAGATATGAACAGACACTTCTCCAACGAAGACATACAAATGGCTATCAGACACATGAAAAAATGTTCATCATCACTAGCCATCAGGGAGATTCAAATGAAAACCACATTGAGATACCACCTGACACCAGTTAGAATGGCCAAAATGAGCAAGACAGGAAACAACGTGTGTTGGAGAGGATGTGGAGAAAGGGGAACCCTCTTACACTGTTGGTGGGAATGCAAGTTGGTGCAGCCACTTTGGAGAACAGTGTGGAGATTCCTCCAGAAATTAAGAATAGAGCTTCCCTATGACCCTGCAATTGCACTGCTGGGTATTTACCCCAAAGATACAGATGTAGTGAAAAGAAGAGCCATCTGTACCCCAATGCTTATTGTAGCAATGGCTATGCTCACCAAACTGTGGAAAGAACCAAGATGCCCTTCAACGGATGAATGGATAAGGAAGATGTGGTCCATATACGCAATGGAGTATTATGCCTCCATCAGAAAGGATGAATACCCAACTTTTGTAGCAACATGGACGGGACTGGAAGAAATTATGCTGAGCGAAATAAGTCAAGCAGAGAGAGAGTCATGTATCATATGGTCTCCCTTATTTGTGGAGCATAGCAAATAACACGGAGGACATAGGGAGATGGAGAGGAGAGGGAGTTGAGAGAAACTGGAAGGGGAGATGAACCATGAGAGACTATGGACTCTGAAAAACAACCAGAGGGTTTTGGAGGGGCAGGGTGGGGTGGGAGTTTGAGGAATCAGGTGGTGGTTAATAGGGAGGGCACGTACTGCATGGAGCACTGGGTGTGATGCCAAAACAATGAACACTGTTATGCTGTAAATAAACAAATAAAAAAAAAAATGAGTCTATGGAAGGCCCGGCAGTGCCAGTTCACTCCACTGGAGGGAGTGGTGAGCCGTGGTGTGAGATACCCTGGAAGGCATGGCGATGCTGCTTGCCACCACTGGAGGCAGCGGCGAGCTGCCATGGGAAACACACCTGAAGAGGAGTCAGTGCAGCTTGCTGGCTCTGAAGGCAGGGCGGAGGTGCCCGGTGAGAGACCCTGAAACGTGAGGCACTACAGCTTATTTTTACAGGATGGAGTGGTGAGCTGTATAGTCTCTGTTTCTCCAGGCTCAAGGGTGGTGGTAAGAATTGATGGAGCCTGTCCCCCACTCAGCATTGTGCCCTCTTTCCCCAGGTTTGCTGGTAATGTGCTGTCAGGATGGTTCAGGAGGGTCCTCCCAGTTGGGCTCTGGAGCCAGGGGAACCAAACCCGACTCATGGTGCATTTGGAACCGAGGAGCTGAGTGTTTGTTTGGAAAAGTATGTTTGTTTCTCCAAAAAGGACAAGGGCATTGACCAGCTTGAGAGGGAAGTGAATGACCAGTTAAGAAACAAGCCTGTGTCTCTCCTTCTCCCAGGAATCAGAGCAGATGTGCAGGCTTTAGGTGGGAGAAGCCTGCTTATCTGCACCTGACAACCCTTCTTCACTCTGGCTCCATGAGACCTGAAGTTTGGAAGTCAGCGTCTGAGTCAGTCATGCAGCTTGTCCCAGGACGTCAGTGTTCAGAGAAAACAGCAGGCCTGTGGGTGGCAATGTCACATCCATGCCAGGATGGCAGGTAAAAATTCCCTTTCACCCCAAATTTCCTGGGCTTTTCTCTTGTCTCCAGTGGAGCTCACAAATGGCACCCTGAACCAGCTGTAAGCAATCTCGTGTGGGTGCCAGAGCTCCTGAGTTTCTCTGCAGGGAGCACCTGGCAGGGATCTCATTTTCTGTTTATTTCTGGCTTACAAAGGTATTTGGAACATCTCTTTCCTAGGAAATCCCTTGGATTCGAAAGGGAAGGTGAGATTGACTTGGTGTGCCTTTTGAACATAGAAAGTATTCCTTCACCGAACAGTGTTTACTCCACTGGGCCTAGACTCTGGTGGAACGGCTGGCATCTAGAGTGAGGTGGCTGTTTGTGGTCAGATAGAGACTTGGATGATGGCTTCTTCTTTGTCCAAGGTGATGTATCCTAATGGATTCGTCTTTGAATCCAAAGAGTTCCAATGAGGGCAGAGGGAAAATTCAAAATGATTCCAAGGAGTCTTGGACAATTTAAAAGGGATGCTTGTCTTCCTAGGTTCACTCAAACGGCTATATATGGTTGGACATGCTGTATTTTCTCTGCAGTTTCATGGGTAGTGAAGTCAGAAGGAGAGTCTTTGGGAATTTCCCTGGATAAAGGCACTCTGTTGGCTTCAAGGGACTTGGTGTCAGGAACCCTGGGCTGAATTTCTGTGGCTGCTTTCCTGATGCTCAGTGAGTCAGGGTTTCCCACAGGTTTTATATTTCCTCCTTAGGAAATTGCTGGCAGGGAATGTTCTGTTTAAAGTGGAACCCTCGGGGGCACCTGTGTGGCTCAGTGGGTTAAGCCACTGCCTTCGGCTCAGGTCATGGTCTCAGGGTCCTGAGATCGAGCCCCGCATTGGGCTCTCTGCTCAGCGGGGAGTCTGCTTCGTCCTCTCTCTCTGCCTGCCTCTCTGCCTACTTGTGACCTCTGTCAAATAAATAAATAAAATCTAAAAAAAAAAAAAAAACAAAACCCAAAACCGGGACCCTCCTACATTGTTGGTGGGCCTGCGTGTTGTTGCAGCCACTCTTGGAAAGAATACAGTCTGTCCTCCAAAAGCTAAGAACTGAACAACAGTAGGATCCAGCAATTGTCCTCCTAGTTATTTCCCTAAAGGGCACAAAAATGAACATTCAGTGGGGTATAAGCACCGTGATATTTACAGCAGCATTTTCAACCATTGTAAAACAATGGAGGGAGACCAAATGTCCATTCACTGATGAGTGATATATATATATATATATATATATATATATATATATATATATATCACTCGTATATATCATATGTGTGTGTGTGTGTGTGTATGTGTATTCATTCTCCCACATCTTCTTAATGGAATAGGATCCAGGTTCAAAAAGGATGAAATCTTACCATCTGCAAGGATGTGGATGGATCTACAGTGGATTTAGCTAAGTAAAATCAGTAAGAAAAGACCAATAGCCTATATCTTGACCTCTATGGAATTTCAGAAAGAAAACAGATGAACATAGTGAGGGGAGAAAGGCCAATGAGGAAACAGACTCTAACCTAGAGCAAAATCGAGGGTTGCTAGGGGGCAGGGGTGTGGGGCGAAGGGTTAAGTGGGTGACAGCTATTAGGGAGAGTACTTGTTGTGATGAGCTCTGGGTGTTCTATGCAGGTGAGCAGCCTCCCGGAGCTCCTCCTGGCGGTGCCGGAACGCGACGACACGCGATCCCGGACAGGGCCCCGGGGGGGGCCGCCCTGCGGCCCTGTGGTGCCCGAAGTGTGTTCGCCGGGCGTTTTCCGGCCAATTCTCACGAGCGTTCTGCCCAAATCGGGATCGATTTGGGCAGAACGCTCGTGAGAATTGGCCGGCGTTGGGCAGCCCTGGTCAGCGCCCAGTTCCGCGTGGAGCAGGGCCCTTTCTCGCTCGGGGCATGTCGCGGCCACCCGGAAAACGAGCCGTGACGATGGGGCGCGTCCGGCAGCCGCGGCCCCGGGGAGTTTTCCCCGAGCAGAGTGGATGGAGGCGCCGTGGCCGGGCGTCCGCCTCCGCCGTGGCGGGCGGCCGGGGCGCCCCTGGAGGGGGCTGGCCTCTGTGGGGAAACGGTCTGGTCTCTCACTCCGCGGCTAGGACGAAGCCGCGAAAGGTGCCGTTGTGGCCGGGACGGTCGGGGGACTCGTGGCGCGGGACTCAGGGTTCCCCATGGGGAGGCCCCCAGGCTCAGGCCCCTGGCAACGGAAGGCTGAGCAAGCAGGCCCGGGCCCGGGCCCGGCTTTCGGGGCTGGCCCGGCCCCAGCTGCCGGCGCCAGGGAGGGGACCCCCGGAGGCTGAGGAGCGGGAGGCGTCAGCCGCCCTGCGGCACGCCTCCCGGAGCTCCGTGCCAGAACGCGACGACACGCGATCCCGGACAGGGCCCCGGGGGGGGCCGCCCTGCGGCCCTGTGGTGCCCGAAGTGTGTTCGCCGGGCCTTTTCCGGCCAATTCTCACGAGCGCTCGTGAGAATTGGCCGGCGTTGGGCAGTCCTGGTCAGCGCCCAGTTCCGCGTGGAGCAGGGCCCTTTCTCGCTCGGGGCATGTCGCGGCCACCCGGAAAACGAGCTGCGACGATGGGGCGGGGCCGGCAGCCGCGGCGCAGGGGAGTTTTCCCCGAGCAGAGTGGATGGAGGCGCCGTGGCCGGGCGTCCGCCTCCGCCGTGGCGGGCTGCCGGGGCGCCCCTGGAGGGGGCTGGCCTCTGTGGGGAAACGGACTGGTCTCTCACTCCGCGGCTAGGACGAAGCCGCGAAAGGTGCCGTTGTGGCCGGGACGGTCGGGGGACTCGTGGCGCGGGACTCAGGGTTCCCCATGGGGAGGCCCCCAGGCTCAGGCCCCTGGCAACGGAAGGCTGAGCAAGCAGGCCCGGGCCCGGACCCGGCTTTCGGGGCTGGCCCGGCCCCAGCTGCCGGCGCCAGGGAGGGGACCCCCAGAGGCTGAGGAGCGGGAGGCGTCGGCCTCCCCGCGGCACGCCTCCCGGTGCTCCTCCTGGCGGTGCCGGAACGCGACGACACGCGATCCCGGACAGGGCCCCGGGGGGGGGGCCGCCCTGCGGCCCTGTGTTGCCCAAAGTGTGTTCGCCGGGCGTTTTCCGGCCAATTCTCACGAGCGTTCTGCCAAATCGGGATCGATTTGGGCAGAACGCTCGTGAGAATTGGCCGGCGTTGGGCAGCCCTGGTCAGCGCCCAGTTCCGCGTGGAGCAGGGCCCTTTCTCGCTCGGGGCATGTCGCGGCCACCCGGAAAACGAGCCACGACGATGGAACCAGATGGGCCTTCATATTTATACTGACCTATATACTTACTGGAGTCCATTATGGAAAGATTTCCATCTGGGTGTGAGGCTGAGTCCTGTGGTATTGCTCAGGCATCCCCAAATCCTAGGGCTTTGGAGCCCACCCTTAGGGGACGGAGACATGAGAACCCAAGCTAGGGATAGAGTTAGGGCCGAAGGACATTGCAGGCCCAAACAGCTGACAGTGTGTGTGGTTCCTAGAGGCTGGAATTAAGGATGAGTGTTCTGTTTCTGGTCAGGCACAGGGTTTGTGACCTAGAGGCCACTGAAATTGGGGGTTTGCTGGTATAGGCTCAGATGGGCAGGCATTTTAATCCTGCTTTGAATACTTTCTAGAGGTCTACATGGCATGCTTTCCTCCTGTCTGTTAGGATGAGTCCTGTGGTATGGCTAAGGTGACCCCAGTCCGTGGGGTAGGGAGCCAGACCCCTAGGAATTGAATGCTCAGAACACAAACTAAGCTTCAGTTAGGGGTTAGGAGCATGGCAGGCCCAATCTGATGGTGGTGTGGCAAGCTATCCAGAGGGCTGAGTACAGAGGGATGGATAGAGTAAGTGTCAGGTTCAGGTTTGTGTCCAGCTGCTGACTCTGGGTGAACTCAGTGGTGCGTGGCAGATTTCTCCTGCTCAGAATCCTTTGCAGAGTCCCAAATGGTATGGTTTCCTTCTGGGTGGCAGGCAGAGATCTCAAATATTGCTCAGGGGTCCCCATCCGTGGGACTTGGGTGCCAGTCCTCTGGGGACAGAGCATGAAACCCCAACCTAGGGTTGGGGCTAGGTCCCAGCAACATGACAGGCCTGATTTGCTGGTGCTGTGCAGAGCTCTCACGGGGACTGAGTAGAGAACATGGGTCAGTCTGAGTCAGGCTCCGGGTTGGTGGCCATGGGGGGAAAGGCAGATTTCTCCTGCTCTCAGTCCTTGGCAGAGTTCCAATTCTACTGTTTCCTTCTGGGTTGAAGACAGAGTCCTCTGGCATTTCTCAGGGGTCCCACATATGTGGGGCTTTGGTACCTGTATTCTTGGGACACAAGACAGAAAATGTACCTAAGTTTTGGTTAGGGCTGAGGGTCATGTCAGTCTCAATAGGCCACCCTGAGAGGAGTGACCTGGGGAGCAGAGTTGAGGACGTGGGTCAGTGTGAGTGTTAAGATCCAGGTGTGAACGGGGGGTGCTGAAAGTGGGATAGCCTCAGGGGGCCAAGAAATATTCTGGTATAGTTCAGGTGTAACCCATCAGCGGAGCTTTGGTGTCAATCATCAGAGGACAGAAGACTGAAAACACAACCTAGGGCTTGGAAAAGAGCACAGGGGCATGGCTGGCCTGATCTGCTGGTGCCGAGGCTAGATGTCTGGGGTACTGAGTTGAGGGCCATGGTCAGGTGGTGCATTACGATCTGGGTTTGTGCCTGGGGGGTGGCCGAAGGTGGAGGTGGCTTCAGGGAGCATGAAGATTTCTCCCATTCCGATGGTTCTGTGCAGCTCCAAACAGAACGGTTTCCTCCCGGGTGGCAGACAGAGCACTGGGTTGTGGCTCAGGGGTCCAAATATGGAGGAATTGGGGGACCAGCCTCTGGGGATGAAGACTGAAAATGCAACCTAGGCTTAAGGTTAGGGTCAGGGGCATGGCAGGCCCAATTTGCTGGCACTGAGAAGGGATCCCAGGGGGATGAATTGAGGGCAGAGGTCCGGTGGCATGAGAGGGTCCAGGTTTGTGGTCAGGGGACCGCTGAAGGAGGGGGTTGTGCTCAGGGAGGCATGCAGTTTCTCCCACTCTGAGTGTTCTACTCAGTTTCAAATGGCACGGTTTCCTCCTGGGTGGTAGGCAGGCTGAGTGCCAGCCTCCACATTTGTGGCCCAATAGTGCGCAGAGGGTGGGGGATAGCCTCGGGTGAACCGTGCAGGTTTCTCCCGCTCTGAGGATTCGACACAGCTCCAAACAGCATGGTTTCCTCCTGCATGGTGGACAGAGTCCTGAGGTGTCACTCAGGATTCTTTAATCTTGGGGTCTTGGGGTCAGGACTCTTGGGGATGATACCTGAAAACCAAAATTAGGGATAGGGTTAAGGCCTAGGGCCATGGTAGACCTGATATGCCAGTGCAGAGGCAGGTGCCCTGGTGCGCTGAGTTGAGCTCGGGTGTCAGACGGGGCCTTAGCCTCTAGGTGTGTGTCCAGACGTTCGCATAACCTGGGGGTGACTTCAGGGGTGCATGGAAGTTTCTCCAGCTCTGAGGGTTCAGCGCAGCTCCAAACAGCACAGCGGTGCCCTGCGTGGCAGGCAGATTCCCAGCATGAGTATCAGGCATCCTCAATCCTTGTGACGCAGTATGTGGTCTATTCTGGAGAAGGTTCCATGTGCACTTGAGAAGAATGAGTATTCTGTTGTTTTAGGGTGGAATGTTCTGTATATGTCTATGAGGTCCATCTGGTCCAATGTTTCATTCAATGCTCTTATTTCTTTTTTAATTTTCTGCTTCGATGATCTGTCTATTTCTGAGAGAGGCGTATGAAGATCTCCTACTATTATTGTATTCATATCAATATGACTCTTTATCTTGATTAATAGTTTTCTTATGGAATTGGGTGCTCCCATATTGGGGGCATAGATATTCACAATTGTTAGATCATCTTGGCGGATAGTCCCTTTAAGAATTATGGAGTGTCCTTCTGTATCTCTGACTACAGTCTTTAGTTTAAAATCTAATTTATCTGATATGAAAATCGCTACCCCGGCCTTCTTTTGAGGCCCATTGGCATGAAAGATGCTTCTCCATCCGTTCACTTTCAGTCTGGGTGTATCCTTAGGTTCAAAATGGGTCTCTTGTAGACAACATATGGATGGGTCCTGTCGTTTTATCCAATCTGCAACCCTGTGTCGTTTTATGGGCGCATTTAGGCCATTCACATTGAGAGTGGTTATTGAGAGATAGGTTTTGATTCATGTCATGTTGCCTTTGAAGTCTTTCTGTCTGTAGATTGTTTCTATATTTCTGTTCAATGATATTCTTGGGATTTTTTCTCTTTTATAGGACCCCCCCCCCTTAATATTTCCTGCAGTGTCGGCTTGCTGGTTGCATAGTCTTTTAAGCCTTGCTGGTCTTGGAAACTCTTTATCTCTCCATCCATTTTAAATGTCAGTCTTGCCGGATAGAGTATTCTTGGTTGCATGTTCTTCTCATTTAGTACTCTGAATATATTTTGCCAGCCCTTCCTGGCTTGCCAGGTCTCTGTGAAAAGGTCTGACGTTATTCTAATGGGCTTGGATGCCCACTCTCACCACTCTTGTTCAACATAGTATTAGAAGTCCTAGCAACGGCAATCAGACAACAAAGAGAAATAAAAGGTATCCAAATTGGCAAGGAAGAAGTCAAACTCTCTCTCTTCGCAGATGACATGATTTTTTATATGGAAAACCCCAAAGACTCCACCCCCAAACTACTAGACTCATACAGCAATTCAGTAACGTGGCAGGATACAAAGTCAATGTACAGAAATCAGTGGCTTTCTTATACACTAACAGTGAAAATACAGAAAGGGAAATTAGAGAATCGATTCCATTTACTAGAGCACCAAGAACCATAAGATACCTGGGAATAAACCTAACCAAAGAGGTAAAGGATCTGTACTCGAGGAACTACAGAACACTCATGAAAGAAATTGAAGAAGACCCAAAAAGATGGAAGACAATTCCATGCTCTTGGATTGGAAGAATAAACATTGTTAAAATGTTTATACTGCCTAGAGCAATCTATGCTTTTAATGCCATTCCGATCAAAATTCCACCGGTAGTTTTCAAAGAGCTGGAGCAAATAATCCTAAAATTTGTATGGAATCAGAAGAGACCCCGAATTGCTAAGGCAATGTTGAAAAACAAAAACAAAACTGGCGGCATCACGTTACCCGATTTTAAGCTTTACTACAAAGCTGCGATCACCAAGACAGCGTGGCCCTGGCATAAAAACAGACACATAGACCAGTGGAACAGAGTGGAGAGCCCAGATATGGACCCTCAACTCCACGGTGAAATAATGTTCGACAAAACAGGAAAAAATATTCAATGGAAAAAAAGACAGTCTCTTCAATCAATGGTGCTGGGAAAACTGGACAGCTATATGTAGAATAATGAAACTCAACCATTCTCTTACACTCGAAATGGATAAAAGACCTCATCATGAGACAGGAATCCATCAGAATCCTAGAGGAGAACATAGGCAGTAACCTCTTCGATATCAGCCACAGCAACTTCTTTCAAGATATGTCTCCAAAGGCCAAGGAAACAAAAGCGAAAATAAACTTTTGGCACTTCATCAAGATCAAAAGCTTCTGCACAGCAAAGGAAACAGTCCACCAAACAAAAAGGCAACCCACGGAATGGGAGAAGATATTTGCAAATGACAGTACAGACAAAAGGTTGATATCCAGGATCTAGAAAGAACTTCTCAAACTCAACACACACAAAACAGAGAATCATATCCAAAAATGGGCAGAAGATATGAACAGACACTTCTCCAACGAAGACATACAAATGGCTATCAGACACATGACAAAATGTTCATCATCACTAGCCATCAGGGAGATTCAAATGAAAACCACATTGAGATACCACCTGACACCAGTTAGAATGGCCAAAATGAGCAAGACAGGAAACAACGTGTGTTGGAGAGGATGTGGAGAAAGGGGAACCCTCTTACACTGTTGGTGGGAATGCAAGTTGGTGCAGCCACTTTGGAGAACAGTGTGGAGATTCCTCCAGAAATTAAGAATAGAGCTTCCCTATGACCCTGCAATTGCACTGCTGGGTATTTACCCCAAAGATACAGATGTAGTGAAAAGAAGGGCCATCTGTACCCCAATGCTTATTGTAGCAATGGCTATGCTCACCAAACTGTGGAAAGAACCAAGATGCCCTTCAACGGATGAATGGATAAGGAAGATGTGGTCCATATACGCAATGGAGTATTATGCCTCCATCAGAAAGGATGAATACCCAACTTTTGTAGCAACATGGACGGGACTGGAAGAAATTATGCTGAGCGAAATAAGTCAAGCAGAGAGAGAGTCATGTATCATATGGTCTCCCTTATTTGTGGAGCATAGCAAATAACACGGAGGACATAGGGAGATGGAGAGGAGAGGGAGTTGAGAGAAACTGGAAGGGGAGATGAACCATGAGAGACTATGGACTCTGAAAAACAACCAGAGGGTTTTGGAGGGGCAGGGTGGGGTGGGAGTTTGAGGAATCAGGTGGTGGTTAATAGGGAGGGCACGTACTGCATGGAGCACTGGGTGTGATGCCAAAACAATGAACACTGTTATGCTGTAAATAAACAAATTAAAAAAAAAATGAGTCTATGGAAGGCCCGGCAGTGCCAGTTCACTCCACTGGAGGGAGTGGTGAGCCGTGGTGTGAGATACCCTGGAAGGCATGGCGATGCTGCTTGCCACCACTGGAGGCAGCGGCGAGCTGCCATGGGAAACACACCTGAAGAGGAGTCAGTGCAGCTTGCTGGCTCTGAAGGCAGGGCGGAGGTGCCCGGTGAGAGACCCTGAAACGTGAGGCACTACAGCTTATTTTTACAGGACGGAGTGGTGAGCTGTATAGTCTCTGTTTCTCCAGGCTCAAGGGTGGTGGTAAGAATTGATGGAGCCTGTCCCCCACTCAGCATTGTGCCCTCTTTCCCCAGGTTTGCTGGTAATGTGCTGTCAGGATGGTTCAGGAGGGTCCTCCCAGTTGGGCTCTGGAGCCAGGGGAACCAAACCCGACTCATGGTGCATTTGGAACCGAGGAGCTGAGTGTTTGTTTGGAAAAGTATGTTTGTTTCTCCAAAAAGGACAAGGGCATTGACCAGCTTGAGAGGGAAGTGAATGACCAGTTAAGAAACAAGCCTGTGTCTCTCCTTCTCCCAGGAATCAGAGCAGATGTGCAGGCTTTAGGTGGGAGACGCCTGCTTATCTGCACCTGACAACCCTTCTTCACTCTGGCTCCATGAGACCTGAAGTTTGGAAGTCAGCGTCTGAGTCAGTCATGCAGCTTGTCCCAGGACGTCAGTGTTCAGAGAAAACAGCAGGCCTGTGGGTGACAATGTCACATCCATGCCAGGATGGCAGGTAAAAATTCCCTTTCACCCCAAATTTCCTGGGCTTTTCTCTTGTCTCCAGTGGAGCTCACAAATGGCACCCTGAACCAGCTGTAAGCAATCTCGTGTGGGTGCCAGAGCTCCTGAGTTTCTCTGCAGGGAGCACCTGGCAGGGATCTCATTTTCTGTTTATTTCTGGCTTACAAAGGTATTTGGAACATCTCTTTCCTAGGAAATCCCTTGGATTCGAAAGAGAAGGTGAGATTGACTTGGTGTGCCTTTTGAACATAGAAAGTATTCCTTCACCGAACAGTGTTTACTCCACTGGGCCTAGACTCTGGTGGAACGGCTGGCATCTAGAGTGAGGTGGCTGTTTGTGGTCAGATAGAGACTTGGATGATGGCTTCTTCTTTGTCCAAGGTGATGTATCCTAATGGATTCGTCTTTGAATCCAAAGAGTTCCAATGAGGGCAGAGGGAAAATTCAAAATGATTCCAAGGAGTCTTGGACAATTTAAAAGGGATGCTTGTCTTCCTAGGTTCACTCAAACGGCTATATATGGTTGGACATGCTGTATTTTCTCTGCAGTTTCATGGGTAGTGAAGTCAGAAGGAGAGTCTTTGGGAATTTCCCTGGGTAAAGGCACTCTGTTGGCTTCAAGGGACTTGGTGTCAGGAACCCTGGGCTGAATTTCTGTGGCTGCTTTCCTGATGCTCAGTGAGTCAGGTTTTCCCACAGGTTTTATATTTCCTCCTTAGGAAATTGCTGGCAGGGAATGTTCTGTTTAAAGTGGAACCCTCGGGGGCACCTGTGTGGCTCAGTGGGTTAAGCCACTGCCTTCGGCTCAGGTCATGGTCTCAGGGTCCTGAGATCGAGCCCCGCATTGGGCTCTCTGCTCAGCGGGGAGTCTGCTTCGTCCTCTCTCTCTGCCTGCCTCTCTGCCTACTTGTGACCTCTGTCAAATAAATAAATAAAATCTAAAAAAAAAAAAAACAAAACCCAAAACCGGGACCCTCCTACATTGTTGGTGGGCCTGCGTGTTGTTGCAGCCACTCTTGGAAAGAATACAGTCTGTCCTCCAAAAGCTAAGAACTGAACAACAGTAGGATCCAGCAATTGTCCTCCTAGTTATTTCCCTAAAGGGCACAAAAATGCACATTCAGTGGGGTATAAGCACCGTGATATTTACAGTAGCATTTTCAACCATTGTAAAACAATGGAGGGAGACCAAATGTCCATTCACTGATGAGTGATATATATATATATATATATATATATATATATATCACTCGTATATATCATATGTGTGTGTGTGTGTGTGTATGTGTATTCATTCTCCCACATCTTCTTAATGGAATAGGATCCAGGTTCAAAAAGGATGAAATCTTACCATCTGCAAGGATGTGGATGGATCTACAGTGGATTTAGCTAAGTAAAATCAGTAAGAAAAGACCAATAGCCTATATCTTGACCTCTATGGAATTTCAGAAAGAAAACAGATGAACATAGTGAGGGGAGAAAGGCCAATGAGGAAACAGACTCTAACCTAGAGCAAAATCGAGGGTTGCTAGGGGGCAGGGGTGTGGGGCGAAGGGTTAAGTGGGTGACAGCTATTAGGGAGAGTACTTGTTGTGATGAGCTCTGGGTGTTCTATGCAGGTGAGGAATCACAAAATCCTACCCCTGAAGGAGAGGAATGAACATTGCATGGAAACGAATTGGAATTGAAGTCAATGAAGAAAAGAAGACCATGTTCTACTTCATGAAGACTGAGGTCAAACTGGAATGACTTTTGCTCTCCTGTTCTGTAGCTGTTCATTATGAAACACTCTGTGGCAGGATACACTAGTTTCCTATTGCATAAGGAGCCCTCAGAAAGTTGCCATGAAAGATTTAGATCTCAGAGCATGTACATGTTCCATTGATATGTTACTTTCAGTTTGCCCAGGTGCAAAGGTAAGTGGAGAGAAATAGGGCTGAAGAGGAAAGGAGGTATTAAGCATTCAAGAGGTAGCCTTCCCCTTTCTCATGAATGCCTGGGCCAGTGTAAATTGGGAAGAAGGAGGGGGGATCCCAGAGCTTTGCCGCAGACAGGGGAGTTCTAGGTCTGCCTAGAGCTGGTGGTGTCCATGAGCAGAGCTGAGCTAGTGGCGTGGCAGGCCCGAACTTCTGGTGTTGAGGTGAGTTCCCCAAGGAGCTGAGTTGAGAATGGGGGTCAGGTGGTGAATCAGGCTCTGGGTTTGTGGCCAGGGGGCTGCAGAATGTGGGGGAGTCCTAATGGGGTCATGCAGGTTTCTCTGGCTCTGAGGGTTCTGCACAGCTCCAAAGGGACAAGTTTCCTGCTGGGTGGCAGGGGGACTCCTACAGTGTGGCTCCAAGTTTACCAATCTAGAGGGCTTGGTGGATAGGCCCCTGGGGAAGGAAGCCTGAAAATGCAACATAGGGTTAAGGGTAATGGGCTGGGCAGGACAGGCCTGATCAGCCGACACAGAGGTGAGATACCCTCAGAATTGAGTTGAGGAAATGCATCCTGCAATGCAGAAGAGTCAGGGTTTCTGGCCAGAGGGACGGCTGATCGTGGGGGTGGCTTTAGAGGGGCATGCTGGTTTCTCCCTCTCTGAGGAAACTTTGGAGCTCCAAATGTCATGGCTTCCCCCTGCATGGCATTCAGGTTTCTGCCTTGTTACAGGGGGGTCCTGAATCTGGGGAGTTTGGGGGCCAGGCCTCTTGGGATGGAAGCCCGAAATCAGAAACTAGAGCTACGGTAAGGGCGTAGGGGCATGGCATGCTCAATCTGCTACTGCTGAGGTGGGCTCCCTGGTGGGCTGACTTCAGGGTGGGTATCAGGTGGCATGTCAGACTCAGAGTTTGTGTCCAGGGATGCCACAGAAGCTGGGCGTGACCTCAGGGTTGCATGCAGGTTTCTCCTACCCTGAGGGTTCTGCAGAGCTCCAAATGGCATGGTTTCCTCCTGTGTGGCAGACGCAGTCCTGGGGTGTCACTGAGGAATCCTTAATCTCTACTGGCATGAATCTCGGAGGTGCCCAATCTGGCGGGCTTGGGGGACAGGCCTCTGTTCATGAAAGCCTGTACACCCCACCTAGGTTTATGGTTAGGGCCGAAGGGCATGGCAGGTCCGATGTGCCGGTGCTGATGCGGGCTCCCCTAAGGGTCGAGTTGAGGGCATAGATCTGGCATCGCAGGAGAATCTGGTTTTATGGCCATGGGGGTGACTCATGGTGGGGTGGCATTACGGGGGTTTGCAGGTTTCTCCCCGTCTGAGTGTTCAGTGCAGCTCTAAACCACAAGTTTTCCTCATGAGTGCCAGGTGGAGTCCCGTGGTGGCGCTCAGTAGACCTTAATCTGGGGGGACATGGGAGGCAGGCCCCTGGGATGGAAGCCTGAAAACCTAAAGAGGGGTTCTGGTAAGGGCTTAGGGGCATGGTGGCCTGATCTGCTTATGTTGAGGTGGGGCGCCCTAGGGTCTGAATTTAAGGCATGCGTCCGGCAGCTCAGCAGAATCTGGTTTATGGCCGGGGGGACGGGTGCAGATGATGGGAGTGCCTTTAGAGGGGCAAGTTTCTCCCCCTCTGAGGGTTCAGCACAACTCCAAGGCACAGGTTCCTACTGTGTGGCAAGCGGAGTCCTGAGGTGTATGTCAAGATTCCTTAATCCAGGGGATTTTGTTGCCTGGACCCTCAGAATGGAAGACTGAACACCCAAACTTGTGTTAGGGTTAGGGCCTAGGGGCAATGGCAGGCCCGATCTGCCAGTGCTGAGGCGGGATCCCCTATGGGCTCAGTTGAGGGTATGCATTTGGTGGCGGCATGGAATCCAGCTCTATGGCCAGAGTGGCTGTTGATTATTGGGGTGGCTTTAGGGTGGCATGAAAGTTTCTCCCCATCTGAGGGTTCATTGCAGCTCCAAACCACAAGGTTTCCACTTGTGTGACAGGCTGTGTCCTGTGGTGTTGCTCAGAAGTCCTTAATCTGGGGGGCGTGGGGGCCAGGCCTCTTGGGATGGAAGCCTGAAAATCCAAACTAGGGTTAGGGTTAAGGCTTAGGGACATGGCAGGCCCGATCTGCTGCAATTGAGGTGGTCTCCTGGATAGGCCGAATGGAGGGTGGGAATCAGGCAGGACTTGAGGTCTGTGTTTGTGTTTGTGGGGGCAAAGAAGCTAGTGGTGTCCGCGGGGGGCATGCAGCTTTCTCCTGCTCTGAGGTTCCTGCACAGTTCCAAATGGCACCATTTTGCCCTAGGAGGCTGGAGGAGTGCTGGCGGGAGTCTCAGTCATCCCCAGTCTGATGGGCTTGGGGTACAGGCCTCTGGGCATGGAAGGCTGTATACCCCACCTAGGGTTAGGGTTAGGGTCTAGGGTCATGGCAGGCCCAATCTGCCGGCGCTGAGATGGGCTCCCCTCAGGGCTGAGTTGAGGGCATGTGTCCGGTAGCTTCATAGAAAACAGCTTTCTGGCCTGGGGTGTCGCAAATTGTGCGGATAGCTTTACGGGGGCTTGAAGGTTTCTCACCCTCTGAGTATTCAGCAGCTCCAAACTGCAAGGTTTCATCCTGCGTGGCTGTTGGAGTCCTGCAATGTCACTCAGGGGTCCTTAATCCAGGGGGCCTGGAGGCTAGGCATCTTGGGATGGAAGCCTGGAAACTCAAACTAAGGGTGAGGTCTTGGGGCGCGACAGGCCCAATCTGCCAGTGCTGAGGCGGACTCCCCGGTGGCCTGAGTTGAGGGTCGGTGATAGGTGGCTAGTGTGAATCTGGGTTTGTGTTCAGGAGGGGCTCAGATGCTGGGGCTTGCCTTGGGGGGCATGAAGTTATCTTTTGCTCTGAGGTCTAAGTAGCTCCAAATGGCACTGTAACAGCATAGGCAGCCTCCAGACTGCCAGAGTGAGTCTCATGCATCCACAATCTGGCGGGTTTGGGGGCTAGGCCTCTGGGTACGGAAGACTGTACACCCAACCTAGGGTTAGGGTTAAGGCCTAGGGGCATGGCAGTTCTGATATGCTGCTGATATGCTGTGTTGAGGTGGGCTCCCTCAGGGCTGAGTGGATGACATGCATCTGGCGTTGTGGCAGAATCTGGCATTATGTCTGGGGCATTTCCAATGGCGGGTGTGTTTAGGTGCTCATGCACCTTTCTTTCTGGAGGGCAGGCAGAGTCCTGTGTTGTGACTTTGGAATCCCCAGTCTGGAGGGTTAGGGTTAGGGATAGAGGTTCGGAGAGTGTTAGGGTTAGTTGTTAGGGGTTAGGGTTAGGGTTAGGGTTAGGAGTTAGGGGATAGGGTTAGAGGTAAGGTTTAGGGTTAGGCTTAGGGTTAGGCGTATGTCTTAGGGACAAGGCATGTCAGATCTGCCAACACAGATATGGACTCACCCAAGGGCTGTGTTGAGGGCGGGACTCAGGAGTCTCCTCAGGCCCTGGATTTTTGGACTGGAGGGGCAAAGAAGGTGGGAATCGCCTCTGGGGAGCATGATGGTTTCTACTGCTCCGAGGTTGTTATGTTAGGTTTAGAGGTTAGGGTTAGGTTTTGTGGTTAGGGTTAGTGTTAAGATTAGTGTTAAGGTGGGGCGCCTGGGTGGCTCAGTTGGTTAAAGCCTCTGCCTTCCGCTCAGGTCATGATCTCAGGGTCCTGGGATGGAGCCCCACATCAGGCTCTCTGCTCAGCGGGGAGCGTGCTTCGTCCTCTCTGTGCCTTCTTCTGATCTGTCTCTGTCAAAGAAATGAATAAAATCTTAAAAAAAATAAAAAGATTAGGGTTAGGGTTATGTCTTAGGGACAAGGCATGTTGGATCTGGTAACACTTATATGGGCTCACCCAAGGGCTGAGTTGAAGGCGGGACTCAGGAGGCTCCTTAGGCCCTGGGTTTTTTTCCTAGAAGGTAAAGATGGTGGGAATGGCCTCAGGGGAGCATGCTGGTTTCTAGGTCTCTGAGAGTGTTAGATAGCACTAAATGAAATGGTTTATTTCATTTATTCTCCTGGCTGAGAGGCTGAGTCCTGCCATCAGTCTGATGTTCCTATCCACTGGGATGGAATTGGGTATCAGGCCTCTGGGGTCCAGAGCCTGACCACCTGAGCTAGGGTATTAGGGTTTGGTCCTGGGAGCATGGCAGGCCTGAGGTGCCAGTGCGGACTCAGGCTCTCCGGAGGGCTGAGTTGAGGGTATTGCTCTGGTGGCCCATCAGGCACTGGGCGGTGGTGTGTGGGTCCTCGGAAGGTGTGGGTGTCTTTAGGGGGCATGGAGGTTTCTCCGGCCAGGAGCGTACTGCACAGGGCCATGTGGGCCATTTTCCTTGTGGGTGGCAGCCGGAGTCCAGCATTGCAAATACAGGGTCCCCAGTCTGGATGGCTAGGGAGCCAGGCCTCTGTGGATCGAAGCATAAACACCCATCCTAGCATTATGGTTAAGTCTTTGGGGCATGGTAACCCCGATCTGCCGGTGCTGTGGTGACCCATCCTGATGCCTGAGTTGAGGCTATGTCTGCAGGACATTGAGACTCTGGTTCCCGGTCCTTGGGAGGGTCCAGAAGTGCTTTGGCCTCAGGGAGACTTGCAGGCTTCTCCTGCTCTGTGGCTTCAGCCCATTTCTAAACGGCACGGTTCATGCTGGGATCATGTGCAATTATGGGGTGCAACTCAGGGGTCCCCTATCTGGGGTTTTGAGGACCAGTTGTGGGAGGAGGATGCCTGAGCACGAACCTGGGCTAGGGTTAGTATTAGGATTAGGGTTAAGGTTATGTCTTAGGGACAAGGCATGTCGGATATGCAAGCACAGATATCAGCTCGCCCAAGGGCTGAGTTGAGGGTGGGACTCAGGAGGCTCCTCGGGCACTGGGGTTTTGGGCTGTACGGGCAAAGATGTTGGAAATCGCCTCAGGGGAGCATGCCAGTTTCTACAATTCTCAGGGCATTAGATAGCACGAAATGAAAGGTCACCTTCTGGCTGAGAGGGTGAGTCCTGCTGTGAGGGTTAGGTTGTAGGGGCATTGCAGCCCCAATCTGCTGGCGCTGTGGTGGCCCATCCCAATGCTTGAGTTCAGAGCGTGTGTCTGCAGGACCATGAGACTCCTGGTTCTTGGTCCTTGGGGGCGCTGGAAGTGGGGTGGCCTCAGGGAGACATTCAAATTTATCCCGCTCTGTGGGTTCAGCACAATTCTAAACAGCATGGTTTCCTCCTGGTGTCAGGTTCAATGATGGGGTATCGCTCACGGGTCCCCCATCTGGGGCCTTGGGGACCAGGAGTCAGAGTATGGACGCCTGAACACACAACCTGGGCTAGGTATAGTATTATGGTTAGTGTTAGGCTTAGGGACAGGGCATGTCGGATCTGCTAGCACAGATACGGGCTCACCCAAGGGCTGAGTTGAGGGCAGGACTCAGGAGGCTCCTCAGGCCCTGGGTTCTTGGCCTGGAGGAGCAAAGCTGGTGGGAATGGCCTCAAGGGAGAATGGCTGGTTGCTACTGCTCTGAGGGTGTGAGAGAACACCAAATGAAAAGGTCTCCTCCTGGCTGAGAACTGAGTCCTGCCGACAGTCTGATGCTCAACCCATGGGAGGAATTGGGTGTCAGGCCTCTGGGTCCAATGCCTGAACACCCAACCTAGTGTTAGGGTTTCGTCCTGGGAGAATGGCAGGCCTGCCAGTGCGGCTCAGGTTCTCCGGAGGGCTGAGTTGAGGGCATTGCTCTGGTGGCCTGTCAGGCTCTGGGTTTGTGGTGTGGCATTTCTTGGAAGGCGTGGGTGGCTTTAGGGGGCATGGAGGATTCTGTGGCCAGGAGCATACTGCACAGGATCATATGGTCCAGTTTCATCGTGGGTGGCAGCCAGAGTCCTGCATTGGGAATCCAGGGTCCCCAGTCTGGAGGGCTAGGGGTCCAGTCCTCAGGGGACAGAAGCCTGACACCCAACCTAGGGTTAGGGTAGGGTTGTAAGGGCATGGCAGCCCCGATCTGATGGCGCTGTGGTGATGCTTCCCAATGCCTGAGTTGAGGGCGCGAGTCTGTAGCACTGTGAGAGTCCTGGTTCCTGGTCCTTGGGTGTGCCAGAAGTGGCAGTGGGCTCTGGGAGGCATGCAGGTTTCTCCCGCTCTGCGGGTTCAACACATTTCTAAAGGGCAGGGTTTCCTCCTGGGATCAGGTGCAATTATGGGGTGCAGCTCAGGGGTCCCCCATCTGGCCGTTTGGGGGACCAGGCTATGGAGGAGGGATGCCTGAACACACAACCTGGGCTAGAGTTAGTATTAGGGTTAGGCTTAGCGTTAAGGTTATGTCTTAGGGAGAAGGCATGTGGGATCTGCCAGCACAGATATTGGCTCACTCAAGGGCTGAGTTGAGGGCAGGGCTCTGGAGGCTTCTCAGGCCCTGGGTTTTTGGCCTGGAGGTGCAAAGATGGCGGGAATGGCCTCAGGGCAGCTTGGCCGGTTCCTAGGGCTCTGAGGGTGTTGGAGAGCAACAAATGGAATCTCCTGCTGGTTGAGAAGCTGAGTCATGCCATCAGTTTGATGCTCCCACCCATGGGTGGAATTGGGTGTCAGGGTTCTAGAACCTGAACACCCAACCTAGGCTTAGGGTTTGGTCCTGGGAGAATGGCAGGCCTGATGTGCCAGCACGGACTCAGGCTCTCTGGAGGGCTGGGCTGAGGGCATTGTTCTGGCGGCCTGTAAGGCTAAGGAATTGTGGTGTGGGGGTGCTCAGAAGATGTGGTTGGCTTTAGGGGTCATGGAGGTTTCTCCGGCAAGGAGCGTTCTGCAAAGGTCCATGTGGTCAAGTTTCATCATGGGTGGCAGCCAGAGTCCTACGTTGGGAATATGGGGTCCCCAGTCTGGAGGGCTAGGGAGCCAGTCCTCTGGGGACTGAAGCCTGAACGCCCAACCGAGGGTTAGGTTTAGGTCACAGGGGCATGGCGGCCCGGATCTGCCGGCACAGTGATGACCAATCCCGATGCCTGAGTTGAGGACGTGAGTCTGCAGGACCGTGAGACTCCTCATTCCTGCTCCTCAGGGGCGCCGGTATTGGGGGTGGCGTCAGGGAGGCATTCTGATTTCTTCTGCTCTGTAGGTTCAGCACATTCCTTTTTTTTTTTCACTTTCAATATCTATCTATCTATATTATTTCTTTTCAGCCTAACAGTATTCCTTATTTTTGCACCACACCCAGTGCTCCATGCAACACGTGCCCTCCCTAATACCCACCACCTTGTTCTCCCAACCTCCCACTCCCCACCCATTCAAGACCCTCAGGTTCTTTTTCAGAGTCCGTAGTCTCTCATGGTTCACCTCCCCTTCCCATTTCCCACAACTTCCTTCTCCTCTCCATCTCCCCATGTCCTCCTTGTTCTTTGTTATGCTCCACAAATAAGTGAAACCATATGATAATTGACTCTCTCTGCTTGACTTATTTCACTCAGCATAATCTCTTCCAGTCCCATCCATATTGCTACAAAAGTTGGTATTCATCCTTTCTGATGGAGGCATAATACTCCATCTTGTATATGGACCACATCTTCCTTATCCATTCGTCCATTGAAGGGCATCTTGGTTCTTTCCACAGTTTGGCGACCGAGGCCTTTGCTGCTATAAACATTGGGGTACAGATGGCCCTTCTTTTCACTCCATCTGTATCTTTGGGGTAAATACCCAGCAGTGCAATTGCAGGGTCATAGGGAAGCTCTATTCTTAATTTCTGGTGGAATCTCCACACTGTTCTCCAAAGTGGCTGCACCAACTTGCATTCCCACCAACAGTGTAAGAGGGTTCCCCTTTCTCCACATCCTCTCCAACAATCGTTGTTTCCTGTCTTGCTAATTGTGGCCTTTCTAACTGGTGTCAGGTGGTATCTCAATGTCGTTTTCATTTGAATCTCCCTGATGGCTAGTGATGATGAACATTTTGTCATGTGTCTGATAGCCATTTGTATGTCTTCGTTGGAGGAGTGTCTGTTCATATCTTCTGCCCATTTTTGGATATGATTATCTGTTTTGTGTGTGTTGAGTTTGAGAAGTTCTTTCCAGATCCTGGATATCAACCTTTTGTCTGAACTGTCATTTACAAATATCTTCTCCCATTCCGTGGGTTGCCTTTTGATTGGTGGACTGTTCCCTTTGCTGTGCAGAAGCTTTTGATCTTGATGAAGTGCCAAAAGTTCATTTTCGCTTTTGTTTCCTTGGCCTTTGGAGACATATCTTGAAAGAAGTTGCTGTGGCTGATATCGAAGAGGTTACTGCCTATGTACTCCTCTAGGATTCTGAGAGAATCCTGTCTCACGTTGAGCTCCTTTATCGAGTTCGAGTTTATCATTGTGTATGGTGTAAGAGAATGGTCGAGTTTCATTCTTCTACATATCCCTGTCCAGTTTCCCCAGCACCATTGATTGAGGAGAATGTCTTTTGTTACATTGAATATTTTTTCCTGATTTCTCGACGATTATATCACAATAGAGTTGAGGGTCCATATCTAATCGGGATCGATTTGGGCAGAGCGCTCATGAAAATTAGCTGGCGTTGGACAACCATGGGGACCGCCTTGTTCCGCGTGGCCCAGGACCCTTTCTCACTCGGGGTATGTCCCAGCCACCCAAAAACGCGCCGAGACGACAGGGCCCGGCCGGGGGCCTCAGAGCCGGAGAGCTTGCTCCGAGCAGAGTTGATGGAGGGTCTGTGGTCGGGCATCCGGCTCCGCCTTGGAGGGAGGCCGGGGCGCCCGGGAAGGGATTGGCCTCTCTGGGGGAGCAAAAAGATCTGTCGCTCCACAGCTGTGTCGCAGCCACGAAAGGGGCCGATGGCGCCGGGACGGTCGGAGGACTCGTGGAGCGGGACTCAGGGTTCCCCATGGGGAGGCCCGCAGGCTCAGGCCGCTGACAACGGAAGGCTGATCAAGCAGGCCTCGACCGGTCCCGGCTTTCGGGGCTGGCCCGGCCCCAGCTGCCAGCGAAGGGAGGGGACCACCAGAGTCTGAGGAGCGCGAGGCGTCGACTTGCCCACGCCAGCCTCACGGAGCTCCTCCTGGCTGTGCCGGATCGCGACGACACGCGATCCCGGACAGGGCCCCGGGGGGGCGGACCTGCGGCCCTGTGGTGCCCGAAGTGTGTTCGCCGGGCGTCTTCCGGCCAATTCTCACGAGCGTTCTGCCCAACTCGGGATCGATTTGGGCAGAACGCTCGTGAGAATTGGCCGGCGTTGGGCAGCCCTGGTCAGCGCCCAGTTCCGCGTGGAGCAGGGCCCTTTCTCGCTCAAGGCATGTCGCGGCCACCCGGAAAATGAGCCGCGACGATGGGGCGCGGCCGGCGGCCCCGGCGCCGGGGAGTTTTCCCCGAGCAGAGTGGATGGAGGCGCCGAGGCCGGGAGTCCGCCTCCGCCGTGGCGGGCGGCCGGGGCGCCCGAGGAGGGGGCTGGCCACTGTGGGGAAACGGATTGATCTCTCACTCCACGGCTGGGACGAAGACGCGAAAGATGCCGTTGTCGCCGGGACGGTCGGGGGACTCGTGGCGCGGGACTCAGGGTTCCCCATGGAGAGGCCCCCAGGCTCAGGCCCCTGGCAACGGAAGGCTGAGCAAGCAGGCCCGGGCCCAGGCCCGGCTTTCAGGGCTGGCCCGGCCCCAGCTGCCGGCGCCAGGGAGGGGACCCCCGGAGGCTGAGGAGCGGGAGGCGTTGGCCTCCCCGCGGCACGCCTCCCGGAGCTCCTCCTGGCGGTGCCAGAACGCGACGACACGCGATTCCGGACAGGGCCCCGGGGGGGGGCCGCCCTGCGGCCCTGTGGTGCCCGAAGTGTGTTCGCCGGGCGTTTTCCGGCCAATTCTCAAGAGCGTTCTGCCCAAATCGGGATCGATTTGGGCAGAACGCTCGTGAGAATTGGCCGGCGTTGGGCAGCCCTGGTCAGCGCCCAGTTCCGCGTGGAGCAGGGCCCTTTCTCGCTCGGGGCATGTCGCGGCCACCCGGAAAACGAGCCGCGACGATGGGGCGCGGCCGGCAGCCGCGGCGCCGGGGAGTTTTCCCCGAGCAGAGTGGATGGAGGCGCCGTGGCCGGGCGTCCGCCTCCGCCGTGGCGGGCGGCCGGGGCGCCCCTGGTGGGGGCTGGCCTCTGTGGGGAAACGGACTGTTCTCTCACTCCGCGGCTAGGACGAAGCCGCGAATGGTGCCGTTGTGGCCGGGACGGTCGGGGGACTCGTGGCGCGGGACTCAGGGTTCCCCATGGGGAGGCCCCCAGGCTCAGGCCCCTGGCAACGGAAGGCTGAGCAAGCAGGCCCGGGCCCGGGCCCGGCTTTCGGGGCTGGCCCGGCCCCAGCTGCCGGCGCCAGGGAGGGGACCCCCGGAGGCTGAGGAGCGGGAGGCGTCGGCCTCCCGCGGCAAGCCTCCCGGAGCTCCTCCTGGCGGTGCCGGAACGCGACGACAAGCGGTCCGGACAGGGCCCCGGGGGGGGGCCGCCCTGCGGCCCTGTGGTGCCCGAAGTGTGTTCGCCGGGCGTTTTCCGGCCAATTCTCACGAGCGTTCTGCCCAAATCGGGATCGATTTGGGCAGAACGCTCGTGAGAATTGGCCGGCGTTGTGCAGCGCTGGTCAGCGCCCAGTTCCGCGTGGAGCAGGGCCCTTTCTCGCTCGGGGCATGTCGCGGCCACCCGGAAAACGAGCCGCGACCATGGGGCGCGGCCGGCAGCCGCGGCGCCGGGGAGTTTTCCCCGAGCAGAGTGGATGGAGGCGCCGTGGCCGGGTGTCCGCCTCCGCCGTGGCGGGCGGCCGGGGCGCCCCTGGAGGGGGCTGGCCTCTGTGGGGAAACGGACTGGTCTCTCACTCCGCGGCTAGGACGAAGCCGCGAAAGGTGCCGTTGTCGCCGGGACGGTCGGGGGACACGTGGCGCGGGACTCAGGGTTCCCCATGGGGAGGCCCCCAGGCTCAGGCCCTTGGCAACGGAAGGCTGAGCAAGCAGGCCCGGGCCCGGGCCCGGCTTTCGGGGCTGGCCCGGCCCCAGCTGCCGGCGCCAGGGAGGGGACCCCCGGAGGATGAGGAGCGGGAGGCGTCGGCCTCCCCGCGGCACGCCTCCCGGAGCTCATCCTGGCGGTGCCGGAACGCGACGACACGCGGTCCCGGACAGGGCCCCGGGGGGGGCCGCCCAACGGCCCTGTGGTGCCCGAAGTGTGTTCGCCGGGCATTTTCCGGCCAATTCTCACGAGTGTTCTGCCCAAATCGGGATCGATTTGGGCAGAACGCTCGTGAGAATTGGCCGGCGTTGGGCAGCCCTGGTCAGCGCCCAGTTCCGCGTGGAGCAGGGCCCTTTCTCGCTCGGGGCATGTCGCGGCCACCCGGAAAACGAGCCGCGACGATGGGGCGCGGCCGGCAGCCGCGGCGCCGGGGAGTTTTCCCCGAGCAGAGTGGATGGAGGCGCCGTGGCCGGGCGTCCGCCTCCGCCGTGGCGGGCGGCCGGGGCGCCCCTGGAGGGGGCTGGCCTCTTTGGGGAAACGGACTGGTCTCTCACTCCGCGGCTAGGACGAAGCCGCGAAAGGTGCCGTTGTGGCCGGGACGGTCGGGGGACTCGTGGCGCGGGACTCAGGGTTCCCCATGGGGAGGCCCCCAGGCTCAGGCCCCTGGCAACGGAAGGCTGAGCAAGCAGGACCGGGCCTGGGCCCGGCTTTCGGGGCTGGCCCGGCCCCAGCTGCCGGCGCCAGGGAGGGGACCCCCGGAGGCTGAGGAGCGGGAGGCGTCGGCCTCCCCGCGGCACGCCTCCCGGAGCTCCTCCTGGCGGTGCCGGAACGCGACGACACGCGGTCCCGGACAGGGCCCCGGGGGGGGCCGCCCTGCGGCCCTTTGGTGCCCGAAGTGTGTTCGCCGGGCGTTTTCCGGCCAATTCTCACGAGCTTTCTGCCCAAATCGGGATCGATTTGGGCAGAACGCTCGTGAGAATTGGCCGGCGTTGGGCAGCCCTGGTCAGCGCCCAGTTCCGCGTGGAGCAGGGCCCTTTCTCGCTCGGGGCATGTCGCGGCCACCCGGAAAACGAGCCGCGACGATGGGGCGCGGCCGGCAGCCGCGGCGCCGGGGAGTTTTCCCCGAGCAGAGTGGATGGAGGCGCCGTGGCCGGGCGTCCGCCTCCGCCGTGGCGGGCGGCCGGGGCGCCCCTGGAGGGGGCTGGCCTCTGTGGGGAAAAGGACTGGTCTCTCACTCCGCGGCTAGGACGAAGCCGCGAAAGGTGCCGTTTTCGCCGGGACGGTCGGGGGACTCGTGGCGCGGGACTCAGGGTTCCCCATGGGGAGGCCCCCAGGCTCAGGCCCCTGGCAACGGAAGGCTGAGCAAGCAGGCCCGGGCCCGGGCCCGGCTTTCGGGGCTGGCCCGGCCCCAGCTGCCGGGGCCAGGGAGGGGACCCCCGGAGGCTGAGGAGCGGGAGGCGTCGGCCTCCCCGCGGCAAGCCTCCCGGAGCTCCTCCTGGCGGTGCCGGAACGCGACGACAAGCGGTCCGGACAGGGCCCCGGGGGAGGCCGCCCTGCGGCCCTGTGGTGCCCGAAGTGTGTTCGCCGGGCGTTTTCCGGCCAATTCTCACGAGCGTTCTGCCCAAATCGGGATCGATTTGGGCAGAACGCTCGTGAGAATTGGCCGGCGTTGGGCAGCCCTGGTCAGCGCCCAGTTCTGCGTGGAGCAGGGCCCTTTCTCGCTCGGGGCATGTCGCGGCCACCCGGAAAACGAGCCGCGACGATGGGGCGCGGCCGGCAGCCGCGGCGCCGGGGAGTTTTCCCCGAGCAGAGTGGATGGAGGCGCCGTGGCCGGGCGTCCGCCTCCGCCGTGGCGGGCGGCCGGGGCGCCCCTGGAGGGGGCTGGCCTCTGTGGGGAAACGGACTGGTCTCTCACTCCGCGGCTAGGACGAAGCCGCGAAAGGTGCCGTTGTGGCCGGGACGGTCGGGGGACTCGTGGCGCGGGACTCAGGGTTCCCCATGGGGAGGCCCCCAGGCTCAGGCCCCTGGCAACGGAAGGCTGAGCAAGCAGGCCCGGGCCCGGGCCCGGCTTTCGGGGCTGGCCCGGCCCCAGCTGCCGGCGCCAGGGAGGGGACCCCCGGAGGCTGAGGAGCGGGAGGCGTCGGCCTCCCCGCGGCACGCCTCCCGGAGCTCCTCCTGGCGGTGCCGGAACGCGACGACACGCCGTCCCGGACAGGGCCCCGGGGGGGCCGCACTGCGGCCCTGTGGTGCCCGAAGTGTGTTCGCCGGGCGTTTTCCGGCCAATTCTCACGAGCGTTCTGCCCAAATCGGGATCGATTTTTGCAGAACGCTCGTGAGAATTGGCCGGCGTTGGGCAGCCCTGGTCAGCGCCCAGTTCCGCGTGGAGCAGGGCCCTTTCTCGCTCGGGGCATGTCGCGGCCACCCGGAAAACGAGCCCCGACGATGGAGCGCGGCAGGCAGCCGCGGCGCCGGGGAGTTTTCCCCGAGCAGAGTGGATGGAGGCGCCGTGGCCGGGCGTCCGCCTCCGCCGTGGCAGGCGGCCGGGGCGCCCCTGGAGGGGGCTGGCCTCTGTGGGGAAACGGACTGGTCTCTCACTCCGCGGCTAGGACGAAGCCGCGAAAGGTGCCGTTGTGGCCGGGACGGTCGGGGGACTCGTGGCGCGGGACTCAGGGTTCCCCATGGGGAGGCCCCCAGGCTCAGGCCCCTGGCAACGGAAGGCTGAGCAAGCAGGCCCGGGCCCGGGCCCGGCTTTCGGGGCTGGCCCGGCCCCAGCTGCCGGGGCCAGGGATGAGACCCCCGGAGGCTGAGGAGCGGGAGGCGTCGACCTCCCCGCGGCAAGCCTCCCGGAGCTCCTCCTGGCGGTGCCGGAACGCGACGACAAGCGGTCCGGACAGGACCCGGGGGGGGGCCGCCCTGCGGCCCTGTGGTGCCCGAAGTGTGTTCGCCGGGCGTTTTCCGGCCAATTCTCACGAGCGTTCTGCCCAAATCGGGATCGATTTGGGCAGAACGCTCGTGAGAATTGGCCGGCGTTGGGCAGCCCTGGTCAGCGCCCAGTTCCGCGTGGAGCAGGGCCCTTTCTCGCTCGGGGCATGTCGCGGCCACCCGGAAAACGAGCCGCGACGATGGGGCGCGGCCGGCAGCCGCGGCGCCGGTGAGTTTTCCCCGAGCAGAGTGGATGGAGGCGCCGTGGCCGGGCGTCCGCCTCCGCCGTGGCGGGCGGCCGGGGCGCCCCTGGAGGGGGCTAGCCTCTGTGGGGAAACGGACTGGTCTCTCACTCCGCGGCTAGGACGAAGCCGCGAAAGGTGCCGTTGTGGCCGGGACGGTCGGGGGACTCGTGGCGCGGGACTCAGGGTTCCCCATGGGGAGGCCCCCAGGCTCAGGCCCCTGGCAACGGAAGGCTGAGCAAGCAGGCCCGGGCCCGGGCCCGGCTTTCGGGGCTGGCCCGGTCCCAGCTGCCGGCGCCAGGGAGGGGACCCCCGGAGGCTGAGGAGCGGGAGGCGTCGGCCTCCCCGCGGCACGCCTCCCGGAGCTCCTCCTGGCGGTGCCGGAACGCGACGACACGCCGTCCCGTACAGGGCCCGGGGGGGGGCCGCACTGCGGCCCTGTGGTGCCCGAAGTGTGTTCGCCGGGCGTTTTCCGGCCAATTCTCACGAGCGTTCTGCCCAAATCGGGATCGATTTGGGCAGAACGCTCGTGAGAATTGGCCGGCGTTGGGCAGCCCTGGTCAGCGCCCAGTTCCGCGTGGAGCAGGGCCCTTTCTCGCTCGGGGCATGTCGCGGCCACCCGGAAAACGAGACGCGACGATGGGGTGCGGCCGGCAGCCGCGGCGCCGGGGAGTTTTCCCCGAGCAGAGTGGATGGAGGCGCCGTGGCCGGGCGTCCGCCTGCGCCGTGGCGGGCGGCCGGGGCGCCCCTGGAGGGGGCTGGCCTCTGTGGGGAAACGGACTGGTCTCTCACTCCGCGGCTAGGACGAAGCCGCGAAAGGTGCCGTTGTGGCCGGGACGGTTGGGGGACTCGTGGCGCGGGACTCAGGGTTCCCCATGGGGAGGCCCCCAGGCTCAGGCCCCTGGCAACGGAAGGCTGAGCAAGCAGGCCCGGGCCCGGGCCCGGCTTTTGGGGCTGGCCCGGCCCCAGCTGCCGGGGCCAGGGAGGGGACCCCCGGAGGCTGAGGAGCGGGAGGCGTCGGCCTCCCCGCGGCAAGCCTCCCGGAGCTCCTCCTGGCGGTGCCGGAACGCGACGACACGCGGTCCCGGACAGGGCCCCGGGGGGGGCCGCCCTGCGGCCCTGTGGTGCCCGAAGTGTGTTCGCCGGGCGTTTTCCGGCCAATTCTCACGAGCGTTCTGCCCAAATCGGGATCGATTTGGGCAGAACGCTCGTGAGAATTGGCCGGCGTTGGGCAGCCCTGGTCAGCGCCCAGTTCCGCGTGGAGCAGGGCCCTTTCTCGCTCGGGGCATGTCGCGGCCACCCGGAAAACGAGCCGCGACGATGGGGCGCGGCCGGCAGCCGCGGCGCCGGGGAGTTTTCCCCGAGCAGAGTGGATGGAGGCGCCGTGGCCGGGCGTCCGCCTCCGCCGTGGCGGGCGGCCGGGGCGCCCCTGGAGGGGGCTGGCCTCTGTGGGGAAACGGACTGGTCTTTCACTCCGCGGCTAGGATGAAGCCGCGAAAGGTGCCGTTTTCGCCGGGACGGTCGGGGGACTCGTGGCGCGGGACTCATGGTTCCCCATGGGGAGGCCCCCAGGCTCAGGCCCCTGGCAACGGAAGGCTGAGCAAGCAGGCCCGGGCCCGGGCCCGTGTTTCGGGGCTGGCCCGGCCCCAGCTGCCGGGGCCAGGGAGGGGACCCCCGGAGGCTGAGGAGCGGGAGGCATCGGCCTCCCCGCGGCACGCCTCCCGGAGCTCCTCCTGGCGGTGCCGGAACGCGACGACACGCCGTCCCGTACAGGGCCCGGGGGGGGGCCGCACTGCGGCCCTGTGGTGCCCGAAGTGTGTTCGCCGGGCGTTTTCCGGCCAATTCTCACGAGCATTCTGCCCAAATCGGGATCGATTTGGGCAGAACGCTCGTGAGAATTGGCCGGCGTTGGGCAGCCCTGGTCAGCGCCCAGTTCCGCGTGGAGCAGGGCCTTTTCTCGCTCGTTGCATGTCGCGGCCACCCGGAAAACGAGCCGCGACGATGGGGCGCGGCCGGCAGCCGCGGCGCCGGGGAGTTTTCCCCGAGCAGAGTGGATGGAGGCGCCGTGGCCAGGCGTCCGCCTCCGCCGTGGCGGGCGGCCGGGGCGCCCCTGGAGGGGGCTGGCCTCTGTGGGGAAACGGACTGGTCTCTCACTCCGCGGCTACGACGAAGCCGCGAAAGGTGCCGTTGTGGCCGGGACGGTTGGGGGACTCGTGGAGCGGTACTCAGGGTTCCCCATGGGGAGGCCCCCAGACTCAGGCCCCTGGCAACGGAAGGCTGAGCAAGCAGGCCCGGGCCCGGGCCCTGCTTTCGGGGCTGGCCCGGCCCCAGCTGCCGGGGCCAGGGAGGGGACCCCCGGAGGCTGAGGAGCGGGAGGCGTCGGCCTCCCCGCGGCAAGCCTCCCGGAGCTCCTCCTGGCGGTGCCGGAACGCGACGACACGCGGTCCCGGACAGGGCCCCGGGGGGGGCCGCCCTGCGGCCCTGTGGTGCCCGAAGTGTGTTCGCCGGGCGTTTTCCGGCCAATTCTCACGAGCGTTCTGCCCAAATCGGGATCGATTTGGGCAGAACGCTCGTGAGAATTGTCCGGCGTTGGGCAGCCCTGGTCAGCGCCCAGTTCCGCGTGGAGCAGGGCCCTTTCTCGCTCGGGGCATGTCGCGGCCACCCGGAAAACGAGCCGCGACGATGGGGCGCGGCCGGCAGCCGCGGCGCCGGGGAGTTTTCCCCGAGCAGAGTGGATGGAGGCGCCGTGGCCGGGCGTCCGCCTCCGCCGTGGCGGGCGGCCGGGGCGCCCCTGGAGGGGGCTGGCCTCTGTGGGGAAACGGACTGGTCTCTCACTCCGCGGCTAGGACGAAGCCGCGAAAGGTGCCGTTTTCGCCGGGACGGTCGGGGGACTCGTGGCGCGGGACTCAGGGTTCCCCATGGGGAGGCCCCCAGGCTCAGGCCCCTGGCAACGGAAGGCTGAGCAAGCAGGCCCGGGCCCGGGCCCGGGTTTCGGGGCTGGCCCGGCCCCAGCTGCCGGGGCCAGGGAGGGGACCCCCGGAGGCTGAGGAGCGGGAGGCATCGGCCTCCCCGCGGCAAGCCTCCCGGAGCTCCTCCTGGCGGTGCCGGAACGCGACGACAAGCGGTCCGGACAGGGCCCCGGGGGGGGCCGCCCTGCGGCCCTGTGGTGCCCGAAGTGTGTTCGCCGGGCGTTTTCCGGCCAATTCTCACGAGCGTTCTGCCCAAATCGGGATCGATTTGGGCAGAACGCTCGTGAGAATTGGCCGGCGTTGTGCAGCCCTGGTCAGCGCCCAGTTCCGCGTGGAGCAGGGCCCTTTCTCGGTCGGGGCATGTCGCGGCCACCCGGAAAACGAGCCGCGACGATGGGGCGCGGCCGGCAGCCGCGGCGCCGGGGAGTTTTCCCCGAGCAGAGTGGATGGAGGCGCCGTGGCCGGGCGTCCGCCTCCGCCGTGGCGGGCGGCCGGGGCGCCCCTGGAGGGGGCTAGCCTCTGTGGGGAAACGGACTGGTCTCTCACTCCGCGGCTAGGACGAAGCCGCGAAAGGTGCCGTTGTGGTCGGGACGGTCGGGGGACTCGTGGCGCGGGACTCAGGGTTCCCCATGGGGAGGCCCCCAGGCTCAGGCCCCTGGCAACGGAAGGCTGAGCAAGCAGGCCCGGGCCCGGGCCCGGCTTTCGGGGCTGGCCCGGCCCCAGCTGCCGGCGCCAGGGAGGGGACCCCCGGAGGCTGAGGAGCGGGAGGCGTCGGCCTCCCCGCGGCACGCCTCCCGGAGCTCCTCCTGGCGGTGCCGGAACGCGACGACACGCCGTCCCGTACAGGGCCCGGGGGGGGCCGCACTGCGGCCCTGTGGTGCCCGAAGTGTGTTCGCCGGGCGTTTTCCGGCCAATTCTCACGAGCGTTCTGCCCAAATCGGGATCGATTTGGGCAGAACGCTCGTGAGAATTGGCCGGCGTTGGGCAGCCCTGGTCAGCGCCCAGTTCCGCGTGGAGCAGGGCCCTTTCTCGCTCGGGGCATGTCGCGGCCACCCGGAAAACGAGCCGCGACGATGGGGCGCGGCCGGCAGCCGTGGCGCCGGGGAGTTTTCCCCGAGCAGAGTGGATGGAGGCGCCGTGGCCGGGCGTCCGCCTCCGCCGTGGCGGGCGGCCGGGGCGCCCCTGGAGGGGGCTGGCCTCTGTGGGGAAACGGACTGGTCTCTCACTCCGCGGCTAGGACGAAGCCGCGAAAGGTGCCGTTGTCGCCGGGACGGTCGGGGGACACGTGGCGCGGGACTCAGGGTTCCCCATGGGGAGGCCCCCAGGCTCAGGCCCCTGGCAACGGAAGGCTGAGCAAGCAGGCCCGGGCCCGGGCCCGGCTTTCGGGGCTGGCCCGGCCCCAGCTGCCGGCGCGAGGGAGGGGACCCCCGGAGGCTGAGGAGCGGGAGGCGTCGGCCTCCCCGCGGCACGCCTCCCGGAGCTCCTCCTGGCGGTGCCGGAACGCGACGACAAGCGGTCCCGGACAGGGCCCCGGGGGGGGCCGCCCTGCGGCCCTGTGGTACCCGAAGTGTGTTCGCCGGGAGTTTTCCGGCCAATTCTCACGAGCGTTCTGCCCAAATCGGGATCGATTTGGGCAGAACGCTCGTGAGAATTGGCCGGCGTTGGGCAGCCCTGGTCAGCGCCCAGTTCCGCGTGGAGCAGGGCCCTTTCTCGCTCGGGGCATGTCGCGGCCACCCGGAAAACGAGCCGCGACCATGGGGCGCGGCCGGCAGCCGCGGCGCCGGGGAGTTTTCCCCAAGCAGAGTGGATGGAGGCGCCGTGGCCGGGCGTCCGCCTCCGCCGTGGCGGGCGGCCGGGGCGCCCCTGGAGGGGGCTGGCCTCTGTGGGGAAACGGACTGGTCTCTGACTCCGCGGCTAGGACGAAGCCGAGAAAGGTGCCGTTGTGGCCGGGACGGTCGGGGGACTCGTGGCGCGGGACTCAGGGTTCCCCATGGGGAGGCGCCCAGGCTCAGGCCCCTGGCAACGGAAGGCTGAGCAAGCAGGCCCGGGCCCGGGCCCGGCTTTCGGGGCTGACCCGGCCCCAGCTGCCGGCGCCAGGGAGGGGACCCCCGGAGGCTGAGGAGCGGGAGGCGTCGGCCTCCCCGCGGCACGCCTCCCGGAGCTCCTCCTGGCGGTGCCGGAACGCGACGACACGCGGTCCCGGACAGGGCCCCGGGGGGGGCCGCCCTGCGGCCCTGTGGTGCCCGAAGTGTGTTCGCCGGGCGTTTTCCGGCCAATTCTCACGAGCGTTCTGCCCAAATCGGGATCGATTTGGGCAGAACGCTCGTGAGAATTGGCCGGCGTTGGGCAGCCCTGGTCAGCGCCCAGTTCCGCGTGGAGCAGGGCCCTTTCTCGCTCGGGGCATGTCGCGGCCACCCGGAAAACGAGCCGCGACGATGGGGCGCGGCCGGCAGCCGCGGCGCCGGGGAGTTTTCCCCGAGCAGAGTGGATGGAGGCGCCGTGGCCGGGCGTCCGCCTCCGCCGTGGCGGGCGGCCGGGGCGCCCCTGGAGGGGGCTGGCCTCTGTGGGGAAACGGACTGGTCTCTCACTCCGCGGCTAGGACGAAGCCGCGAAAGGTGCCGTTGTCGCCGTGACGGTCGGGGGACACGTGGCGCGGGACTCAGGGTTCCCCATGGGGAGGCCCCCAGGCTCAGGCCCCTGGCAACGGAAGGCTGAGCAAGCAGGCCCGGGTCCGGGCCCGGCTTTCGGGGCTGGCCCGGCCCCAGCTGCCGGGGCCAGGGAGGGGACCCCCGGAGGCTGAGGAGCGGGAGGCGTCGGCCTCCCCGCGGCAAGCCTCCCGGAGCTCCTCCTGGCGGTGCCGGAACGCGACGACACGCGGTCCCGGACAGGGCCCCGGGGGGGGCCGCCCTGCGGCCCTGTGGTGCCCGAAGTGTGTTCGCCGGGCGTTTTCCGGCCAATTCTCACGAGCGTTCTGCCCAAATCGGGATCGATTTGGGCAGAACGCTCGTGAGAATTGGCCGGCGTTGTGCAGCCCTGGTCAGCGCCCAGTTCCGCGTGGAGCAGGGCCCTTTCTCGCTCGGGGCATGTCGCGGCGACCCGGAAAAAGAGCCCCGACGATGGAGCGCGGCAGGCAGCCGCGGCGCTGGGGAGTTTTCCCCGAGCAGAGTGGATGGAGGCGCCGTGGCCGGGCGTCCGCCTCCGCCGTGGCAGGCGGCCGGGGCGCCCCTGGAGGGGGCTGGCCTCTGTGGGGAAACGGACTGGTCTCTCACTCCGCGGCTAGGACGAAGCCGCGAAAGGTGCCGTTGTGGCCGGGACGGTCGGGGGACTCGTGGCGCGGGACTCAGGGTTCCCCATGGGGAGGCCCCCAGGCTCAGGCCCCTGGCAACGGAAGGCTGAGCAAGCAGGCCCGGGCCCGGGCCCGGCTTTCGGGGCTGGCCCGGCCCCAGCTGCCGGGGCCAGGGATGGGACCCCCGGAGGCTGAGGAGCGGGAGGCGTCGGCCTCCCCGCGGCAAGCCTCCCGGAGCTCCTCCTGGCGGTGCCGGAACGCGACGACACGCGGTCCCGGACAGGGCCCCGGGGGGGGCCGCCCTGCGGCCCTGTGGTGCCCGAAGTGTGTTCGCCGGGCGTTTTCCGGCCAATTCTCACGAGCGTTCTGCCCAAATCGGGATCGATTTGGGCAGAACGCTCGTGAGAATTGGCCGGCGTTGGGCAGCCCTGGTCAGCGCCCAGTTCCGCGTGGAGCAGGGCCCTTTCTCGCTCGGGGCATGTCGCGGCCACCCGGAAAACGAGCCGCGACGATGGGGCGCGGCCGGCAGCCGCGGCGCCGGGGAGTTTTCCCCGAGCAGAGTGGATGGAGGCGCCGTGGCCGGGCGTCCGCCTCCGCCGTGGCGGGCGGCCGGGGCGCCCCTGGAGGGGGCTGGCCTCTGTGGGGAAACGGACTGGTCTCTCAATCCGCGGCTAGGACGAAGCCGCGAAATGTGCCGTTTTCGCCGGGACGGTCGGGGGACTCGTGGCGCGGGACTCAGGGTTCCCCATGGGGAGGCCCCTAGGCTCAGGCCCCTGGCAACGGAAGGCTGAGCAAGCAGGCCCGGGCCCGGGCCCGGGTTTCGGGGCTGGCCCGGCCCCAGCTGCCGGGGCCAGGGAGGGGACCCCCGGAGGCTGAGGAGCGGGAGGCGTCGGCCTCCCCGCGGCAAGCCTCCCGGAGCTCCTCCTGGCGGTGCCGGAACGCGACGACAAGCGGTCCGGACAGGGCCCCGGGGGGGGCCGCCCTGCGGCCCTGTGGTGCCCGAAGTGTGTTCGCCGGGCATTTTCCGGCCAATTCTCACGAGCGTTCTGCCCAAATCGGGATCGATTTGGGCAGAACGCTCGTGAGAATTGGCCGGCGTTGGGCAGCCCTGGTCAGCGCCCAGTTCCGCGTGGAGCAGGGCCCTTTCTCGCTCGGGGCATGTCGCGGCCACCCGGAAAACGAGCCGCGACGATGGGGCGCGGCCGGCAGCCGCGGCGCCGGGGAGTTTTCCCCGAGCAGAGTGGATGGAGGCGCCGTGGCCGGGCGTCCGCCTCCGCCGTGGCGGGCGGCCGGGCGCCCCTGGAGGGGGCTAGCCTCTGTGGGGAAACGGACTGGTCTCTCACTCCGCGGCTAGGACGAAGCCGCGAAAGGTGCCGTTGTGGCCGGGACGGTCGGGGGACTCGTGGCGCGGGACTCAGGGTTGCCCATGGGGAGGCCCCCAGGCTCAGGCCCCTGGCAACGGAAGGCTGAGCAAGCAGGCCCGGGCCCGGGCCCGGCTTTCGGGGCTGGCCCGGCCCCAGCTGCCGGCGCCAGGGAGGGGACCCCCGGAGGCTGAGGAGCGGGAGGCGTCGGCCTCCCCGCGGCACGCCTCCCGGAGCTCCTCCTGGCGGTGCCGGAACGCGACGACACGCCGTCCCGTACAGGGCCCGGGGGGGGCCGCACTGCGGCCCTGTGGTGCCCGAAGTGTGTTCGCCGGGCGTTTTCCGGCCAATTCTCACGAGCGTTCTGCCCAAATCGGGATCGATTTGGGCAGAACGCTCGTGAGAATTGGCCGGCGTTGGGCAGCCCTGGTCAGCGCCCAGTTCCGCGTGGAGCAGGGCCCTTTCTCGCTCGGGGCATGTCGCGGCCACCCGGAAAACGAGCCGCGACGATGGGGTGCGGCCGGCAGCCGCGGCGCCGGGGAGTTTTCCCCGAGCAGAGTGGATGGAGGCGCCGTGGCCGGGCGTCCGCCTCCGCCGTGGCGGGCGGCCGGGGCGCCCCTGGAGGGGGCTGGCCTCTGTGGGGAAACGGACTGGTCTCTCACTCCGCGGCTAGGACGAAGCCGCGAAAGGTGCCGTTGTGGCCGGGACGGTTGGGGGACTCTGGCGCGGGACTCAGGGTTCCCCATGGGGAGGCCCCCAGGCTCAGGCCCCTGGCAACGGAAGGCTCAGCAAGCAGGCCCGGGCCCGGGCCCGGCTTTCGGGGCTGGCCCGGCCCCAGCTGCCGGGGCCAGGGAGGGGACCCCCGGAGGCTGAGGAGCGGGAGGCGTCGGCCTCCCCGCGGCAAGCCTCCCGGAGCTCCTCCTGGCGGTGCCGGAACGCGACGACACGCGGTCCCGGACAGGGCCCCGGGGGGGGCCGCCCTGCGGCCCTGTGGTGCCCGAAGTGTGTTCGCCGGGCGTTTTCCGGCCAATTCTCACGAGCGTTCTGCCCAAATCGGGATCGATTTGGGCAGAACGCTCGTGAGAATTGGCCGGCGTTGGGCAGCCCTGGTCAGCGCCCAGTTCCGCGTGGAGCAGGGCCCTTTCTCGCTCGTTGCATGTCGCGGCCACCCGGAAAACGAGCCGCGACGATGGGGCGCGGCCGGCAGCCGCGGCGCCGGGGAGTTTTCCCCGAGCAGAGTGGATGGAGGCGCCGTGGCCGGGCGTCCGCCTCCGCCGTGGCGGGCGGCCGGGGCGCCCCTGGAGGGGGCTGGCCTCTGTGGGGAAACGGACTGGTCTCTCACTCCGCGGCTACGACGAAGCCGCGAAAGGTGCCGTTGTGGCCGGGACGGTTGGGGGACTCGTGGAGCGGTACTCAGGGTTCCCCATGGGGAGGCCCCCAGGCTCAGGCCCCTGGCAACGGAAGGCTGAGCAAGCAGGCCCGGGCCCGGGCCCTGCTTTCGGGGCTGGCCCGGCCCCAGCTGCCGGGGCCAGGGAGGGGACCCCCGGAGGCTGAGGAGCGGGAGGCGTCGGCCTCCCCGCGGCAAGCCTCCCGGAGCTCCTCCTGGCGGTGCCGGAACGCGACGACACGCGGTCCCGGACAGGGCCCCGGGGGGGGCCGCCTTGCGGCCCTGTGGTGCCCGAAGTGTGTTCGCCGGGCGTTTTCCGGCCAATTCTCACGAGCGTGAGAATTGGCCGGCGTTGGGCAGCCCTGGTCAGCGCCAAGTTCCGCGTGGAGCAGGGCCCTTTCTCGCTCGGGGCATGTCGCGGCCACCCGGAAAACGAGCCGCGACGATGGGGCGCGGCCGGCAGCCGCGGCGCCGGGGAGTTTTCCCCGAGCAGAGTGGATGGAGGCGCCGTTGCCGGGCGTCCGCCTCCGCCGTGGCGGGCGGCCGGGGCGCCCCTGGAGGGGGCTGGCCTCTGTGGGGAAACGGACTGGTCTCTCACTCCGCGGCTAGGACGAAGCCGCGAAAGGTGCCGTTGTGGCCGGGACGGTCGGGGGACTCGTGGCGCGGGACTCAGGGTTCCCCATGGGGAGGCCCCCAGGCTCAGGCCCCTGGCAACGGAAGGCTGAGCAAGCAGGCCCGGGCCCGGGCCCGGCTTTCGGGGCTGGCCCGGCCCCAGCTGCCGGGGCCAGGGATGGGACCCCCGGAGGCTGAGGAGCGGGAGGCGTCGGCCTCCCCGCGGCAAGCCTCCCGGAGCTCCTCCTGGCGGTGCCGGAACGCGACGACACGCGGTCCCGGACAGGGCCCCGGGGGGGGCCGCCCTGCGGCCCTGTGGTGCCCGAAGTGTGTTCGCCGGGCGTTTTCCGGCCAATTCTCACGAGCGTTCTGCCCAAATCGGGATCGATTTGGGCCGAACGCTCGTGAGAATTGGCCGGCGTTGGGCAGCCCTGGTCAGCGCCCAGTTCCGCGTGGAGCAGGGCCCTTTCTCGCTCGGGGCATGTCGCGGCCACCCGGAAAACGAGCCGCGACGATGGGGCGCGGCCGGCAGCCGCGGCGCCGGGGAGTTTTCCCCGAGCAGAGTGGATGGAGGCGCCGTGGCCGGGCGTCCGCCTCCGCCGTGGCGGGCGGCCGGGGCGCCCCTGGAGGGGGCTGGCCTCTGTGGGGAAACGGACTGGTCTCTCAATCCGCGGCTAGGACGAAGCCGCGAAATGTGCCGTTTTCGCCGGGACGGTCGGGGGACTCGTGGCGCGGGACTCAGGGTTCCCCATGGGGAGGCCCCTAGGCTCAGGCCCCTGGCAACGGAAGGCTGAGCAAGCAGGCCCGGGCCCGGGCCCGGGTTTCGGGGCTGGCCCGGCCCCAGCTGCCGGGGCCAGGGAGGGGACCCCCGGAGGCTGAGGAGCGGGAGGCGTCGGCCTCCCCGCGGCAAGCCTCCCGGAGCTCCTCCTGGCGGTGCCGGAACGCGACGACAAGCGGTCCGGACAGGGCCCCGGGGGGGGCCGCCCTGCGGCCCTGTGGTGCCCGAAGTGTGTTCGCCGGGCATTTTCCGGCCAATTCTCACGAGCGTTCTGCCCAAATCGGGATCGATTTGGGCAGAACGCTCGTGAGAATTGGCCGGCGTTGGGCAGCCCTGGTCAGCGCCCAGTTCCGCGTGGAGCAGGGCCCTTTCTCGCTCGGGGCATGTCGCGGCCACCCGGAAAACGAGCCGCGACGATGGGGCGCGGCCGCCAGCCGCGGCGCCGGGGAGTTTTCCCCGAGCAGAGTGGATGGAGGCGCCGTGGCCGGGCGTCCGCCTCCGCCGTGGCGGGCGGCCGGGGCGCCCCTGGAGGGGGCTAGCCTCTGTGGGGAAACGGACTGGTCTCTCACTCCGCGGCTAGGACGAAGCCGCGAAAGGTGCCGTTGTGGCCGGGACGGTCGGGGGACTCGTGGCGCGGGACTCAGGGTTCCCCATGGGGAGGCCCCCAGGCTCAGGCCCCTGGCAACGGAAGGCTGAGCAAGCAGGCCCGGGCCCGGGCCCGGCTTTCGGGGCTGGCCCGGCCCCAGCTGCCGGCGCCAGGGAGGGGACCCCCGGAGGCTGAGGAGCGGGAGGCGTCGGCCTCCCCGCGGCACGCCTCCCGGAGCTCCTCCTGGCGGTGCCGGAACGCGACGACACGCCGTCCCGTACAGGGCCCGGGGGGGGCCGCACTGCGGCCCTGTGGTGCCCGAAGTGTGTTCGCCGGGCGTTTTCCGGCCAATTCTCACGAGCGTTCTGCCCAAATCGGGATCGATTTGGGCAGAACGCTCGTGAGAATTGGCCGGCGTTGGGCAGCCCTGGTCAGCGCCCAGTTCCGCGTGGAGCAGGGCCCTTTCTCGCTCGGGGCATGTCGCGGCCACCCGGAAAACGAGCCGCGACGATGGGGTGCGGCCGGCAGCCGCGGCGCCGGGGAGTTTTCCCCGAGCAGAGTGGATGGAGGCGCCGTGGCCGGGCGTCCGCCTCCGCCGTGGCGGGCGGCCGGGGCGCCCCTGGAGGGGGCTGGCCTCTGTGGGGAAACGGACTGGTCTCTCACTCCGCGGCTAGGACGAAGCCGCGAAAGGTGCCGTTGTGGCCGGGACGGTTGGGGGACTCTGGCGCGGGACTCAGGGTTCCCCATGGGGAGGCCCCCAGGCTCAGGCCCCTGGCAACGGAAGGCTCAGCAAGCAGGCCCGGGCCCGGGCCCGGCTTTCGGGGCTGGCCCGGCCCCAGCTGCCGGGGCCAGGGAGGGGACCCCCGGAGGCTGAGGAGCGGGAGGCGTCGGCCTCCCCGCGGCAAGCCTCCCGGAGCTCCTCCTGGCGGTGCCGGAACGCGACGACACGCGGTCCCGGACAGGGCCCCGGGGGGGGGCCGCCCTGCGGCCCTGTGGTGCCCGAAGTGTGTTCGCCGGGCGTTTTCCGGCCAATTCTCACGAGCGTTCTGCCCAAATCGGGATCGATTTGGGCCGAACGCTCGTGAGAATTGGCCGGCGTTGGGCAGCCCTGGTCAGCGCCCAGTTCCGCGTGGAGCAGGGCCCTTTCTCGCTCGGGGCATGTCGCGGCCACCCGGAAAACGAGCCGCGACGATGGGGCGCGGCCGGCAGCCGCGGCGCCGGGGAGTTTTCCCCGAGCAGAGTGGATGGAGGCGCCGTGGCCGGGCGTCCGCCTCCGCCGTGGCGGGCGGCCGGGGCGCCCCTGGAGGGGGCTGGCCTCTGTGGGGAAACGGACTGGTCTCTCACTCCGCGGCTAGGACGAAGCCGCGAAAGGTGCCGTTTTCGCCGGGACGGTCGGGGGACTCGTGGCGCGGGACTCAGGGTTCCCCATGGGGAGGCCCCCAGGCTCAGGCCCCTGGCAACGGAAGGCTGAGCAAGCAGGCCCGGGCCCGGGCCCGGGTTTCGGGGCTGGCCCGGCCCCAGCTGCCGGGGCCAGGGAGGGGACCCCCGGAGGCTGAGGAGCGGGAGGCGTCGGCCTCCCCGCGGCAAGCCTCCCGGAGCTCCTCCTGGCGGTGCCGGAACGCGACGACAAGCGGTCCGGACAGGGCCCCGGGGGGGGCCGCCCTGCGGCCCTGTGGTGCCCGAAGTGTGTTCGCCGGGCGTTTTCCGGCCAATTCTCACGAGCGTTCTGCCCAAATCGGGATCGATTTGGGCAGAACGCTCGTGAGAATTGGCCGGCGTTGGGCAGCCCTGGTCAGCGCCCAGTTCCGCGTGGAGCAGGGCCCTTTCTCGCTCGGGGCATGTCGCGGCCACCCGGAAAACGAGCCGCGACGATGGGGCGCGGCCGGCAGCCGCGGCGCCGGGGAGTTTTCCCCGAGCAGAGAGGATGGAGGCGCCGTGGCCGGGCGTCCGCCTCCGCCGTGGCGGGCGGCCGGGGCGCCCCTGGAGGGGGCTAGCCTCTGTGGGGAAACGGACTGGTCTCTCACTCCGCGGCTAGGACGAAGCCGCGAAAGGTGCCGTTGTGGCCGGGACGGTCGGGGGACTCGTGGCGCGGGACTCAGGGTTCCCCATGGGGAGGCCCCCAGGCTCAGGCCCCTGGCAACGGAAGGCTGAGCAAGCAGGCCCGGGCCCGGGCCCGGCTTTCGGGGCTGGCCCGGCCCCAGCTGCCGGCGCCAGGGAGGGGACCCCCGGAGGCTGAGGAGCGGGAGGCGTCGGCCTCCCCGCGGCACGCCTCCCGGAGCTCCTCCTGGCGGTGCCGGAACGCGACGACACGCCGTCCCGTACAGGGCCCGGGGGGGGCCGCACTGCGGCCCTGTGGTGCCCGAAGTGTGTTCGCCGGGCGTTTTCCGGCCAATTCTCACGAGCGTTCTGCCCAAATCGGGATCGATTTGGGCAGAACGCTCGTGAGAATTGGCCGGCGTTGGGCAGCCCTGGTCAGCGCCCAGTTCCGCGTGGAGCAGGGCCCTTTCTCGCTCGGGGCATGTCGCGGCCACCCGGAAAACGAGCCGCGACGATGGGGTGCGGCCGGCAGCCGCGGCGCCGGGGAGTTTTCCCCGAGCAGAGTGGATGGAGGCGCCGTGGCCGGGCGTCCGCCTCCACCGTGGCGGGCGGCCGGGGCGCCCCTGGAGGGGGCTGGCCTCTGTGGGGAAACGGACTGGTCTCTCACTCCGCGGCTAGGACGAAGCCGCGAAAGGTGCCGTTGTGGCCGGGACGGTTGGGGGACTCTGGCGCGGGACTCAGGGTTCCCCATGGGGAGGCCCCCAGGCTCAGGCCCCTGGCAACGGAAGGCTCAGCAAGCAGGCCCGGGCCCGGGCCCGGCTTTCGGGGCTGGCCCGGCCCCAGCTGCCGGGGCCAGGGAGGGGACCCCCGGAGGCTGAGGAGCGGGAGGCGTCGGCCTCCCCGCGGCAAGCCTCCCGGAGCTCCTCCTGGCGGTGCCGGAACGCGACGACACGCGGTCCCGGACAGGGCCCCGGGGGGGGCCGCCCTGCGGCCCTGTGGTGCCCGAAGTGTGTTCGCCGGGCGTTTTCCGGCCAATTCTCACGAGCGTTCTGCCCAAATCGGGATCGATTTGGGCAGAACGCTCGTGAGAATTGGCCGGCGTTGGGCAGCCCTGGTCAGCGCCCAGTTCCGCGTGGAGCAGGGCCCTTTCTCGCTCGTTGCATGTCGCGGCCACCCGGAAAACGAGCCGCGACGATGGGGCGCGGCCGGCAGCCGCGGCGCCGGGGAGTTTTCCCCGAGCAGAGTGGATGGAGGCGCCGAGGCCGGGCGTCCGCCTCCGCCGTGGCGGGCGGCCGGGGCGCCCCTGGAGGGGGCTGGCCTCTGTGGGGAAACGGACTGGTCTCTCACTCCGCGGCTACGACGAAGCCGCGAAAGGTGCCGTTGTGGCCGGGACGGTTGGGGGACTCGTGGAGCGGTACTCAGGGTTCCCCATGGGGAGGCCCCCAGGCTCAGGCCCCTGGCAACGGAAGGCTGAGCAAGCAGGCCCGGGCCCGGGCCCTGCTTTCGGGGCTGGCCCGGCCCCAGCTGCCGGGGCCAGGGAGGGGACCCCCGGAGGCTGAGGAGCGGGAGGCGTCGGCCTCCCCGCGGCAAGCCTCCCGGAGCTCCTCCTGGCGGTGCCGGAACGCGACGACACGCGGTCCCGGACAGGGCCCCGGGGGGGGCCGCCTTGCGGCCCTGTGGTGCCCGAAGTGTGTTCGCCGGGCGTTTTCCGGCCAATTCTCACGAGCGTTCTGCCCAAATCGGGATCGATTTGGGCAGAACGCTCGTGAGAATTGGCCGGCGTTGGGCAGCCCTGGTCAGCGCCAAGTTCCGCGTGGAGCAGGGCCCTTTCTCGCTCGGGGCATGTCGCGGCCACCCGGAAAACGAGCCGCGACGATGGGGCGCGGCCGGCAGCCGCGGCGCCGGGGAGTTTTCCCCGAGCAGAGTGGATGGAGGCGCCGTTGCCGGGCGTCCGCCTCCGCCGTGGCGGGCGGCCGGGGCGCCCCTGGAGGGGGCTGGCCTCTGTGGGGAAACGGACTGGTCTCTCACTCCGCGGCTAGGACGAAGCCGCGAAAAGTGCCGTTTTCGCCGGGACGGTCGGGGGACTCGTGGCGCGGGACTCAGGGTTCCCCATGGGGAGGCCCCCAGGCTCAGGCCCCTGGCAACGGAAGGCTGAGCAAGCAGGCCCGGGCCCGGGCCCGGGTTTCGGGGCTGGCCCGGCCCCAGCTGCCGGGGCCAGGGAGGGGACCCCCGGAGGCTGAGGAGCGGGAGGCATCGGCCTCCCCGCGGCAAGCCTCCCGGAGCTCCTCCTGGCGGTGCCGGAACGCGACGACAAGCGGTCCGGACAGGGCCCCGGGGGGGGCCGCCCTGCGGCCCTGTGGTGCCCGAAGTGTGTTCGCCGGGCGTTTTCCGGCCAATTCTCACGAGCGTTCTGCCCAAATCGGGATCGATTTGGGCAGAACGCTCGTGAGAATTGGCCGGCGTTGGGCAGCCCTGGTCAGCGCCCAGTTCCGCGTGGAGCAGGGCCCTTTCTCGCTCGGGGCATGTCGCGGCCACCCGGAAAACGAGCCGCGACGATGGGGCGCGGCCGGCAGCCGCGGCGCCGGGGAGTTTTCCCCGAGCAGAGTGGATGGAGGCGCCGTGGCCGGGCGTCCGCCTCCGCCGTGGCGGGCGGCCGGGGCGCCCCTGGAGGGGGCTGGCCTCTGTGGGGAAACGGACTGGTCTCTCACTCCGCGGCTAGGACGAAGCCGCGAAAGGTGCCGTTGTCGCCGGGACGGTCGGGGGACTCGTGGCGCGGGACTCAGGGTTCCCCATGGGGAGGCCCCCAGGCTCAGGCCCCTGGCAACGGAAGGCTGAGCAAGCAGGCCCGGGCCCGGGCCCGGCTTTCGGGGCTGGCCCGGCCCCAGCTGCCGGGGCCAGGGAGGGGACCCCCGGAGGCTGAGGAGCGGGAGGCGTCGGCCTCCCCGCGGCATGCCTCCCGGAGGTCCTCCTGGCGGTCCCGGAACGCGACGACAAGCGGTCCGGACAGGGCCCCGGGGGGGGCCGCCCTGCGGCCCTGTGGTGCCCGAAGTGTGTTCGCCGGGCGTTTTCCGGCCAATTCTCACGAGCGTTCTGCCCAAATCGGGATCGATTTGGGCAGAACGCTCGTGGGAATTGGCCGGCGTTGGGCAGCCCTGGTCAGCGCCCAGTTCCGCGTGGAGCAGGGCCCTTTCTCGCTCGGGGCATGTCGCGGCCACCCGGAAAACGAGCCGCGACGATGGGGCGCGGCCGGCAGCCGCGGCGCCGGGGAGTTTTCCCCGAGCAGAGTGGATGGAGGCGCCGTGGCCGGGCGTCCGCCTCCGCCGTGGCGGGCGGCCGTGGCGCCCCTGGAGGGGGCTGGCCTCTGTGGGGAAACGGACTGGTCTCTCACTCCGCGGCTAGGATGAAGCCGAGAAAGGTGCCGTTGTGGCCGGGACGGTCGGGGGACTCGTGGCGCGGGACTCAGGGTTCCCCATGGGGAGGCCCCCAGGCTCAGGCCCCTGGCAACGGAAGGCTGAGCAAGCAGGCCCGGGTCCGGGCCCGGCTTTCGGGGCTGGCCCGGCCCCAGCTGCCGGGGCCAGGGAGGGGACCCCCGGAGGCTGAGGAGCGGGAGGCGTCGGCCTCCCCGCGGCAAGCCTCCCGGAGCTCCTCCTGGCGGTGCCGGAACGCGACGACACGCGGTCCCGGACAGGGCCCCGGGGGGGCCGCCCTGCGGCCCTGTGGTGCCCGAAGTGTGTTCGCCGGGCGTTTTCCCGGCCAATTCTCACGAGCGTTCTGCCCAAATCGGGATCGATTTGGGCCGAACGCTCGTGAGAATTGGCCGGCGTTGGGCAGCCCTGGTCAGCGCCCAGTTCCGCGTGGAGCAGGGCCCTTTCTCGCTCGGGGCATGTCGCGGCCACCCGGAAAACGAGCCGCGACGATGGGGCGCGGCCGGCAGCCGCGGCGCCGGGGAGTTTTCCCCGAGCAGAGTGGATGGAGGCGCCGTGGCCGGGCGTCCGCCTCCGCCGTGGCGGGCGGCCGGGGCGCCCCTGGAGGGGGCTGGCCTCTGTGGGGAAACGGACTGGTCTCTCACTCCGCGGCTAGGACGAAGCCGCGAAAGGTGCCGTTTTCGCCGGGACGGTCGGGGGACTCGTGGCGCGGGACTCAGGGTTCCCCATGGGGAGGCCCCCAGGCTCAGGCCCCTGGCAACGGAAGGCTGAGCAAGCAGGCCCGGGCCCGGGCCCGGGTTTCGGGGCTGGCCCGGCCCCAGCTGCCGGGGCCAGGGAGGGGACCCCCGGAGGCTGAGGAGCGGGAGGCGTCGGCCTCCCCGCGGCAAGCCTCCCGGAGCTCCTCCTGGCGGTGCCGGAACGCGACGACAAGCGGTCCGGACAGGGCCCCGGGGGGGGCCGCCCTGCGGCCCTGTGGTGCCCGAAGTGTGTTCGCCGGGCGTTTTCCGGCCAATTCTCACGAGCGTTCTGCCCAAATCGGGATCGATTTGGGCAGAACGCTCGTGAGAATTGGCCGGCGTTGGGCAGCCCTGGTCAGCGCCCAGTTCCGCGTGGAGCAGGGCCCTTTCTCGCTCGGGGCATGTCGCGGCCACCCGGAAAACGAGCCGCGACGATGGGGCGCGGCCGGCAGCCGCGGCGCCGGGGAGTTTTCCCCGAGCAGAGAGGATGGAGGCGCCGTGGCCGGGCGTCCGACTCCGCCGTGGCGGGCGGCCGGGGCGCCCCTGGAGGGGGCTAGCCTCTGTGGGGAAACGGACTTGTCTCTCACTCCGCGGCTAGGACGAAGCCGCGAAAGGTGCCGTTGTGGCCGGGACGGTCGGGGGACTCGTGGCGCGGGACTCAGGGTTCCCCATGGGGAGGCCCCCAGGCTCAGGCCCCTGGCAACGGAAGGCTGAGCAAGCAGGCCCGGGCCCGGGCCCGGCTTTCGGGGCTGGCCCGGCCCCAGCTGCCGGCGCCAGGGAGGGGACCCCCGGAGGCTGAGGAGCGGGAGGCGTCGGCCTCCCCGCGGCACGCCTCCCGGAGCTCCTCCTGGCGGTGCCGGAACGCGACGACACGCCGTCCCGTACAGGGCCCGGGGGGGGCCGCACTGCGGCCCTGTGGTGCCCGAAGTGTGTTCGCCGGGCGTTTTCCGGCCAATTCTCACGAGCGTTCTGCCCAAATCGGGATCGATTTGGGCAGAACGCTCGTGAGAATTGGCCGGCGTTGGGCAGCCCTGGTCAGCGCCCAGTTCCGCGTGGAGCAGGGCCCTTTCTCGCTCGGGGCATGTCGCGGCCACCCGGAAAACGAGCCGCGACGATGGGGCGCGGCCGGCAGCCGCGGCGCCGGGGAGTTTTCCCCGAGCAGAGTGGATGGAGGCGCCGTGGCCGGGCGTCCGCCTCCGCCGTGGCGGGCGGCCGGGGCGCCCCTGGAGGGGGCTGGCCTCTGTGGGGAAACGGACTGGTCTCTCACTCCGCGGCTAGGACGAAGCCGCGAAAGGTGCCGTTGTGGCCGGGACGGTCGGGGGACTCGTGGCGCGGGACTCAGGGTTCCCCATGGGGAGGCCCCCAGGCTCAGGCCCCTGGCAACGGAAGGCTCAGCAAGCAGGCCCGGGCCCGGGCCCGGCTTTCGGGGCTGGCCCGGCCCCAGCTGCCGGCGCCAGGGAGGGGACCCCCGGAGGCTGAGGAGCGGGAGGCGTCGGCCTCCCCGCGGCACGCCTCCCGGAGCTCCTCCTGGCGGTGCCGGAACGCGACGACACGCCGTCCCGGACAGGGCCCTGGGGGGGGCCGCCCTGCGGCCCTGTGGTGCCCGAAGTGTGTTCGCCGGGCGTTTTCCGGCCAATTCTCACGAGCGTTCTGCCCAAATCGGGATCGATTTGGGCAGAACGCTCGTGAGAATTGGCCGGCGTTGGGCAGCCCTGGTCAGCGCCCAGTTCCGCGTGGAGCAGGGCCCTTTCTCGCTCGGGGCATGTCGCGGCCACCCGGAAAACGAGCCGCGACGATGGGGCGCGGCAGGCAGCCGCGGCGCCGGGGAGTTTTCCCCGAGCAGAGTGGATGGAGGCGCCGTGGCCGGGCGTCCGCCTCCGCCGTGGCGGGCGGCCGGGGCGCCCCTGGAGGGGGCTGGCCTCTGTGGGGAAACGGACTGGTCTCTCACTCCGCGGCTAGGACGGAGCCGCGAAAGGTGCCGTTGTCGCCGGGACGGTCGGGGGACTCGTGGCGCGGGACTCAGGGTTCCCCATGGGGAGGCGCCCAGGCTCAGGCCCCTGGCAACGGAAGGCTGAGCAAGCAGGCCCGGGCCCGGGCCCGGCTTTCGGGGCTGGCCCGGCCCCAGCTGCCGGGGCCAGGGAGGCGACCCCCGGAGGCTGAGGAGCGGGAGGCGTCGGCCTCCCCGCGGCAAGCCTCCCGGAGCTCCTCCTGGCGGTGCCGGAACGCGACGACAAGCGGTCCGGACAGGGCCCCGGGGGGGGCCGCCCTGCGGCCCTGTGGTGCCCGAAGTGTGTTCGCCGGGCGTTTTCCGGCCAATTCTCACGAGCGTTCTGCCCTGGGCAGAACGCTCGTGAGAATTGGCCGGCGTTGGGCAGCCCTGGTCAGCGCCCAGTTCCGCGTGGAGCAGGGCCCTTTCTCGCTCGGGGCATGTCGCGGCCACCCGGAAAACGAGCCGCGACCATGGGGCGCGGCCGGCAGCCGCGGCGCCGGGGAGTTTTCCCCGAGCAGAGTGGATGGAGGCGCCGTGGCCGGGCGTCCGCCTCCGCCGTGGCGGGCGGCCGGGGCGCCCCTGGAGGGGGCTGGCCTCTGTGGGGAAACGGACTGGTCTCTCACTCCGCGGCTAGGACGAAGCCGCGAAAGGTGCTGTTGTGGCCGGGACAGTCGGGGGACTCGTGGCGCGGGACTCAGGGTTCCCCATGGGGCGGCCCCCAGGCTCAGGCCCCTGCAACGGAAGGCTGAGCAAGCAGGCCCGGGCCCGGGCCCGGCTTTCGGGGCTGGCCCGGCCCCAGGTGCCGGCGCCAGGGAGGGGACCCCCGGAGGCTGAGGAGCGGGAGGCGTCAGCCTCCCCGCGGCACGCCTCCCGGAGCTCCTCCTGGCGGTGCCGGAACATGACGACACGCGGTCCCGGACATGGCCCCGGGGGGGGCCGCCCTGCGGCCCTGTGGTGCCCGAAGTGTGTTCGCCGGGCGTTTTCCGGCCAATTCTCACGAGCGTTCTGCCCTGGGCAGAACGCTCGTGAGAATTGGCCGGCGTTGGGCAGCCCTGGTCAGCGCCCAGTTCCGCGTGGAGCAGGGCATTTCTCGCTCGGGGCATGTCGCGGCCACCCGGAAAACGAGCCGCGACGATGGGGCGCGGCCGGCAGCCGCGGCGCCGGGGAGTTTTCCCCGAGCAGAGTGGATGGAGGCGCCGTGGCCGGGCGTCCGCCTCCGCCGTGGCGGGCGGTCGGGGCGCCCCTGGAGGGGGCTGGCCTCTGTGGGGAAACGGACTGGTCTCTCACTCCGCGGCTAGGACGGAGCCGCGAAAGGTGCCGTTGTCGCCGGGACGGTCGGGGGACTCGTGGCGCGGGACTCAGGGTTCCCCATGGGGAGGCGCCCAGGCTCAGGCCCCTGGCAACGGAAGGCTGAGCAAGCAGGCCCGGGCCCGGGCCCGGCTTTCGGGGCTGGCCCGGCCCCAGCTGCCGGGGCCAGGGAGGGGACCCCCGGAGGCTGAGGAGCGGGAGGCGTCGGCCTCCCCGCGGCAAGCCTCCCGGAGCTCCTCCTGGCGGTGCCGTAACGCGACGACAAGCGGTCCGGACAGGGCCCCGGGGGGGGCCTCCCTGCGGCCCTGTGGTGCCCGAAGTGTGTTCGCCGGGCGTTTTCCGGCCAATTCTCACGAGCGTTCTGCCCAAATCGGGATCGATTTGGGCAGAACGCTCGTGAGAATTGGCCGGCGTTGGGCAGCCCTGGTCAGCGCCCAGTTCCGCGTGGAGCAGGGCCCTTTCTCGCTCGGGGCATGTCGCGGCCACCCGGAAAACGAGCCGCGACCATGGGGCGCGGCCGGCAGCCGCGGCGCCGGGGAGTTTTCCCCGAGCAGAGTGGATGGAGGCGCCGTGGCCGTGCGTCCGCCTCCGCCGTGGCGGGCGGCCGGGGCGCCCCTGGAGGGGGCTGGCCTCTGTGGGGAAACGGACTGGTCTCTCACTCCGCGGCTAGGACGAAGCCGCGAAAGGTGCCGTTGTGGCCGGGACGGTCGGGGGACTCGTGGCGCGGGACTCAGGGTTCCCCATGGGGAGGCCCCCAGGCTCAGGCCCCTGGCAACGGAAGGCTGAGCAAGAAGGGACGGGCCCGGGCCCGGATTTCGGGGCTGGCCCGGCCCCAGCTGCCGGCGCCAGGGAGGGGACCCCCGGAGGCTGAGGAGCGGGAGGCGTCGGCCTCCCCGCGGCACGCCTCCGGGAGCTCCTCCTGGCGGTGCCGGAACGCGACGACACGCGGTCCCGGACAGGGCCCCGGGGGGGGGCCGCCCTGCGGCCCTGTGGTGCCCAAGTGTGTTCGCCGGGCGTTTTCCGGCCAATTCTCACGAGCGTTCTGCCCAAATCGGGATCGATTTGGGCAGAACGCTCGTGAGAATTGGCCGGCGTTGGGCAGCCCTGGTCAGCACCCAGTTCCGCGTGGAGCAGGGCCCTTTCTCGCTCGGGGCATGTCGCGGCCACCCGGAAAACGAGCCGCGACGATGGGGCGCGGCCGGCAGCCGCGGCGCCGGGGAGTTTTCCCCGAGCAGAGTGGATGGAGGCGCCGTGGCCGGGCGTCCGCCTCCGCCGTGGCGGGCGGTCGGGGCGCCCCTGGAGGGGGCTGGCCTCTGTGGGGAAACGGACTGGTCTCTCACTCCGCGGCTAGGACGGAGCCGCGAAAGGTGCCGTTGTCGCCGGGACGGTCGGGGGACTCGTGGCGCGGGACTCAGGGTTCCCCATGGGGAGGCGCCCAGGCTCAGGCCCCTGGCAACGGAAGGCTGAGCAAGCAGGCCCGGGCCCGGGCCCGGCTTTCGGGGCTGGCCCGGCCCCAGCTGCCGGCGCCAGGGAGGGGACCCCCGGAGGCTGAGGAGCGGGAGGCGGCGGCCTCCCCGCGGCACGCCTCCCGGAGCTCCTCCTGGCGGTGCCGGAACGCGACGACACGCCGTCCCGGACAGGGCCCGGGGGGGGCCGCACTGCGGCCCTGTGGTGCCCGAAGTGTGTTCGCCGGGCGTTTTCCGGCCAATTCTCACAAGCGTTCTGCCCAAATCGGGATCGATTTGGGCAGAACGCTCGTGAGAATTGGCCGGCGTTGGGCAGCCCTGGTCAGCGCCCAGTTCCGCGTGGAGCAGGGCCCTTTCTCGCTCGGGGCATGTCGCGGCCACCCGGAAAACGAGCCGCGACGATGGGGCGCGGCCGGCAGCCGCGGCGCCGGGGAGTTTTCCCCGAGCAGAGTGGATGGAGGCGCCGTGGCCGGGCGTCCGCCTCCGCTTTGGCGGGCGGCCGGGGCGCCCCTGGAGGGGGCTGGCCTCTGTGGGGAAACGGACTGGTCTCTCACTCCGCGGCTAGGACGAAGCCGCGAAAGGTGCCGTTGTCGCCGGGACGGTCGGGGGACTCGTGGCGCGGGACTCAGGGTTCCCCATGGGCAGGCCTCCAGGCTCAGGCACCTGGCAACGGAAGGCTGAGCAAGCAGGCCCGGGCCCGGGCCCGGCTTTCGGGGCTGGCCCGGCCCCAGCTGCCGGGGCCAGGGAGGGGACCCCCGGAGGCTGAGGAGCGGGAGGCGTCGGCCTCCCCGCGGCAAGCCTCCCGGAGCTCCTCCTGGCGGTGCCGGAACGCGACGACAAGCTGTCCGGACAGGGCCCCGGGGGGGGCCGCCCTGCGGCCCTGTGGTGCCCGAAGTGTGTTCGCCGGGCGTTTTCCCGGCCAATTCTCACGAGCGTTCTGCCCTGGGCAGAACGCTCGTGAGAATTGGCCGGCGTTGGGCAGCCCTGGTCAGCGCCCAGTTCCGCGTGGAGCAGGGCCCTTTCTCGCTCGGGGCATGTCGCGGCCACCCGGAAAACGAGCCGCGACGATGGGGCGCGGCCGGCAGCCGCGGCGCCGGGGAGTTTTCCCCGAGCAGAGTGGATGGAGGCGCCGTGGCCGGGCGTCCGCCTCCGCCGTGGCGGGCGGCCGGGGCGCCCCTGGAGGGGGCTGGCCTCTGTGGGGAAACGGACTGGTCTCTCACTCCGCGGCTAGGACGAAGCCGCGAAAGGTGCCGTTGTGGCCGGGACGGTCGGGGGACACGTGGCGCGGGACTCAGGGTTCCCCATGGGGTGGCCCCCAGGCTCAGGCCCCTGGCAACGGAAGGCTGAGCAAGCAGGCCCGGGCCCGGGCCCGGCTTTCGGAGCTGGCCCGGCCCCAGCTGCCGGCGCCAGGGAGGGGAACCCCGGAGGCTGAGGAGCGGGAGGCGTCGGCCTCACCGCGGCACGCCTCCCGGAGCTCCTCCTGTCGGTGCCGGAACGCGACGACACGCGATCCCGGACAGGGCCCCGGGGGGGGCCGCCCTGCGGCCCTGTGGTGCCCGAAGTGTGTTCGCCGGGCGTTTTCCGGCCAATTCTCACGAGCGTTCTGCCCTGGGCAGAACGCTCGTGAGAATTGGCCGGCGTTGGGCAGCCCTGGTCAGCGCCCAGTTCCGCGTGGAGCAGGGCCCTTTCTCGCTCGGGGCATGTCGCGGCCACCCGGAAAACGAGCCGCGACGATGGGGCGCGGCCGGCAGCCGCGGCGCCGGGGAGTTTTCCCCGAGCAGAGTGGATGGAGGCGCCGTGGCCGGGCGTCCGCCTCCGCCGTGGCGGGCGGCCGGGGCGCCCCTGGAGGGGGCTGGCCTCTGTGGGGAAACGGACTGGTCTCTCACTCCGCGGCTAGGACGAAGCCGCGAAAGGTGCCGTTGTGGCCGGGACGGTCGGGGGACACGTGGCGCGGGACTCAGGGTTCCCCATGGGGTGGCCCCCAGGCTCAGGCCCCTGGCAACGGAAGGCTGAGCAAGCAGGCCCGGGCCCGGGCCCGGCTTTCGGAGCTGGCCCGGCCCCAGCTGCCGGCGCCAGGGAGGGGAACCCCGGAGGCTGAGGAGCGGGAGGCGTCGGCCTCCCCGCGGCACGCCTCCCGGAGCTCCTCCTGTCGGTGCCGGAACGCGACGACACGCGATCCCGGACAGGGCCCCGGGGGGGGCCGCCCTGCGGCCCTGTGGTGCCCGAAGTGTGTTCGCCGGGCGTTTTCCGGCCAATTCTCACGAGCGTTCTGCCCAAATCGGGATCGATTTGGGCAGAACGCTCGTGAGAATTGGCCGGCGTTGGGCAGCCCTGGTCAGCGCCCAGTTCCGCGTGGAGCAGGGCCCTTTCTCGCTCGGGGCATGTCGCGGCCACCCGGAAAACGAGCCGCGACCATGGGGCGCGGCCGGCAGCCGCGGCGCCGGGGAGTTTTCCCCGAGCAGAGTGGATGGAGGCGCCGTGGCCGGGCGTCCGCCTCCGCCGTGGCGGGCGGCCGGGGCGCCCCTGGAGGGGGCTGGCCTCTGTGGGGAAACGGACTGGTCTCTCACTCCGCGGCTAGGACGAAGCCGCGAAAGGTGCCGTTGTGGCCGGGACGGTCGGGGGACTCGTGGCGCGGGACTCAGGGTTCCCCATGGGGAGGCCCCCAGGCTCAGGCCCCTGGCAACGGAAGGCTGAGCAAGCAGGCACGGGCCCGGGCCCGGCTTTCGCGGGTGGCCCGGCCCCAGCTGCCGGCGCCAGGGAGGGGACCCCCGGAGGCTGAGGAGCGGGAGGCGTCGGCCTCCCCGCGGCACGCCTCCGGGAGCTCCTCCTGGCGGTGCCGGAACGCGACGACACGCGGTCCCGGACAGGGCCCCGGGGGGGGCCGCCCTGCGGCCCTGTGTTGCCCAAGTGTGTTCGCCGGGCGTTTTCCGGCCAATTCTCACGAGCGTTCTGCCCAAATCGGGATCGATTTGGGCAGAACGCTCGTGAGAATTGGCCGGCGTTGGGCAGCCCTGGTCAGCACCCAGTTCCGCGTGGAGCAGGGCCCTTTCTCGCTCGGGGCATGTCGCGGCCACCCGGAAAACGAGCCGCGACGATGGGGCGCGGCCGGCAGCCGCGTCGCCGGGGAGTTTTCCCCGAGCAGAGTGGATGGAGGCGCCGTGGCCGGGCGTCCGCCTCCGCCGTGGCGGGCGGTCGGGGCGCCCCTGGAGGGGGCTGGCCTCTGTGGGGAAACGGACTGGTCTCTCACTCCGCGGCTAGGACGAAGCCGCGAAAGGTGCCGTTTTCGCCGGGACGGTCGGGGGACTCGTGGCGCGGGACTCAGGGTTCCCCATGGGGAGGCCCCCAGGCTCAGGCACCTGGCAACGGAAGGCTGAGCAAGCAGGCCCGGGCCCGGGCCCGGCTTTCGGGCCTGGCCCGGCCCCAGCTGCCGGCGCCAGGGAGGGGACCCCCGGAGGCTGAGGAGCGGGAGGCGTCGGCCTCCCCGCGGCAAGCCTCCCGGAGCTCCTCCTGGCGGTGCCGGAACGCGACGACAAGCGGTCCGGACAGGGCCCCGGGGGGGGCCGCCCTGCGGCCCTGTGGTGCCCGAAGTGTGTTCGCCGGGCGTTTTCCGGCCAATTCTCACGAGCGTTCTGCCCTGGGCAGAACGCTCGTGAGAATTGGCCGGCGTTGGGCAGCCCTGGTCAGCGCCCAGTTCCGCGTGGAGCAGGGCCGTTTCTCGCTCGGGGCATGTCGCGGCCACCCGGAAAACGAGCCGCGACGATGGGGCGCGGCCGGCAGCCGCGGCGCCGGGGAGTTTTCCCCGAGCAGAGTGGATGGAGGCGCCGTGTTCGGGCGTCCGCCTCCGCCGTGGCGGGCGGCCGGGGCGCCCCTGGAGGGGGCTGGCCTCTGTGGGGAAACGGACTGGTCTCTCACTCCGCGGCTAGGACGAAGCCGCGAAAGGTGCCGTTGTGGCCGGGACGGTCGGGGGACACGTGGCGCGGGACTCAGGGTTCCCCATGGGGTGGCCCCCAGGCTCAGGCCCCTGGCAACGGAAGGCTGAGCAAGCAGGCCCGGGCCCGGGCCCGGCTTTCGGAGCTGGCCCGGCCCCAGCTGCCGGCGCCAGGGAGGGGAACCCCGGAGGCTGAGGAGCGGGAGGCGTCGGCCTCCCCGCGGCACGCCTCCCGGAGCTCCTCCTGGTGGTGCCGGAACGCGACGACACGCGATCCCGGACAGGGCCCCGGGGTGGGCCGCCCTGCAGCCCTGTGGTGCCCGAAGTGTGTTCGCCGGGCGTTTTCCGGCCAATTCTCACGAGCGTTCTGCCCAAATCGGGATCGATTTGGGCAGAACGCTCGTGAGAATTGGCCGGCGTTGGGCAGCCCTGGTCAGCGCCCAGTTCCGCGTGGAGCAGGGCCCTTTCTCGCTCGGGGCATGTCGCGGCCACCCGGAAAACGAGCCGCGACCATGGGGCGCGGCCGGCAGCCGCGGCGCCGGGGAGTTTTCCCCGAGCAGAGTGGATGGAGGCGCCGTGGCCGTGCGTCCGCCTCCGCCGTGGCGGGCGGCCGGGGCGCCCCTGGAGGGGGCTGGCCTCTGTGGGGAAACGGACTGGTCTCTCACTCCGCGGCTAGGACGAAGCCGCGAAAGGTGCCGTTGTGGCCGGGACGGTCGGGGGACTCGTGGCGCGGGACTCAGGGTTCCCCATGGGGAGGCCCCCAGGCTCAGGCCCCTGGCAACGGAAGGCTGAGCAAGAAGGGACGGGCCCGGGCCCGGATTTCGGGGCTGGCCCGGCCCCAGCTGCCGGCGCCAGGGAGGGGACGCCCGGAGGCTGAGGAGCGGGAGGCGTCGGCCTCCCCGCGGCACGCCTCCGGGAGCTCCTCCTGGCGGTGCCGGAACGCGACGACACGCGGTCCCGGACAGGGCCCCGGGGGGGGCCGCCCTGCGGCCCTGTGGTGCCCAAGTGTGTTCGCCGGGCGTTTTCCGGCCAATTCTCACGAGCGTTCTGCCCAAATCGGGATCGATTTGGGCAGAACGCTCGTGAGAATTGGCCGGCGTTGGGCAGCCCTGGTCAGCACCCAGTTCCGCGTGGAGCAGGGCCCTTTCTCGCTCGGGGCATGTCGCGGCCACCCGGAAAACGAGCCGCGACGATGGGGCGCGGCCGGCAGCCGCGGCGCCGGGGAGTTTTCCCCGAGCAGAGTGGATGGAGGCGCCGTGGCCGGGCGTCCGCCTCCGCCGTGGCGGGCGGTCGGGGCGCCCCTGGAGGGGGCTGGCCTCTGTGGGGAAACGGACTGGTCTCTCACTCCGCGGCTAGGACGGAGCCGCGAAAGGTGCCGTTGTCGCCGGGACGGTCGGGGGACTCGTGGCGCGGGACTCAGGGTTCCCCATGGGGAGGCGCCCAGGCTCAGGCCCCTGGCAACGGAAGGCTGAGCAAGCAGGCCCGGGCCCGGGCCCGGCTTTCGGGGCTGGCCCGGCCCCAGCTGCCGGGGCCAGGGAGGGGACCCCCGGAGGCTGAGGAGCGGGAGGCGTCGGCCTCCCCGCGGCAAGCCTCCCGGAGCTCCTCCTGGCGGTGTCGGAACGCGACGACAAGCGGTCCGGACAGGGCCCAGGGGGGGGCCGCCCTGCGGCCCTGTGGTGCCCGAAGTGTGTTCGCCGGGCGTTTTCCGGCCAATTCTCACGAGCGTTCTGCCCAAATCGGGATCGATTTGGGCAGAACGCTCGTGAGAATTGGCCGGCGTTGGGCAGCCCTGGTCAGCACCCAGTTCCGCGTGGAGCAGGGCCCTTTCTCGCTCGGGGCATGTCGCGGCCACCTGGAAAACGAGCCGCGACGATGGGGCGCGGCAGGCAGCCACGGCGCCGGGGAGTTTTCCCCGAGCAGAGTGGATGGAGGCGCCGTGGCCGGGCGTCCGCCTCCGCCGTGGCGGGCGGCCGGGGCGCCCCTGGAGGGGGCTGGCCTCTGTGGGGAAACGGACTGGTCTCTCACTCCGCGGCTACGACGAAGCCGCGAAAGGTGCCGTTGTCGCCGGGACGGTCGGGGGACTCGTGGCGCGGGACTCAGGGTTCCCCATGGGGAGGCCCCCAGGCTCAGGCCCCTGGCAACGGAAGGCTGAGCAAGCAGGCCCGGGCCCGGGCCCGGCTTTCGGGGCTGGCCCGGCCCCAGCTGCCGGCGCCAGGGAGGGGACCCCCGGAGGCTGAGGAGCGGGAGGCGGCGGCCTCCCCGCGGCACGCCTCCCGGAGCTCCTCCTGGCGGTGCCGGAACGCGACGACACGCCGTCCCGGACAGGGCCCGGGGGGGGCCGCACTGCGGCCCTGTGGTGCCCGAAGTGTGTTCGCCGGGCGTTTTCCGGCCAATTCTCACGAGCGTTCTGCCCAAATCGGGATCGATTTGGGCAGAACGCTCGTGAGAATTGGCCGGCGTTGGGCAGCCCTGGTCAGCGCCCAGTTCCGCGTGGAGCAGGGCCCTTTCTCGCTCGGGGCATGTCGCGGCCACCCGGAAAACGAGCCGCGACGATGGGGCGCGGCCGGCAGCCGCGGCGCCGGGGAGTTTTCCCCGAGCAGAGTGGATGGAGGCGCCGTGGCCGGGCGTCCGCCTCCGCTTTGGCGGGCGGCCGGGGCGCCCCTGGAGGGGGCTGGCCTCTGTGGGGAAACGGACTGGTCTCTCACTCCGCGGCTAGGACGAAGCCGCGAAAGGTGCCGTTGTCGCCGGGACGGTCGGGGGACTCGTGGCGCGGGACTCAGGGTTCCCCATGGGCAGGCCTCCAGGCTCAGGCACCTGGCAACGGAAGGCTGAGCAAGCAGGCCCGGGCCCGGGCCCGGCTTTCGGGGCTGGCCCGGCCCCAGCTGCCGGGGCCAGGGAGGGGACCCCCGGAGGCTGAGGAGCGGGAGGCGTCGGCCTCCCCGCGGCAAGCCTCCCGGAGCTCCTCCTGGCGGTGCCGGAACGCGACGACAAGCTGTCCGGACAGGGCCCCGGGGGGGGCCGCCCTGCGGCCCTGTGGTGCCCGAAGTGTGTTCGCCGGGCGTTTTCCGGCCAATTCTCACGAGCGTTCTGCCCTGGGCAGAACGCTCGTGAGAATTGGCCGGCGTTGGGCAGCCCTGGTCAGCGCCCAGTTCCGCGTGGAGCAGGGCCCTTTCTCGCTCGGGGCATGTCGCGGCCACCCGGAAAACGAGCCGCGACGATGGGGCGCGGCCGGCAGCCGCGGCGCCGGGGAGTTTTCCCCGAGCAGAGTGGATGGAGGCGCCGTGGCCGGGCGTCCGCCTCCGCCGTGGCGGGCGGCCGGGGCGCCCCTGGAGGGGGCTGGCCTCTGTGGGGAAACGGACTGGTCTCTCACTCCGCGGCTAGGACGAAGCCGCGAAAGGTGCCGTTGTGGCCGGGACGGTCGGGGGACACGTGGCGCGGGACTCAGGGTTCCCCATGGGGTGGCCCCCAGGCTCAGGCCCCTGGCAACGGAAGGCTGAGCAAGCAGGCCCGGGCCCGGGCCCGGCTTTCGGAGCTGGCCCGGCCCCAGCTGCCGGCGCCAGGGAGGGGAACCCCGGAGGCTGAGGAGCGGGAGGCGTCGGCCTCCCCGCGGCACGCCTCCCGGAGCTCCTCCTGTCGGTGCCGGAACGCGACGACACGCGATCCCGGACAGGGCCCCGGGGGGGGCCGCCCTGCGGCCCTGTGGTGCCCGAAGTGTGTTCGCCGGGCGTTTTCCGGCCAATTCTCACGAGCGTTCTGCCCAAATCGGGATCGATTTGGGCAGAACGCTCGTGAGAATTGGCCGGCGTTGGGCAGCCCTGGTCAGCGCCCAGTTCCGCGTGGAGCAGGGCCCTTTCTCGCTCGGGGCATGTCGCGGCCACCCGGAAAACGAGCCGCGACGATGGGGCGCGGCCGGCAGCCGCGGCGCCGGGGAGTTTTCCCCGAGCAGAGTGGATGGAGGCGCCGTGGCCGGGCGTCCGCCTCCGCCGTGGCGGGCGGCCGGGGCGCCCCTGGAGGGGGCTGGCCTCTGTGGGGAAACGGACTGGTCTCTCACTCCGCGGCTAGGACGAAGCCGCGAAAGGTGCCGTTGTGGCCGGGACGGTCGGGGGACACGTGGCGCGGGACTCAGGGTTCCCCATGGGGTGGCCCCCAGGCTCAGGCCCCTGGCAACGGAAGGCTGAGCAAGCAGGCCCGGGCCCGGGCCCGGCTTTCGGAGCTGGCCCGGCCCCAGCTGCCGGCGCCAGGGAGGGGAACCCCGGAGGCTGAGGAGCGGGAGGCGTCGGCCTCCCCGCGGCACGCCTCCCGGAGCTCCTCCTGTCGGTGCCGGAACGCGACGACACGCGATCCCGGACAGGGCCCCGGGGGGGGCCGCCCTGCGGCCCTGTGGTGCCCGAAGTGTGTTCGCCGGGCGTTTTCCGGCCAATTCTCACGAGCGTTCTGCCCAAATCGGGATCGATTTGGGCAGAACGCTCGTGAGAATTGGCCGGCGTTGGGCAGCCCTGGTCAGCGCCCAGTTCCGCGTGGAGCAGGGCCCTTTCTCGCTCGGGGCATGTCGCGGCCACCCGGAAAACGAGCCGCGACCATGGGGCGCGGCCGGCAGCCGCGGCGCCGGGGAGTTTTCCCCGAGCAGAGTGGATGGAGGCGCCGTGGCCGGGCGTCCGCCTCCGCCGTGGCGGGCGGCCGGGGCGCCCCTGGAGGGGGCTGGCCTCTGTGGGGAAACGGACTGGTCTCTCACTCCGCGGCTAGGACGAAGCCGCGAAATGTGCCGTTGTGGCCGGGACGGTCGGGGGACTCGTGGCGCGGGACTCAGGGTTCCCCATGGGGAGGCCCCCAGGCTCAGGCCCCTGGCAACGGAAGGCTGAGCAAGCAGGCACGGGCCCGGGCCCGGCTTTCGGGGCTGGCCCGGCCCCAGCTGCCGGCGCCAGGGAGGGGACCCCCGGAGGCTGAGGAGCGGGAGGCGTCGGCCTCCCCGCGGCACGCCTCCGGGAGCTCCTCCTGGCGGTGCCGGAACGCGACGACACGCGGTCCCGGACAGGGCCCCGGGGGGGGCCGCCCTGCGGCCCTGTGGTGCCCAAGTGTGTTCGCCGGGCGTTTTCCGGCCAATTCTCACGAGCGTTCTGCCCAAATCGGGATCGATTTGGGCAGAACGCTCGTGAGAATTGGCCGGCGTTGGGCAGCCCTGGTCAGCACCCAGTTCCGCGTGGAGCAGGGCCCTTTCTCGCTCGGGGCATGTCGCGGCCACCCGGAAAACGAGCCGCGACGATGGGGCGCGGCCGGCAGCCGCGGCGCCGGGGAGTTTTCCCCGAGCAGAGTGGATGGAGGCGCCGTGGCCGGGCGTCCGCCTCCGCCGTGGCGGGCGGTCGGGGCGCCCCTGGAGGGGGCTGGACTCTGTGGGGAAACGGACTGGTCTCTCACTCCGCGGCTAGGACGAAGCCGCGAAAGGTGCCGTTTTCGCCGGGACGGTCGGGGGACTCGTGGCGCGGGACTCAGGGTTCCCCATGGGGAGGCCCCCAGGCTCAGGCACCTGGCAACGGAAGGCTGAGCAAGCAGGCCCGGGCCCGGGCCCGGCTTTCGGGCCTGGCCCGGCCCCAGCTGCCGGCGCCAGGGAGGGGACCCCCGGAGGCTGAGGAGCGGGAGGCGTCGGCCTCCCCGCGGCAAGCCTCCCGGAGCTCCTCCTGGCGGTGCCGGAACGCGACGACAAGCGGTCCGGACAGGGCCCCGGGGGGGGCCGCCCTGCGGCCCTGTGGTGCCCGAAGTGTGTTCGCCGGGCGTTTTCCGGCCAATTCTCACGAGCGTTCTGCCCTGGGCAGAACGCTCGTGAGAATTGGCCGGCGTTGGCCAGCCCTGGTCAGCGCCCAGTTCCGCGTGGAGCAGGGCCGTTTCTCGCTCGGGGCATGTCGCGGCCACCCGGAAAACGAGCCGCGACGATGGGGCGCGGCCGGCAGCCGCGGCGCCGGGGAGTTTTCCCCGAGCAGAGTGGATGGAGACGCCGTGTTCGGGCGTCCGCCTCCGCCGTGGCGGGCGGCCGGGGCGCCCCTGGAGGGGGCTGGCCTCTGTGGGGAAACGGACTGGTCTCTCACTCCGCGGCTAGGACGAAGCCGCGAAAGGTGCCGTTGTGGCCGGGACGGTCGGGGGACACGTGGCGCGGGACTCAGGGTTCCCCATGGGGTGGCCCCCAGGCTCAGGCCCCTGGCAACGGAAGGCTGAGCAAGCAGGCCCGGGCCCGGGCCCGGCTTTCGGAGCTGGCCCGGCCCCAGCTGCCGGCGCCAGGGAGGGGAACCCCGGAGGCTGAGGAGCGGGAGGCGTCGGCCTCCCCGCGGCACGCCTCCCGGAGCTCCTCCTGGCGGTGCCGGAACGCGACGACACGCGATCCCGGACAGGGCCCCGGGGGGGGCCGCCCTGCGGCCCTGTGGTGCCCGAAGTGTGTTCGCCGGGCGTTTTCCGGCCAATTCTCACGAGCGTTCTGCCCAAATCGGGATCGATTTGGGCAGAACGCTCGTGAGAATTGGCCGGCGTTGGGCAGCCCTGGTCAGCGCCCAGTTCCGCGTGGAGCAGGGCCCTTTCTCGCTCGGGGCATGTCGCGGCCACCCGGAAAACGAGCCGCGACCATGGGGCGCGGCCGGCAGCCGCGGCGCCGGGGAGTTTTCCCCGAGCAGAGTGGATGGAGGCGCCGTGGCCGTGCGTCCGCCTCCGCCGTGGCGGGCGGCGGGGGCGCCCCTGGAGGGGGCTGGCCTCTGTGGGGAAACGGACTGGTCTCTCACTCCGCGGCTAGGACGAAGCCGCGAAAGGTGCCGTTGTGGCCGGGACGGTCGGGGGACTCGTGGCGCGGGACTCAGGGTTCCCCATGGGGAGGCCCCCAGGCTCAGGCCCCTGGCAACGGAAGGCTGATCAAGAAGGGAAGGGCCCGGGCCCGGATTTCGGGGCTGGCCCGGCCCCAGCTGCCGGCGCCAGGGAGGGGACCCCCGGAGGCTGAGGAGCGGGAGGCGTCGGCCTCCCCGCGGCACGCCTCCGGGAGCTCGTCCTGGCGGTGCCGGAACGCGACGACACGCGGTCCCGGACAGGGCCCCGGGGGGGGCCGCCCTGCGGCCCTGTGGTGCCCAAGTGTGTTCGCCGGGCGTTTTCCGGCCAATTCTCACGAGCGTTCTGCCCAAATCGGGATCGATTTGGGCAGAACGCTCGTGAGAATTGGCCGGCGTTGGGCAGCCCTGGTCAGCACCCAGTTCCGCGTGGAGCAGGGCCCTTTCTCGCTCGGGGCATGTCGCGGCCACCCGGAAAACGAGCCGCGACGATGGGGCGCGGCCGGCAGCCGCGGCGCCGGGGAGTTTTCCCCCGAGCAGAGTGGATGGAGGCGCCGTGGCCGGGCGTCCGCCTCCGCCGTGGCGGGCGGTCGGGGCGCCCCTGGAGGGGGCTGGCCTCTGTGGGGAAACGGACTGGTCTCTCACTCCGCGGCTAGGACGGAGCCGCGAAAGGTGCCGTTGTCGCCGGGACGGTCGGGGGACTCGTGGCGCGGGACTCAGGGTTCCCCATGGGGAGGCGCCCAGGCTCAGGCCCCTGGCAACGGAAGGCTGAGCAAGCAGGCCCGGGCCCGGGCCCGGCTTTCGGGGCTGGCCCGGCCCCAGCTGCCGGGGCCAGGGAGGGGACCCCCGGAGGCTGAGGAGCGGGAGGCGTCGGCCTCCCCGCGGCAAGCCTCCCGGAGCTCCTCCTGGCGGTGTCGGAACGCGACGACAAGCGGTCCGGACAGGGCCCCGGGGGGGGGCCGCCCTGCGGCCCTGTGGTGCCCGAAGTGTGTTCGCCGGGCGTTTTCCGGCCAATTCTCACGAGCGTTCTGCCCAAATCGGGATCGATTTGGGCAGAACGCTCGTGAGAATTGGCCGGCGTTGGGCAGCCCTGGTCAGCACCCAGTTCCGCGTGGAGCAGGGCCCTTTCTCGCTCGGGGCATGTCGCGGCCACCTGGAAAACGAGCCGCGACGATGGGGCGCGGCAGGCAGCCGCGGCGCCGGGGAGTTTTCCCCGAGCAGAGTGGATGGAGGCGCCGTGGCCGGGCGTCCGCCTCCGCCGTGGCGGGCGGCCGGGGCGCCCCTGGAGGGGGCTGGCCTCTGTGGGGAAACGGACTGGTCTCTCACTCCGCGGCTACGACGAAGCCGCGAAAGGTGCCGTTGTCGCCGGGACGGTCGGGGGACTCGTGGCGCGGGACTCAGGGTTCCCCATGGGGAGGCCCCCAGGCTCAGGCCCCTGGCAACGGAAGGCTGAGCAAGCAGGCCCGGGCCCGGGCCCGGCTTTCGGGGCTGGCCCGGCCCCAGCTGCCGGCGCCAGGGAGGGGACCCCCGGAGGCTGAGGAGCGGGAGGCGGCGGCCTCCCCGCGGCACGCCTCCCGGAGCTCCTCCTGGCGGTGCCGGAACGCGACGACACGCCGTCCCGGACAGGGCCCGGGGGGGGCCGCACTGCTGCCCTGTGGTGCCCGAAGTGTGTTCGCCGGGCGTTTTCCCGGCCAATTCTCACGAGCGTTCTGCCCAAATCGGGATCGATTTGGGCAGAACGCTCGTGAGAATTGGCCGGCGTTGGGCAGCCCTGGTCAGCGCCCAGTTCCGCGTGGAGCAGGGCCCTTTCTCGCTCGGGGCATGTCGCGGCCACCCGGAAAACGAGCCGCGACGATGGGGCGCGGCCGGCAGCCGCGGCGCCGGGGAGTTTTCCCCGAGCAGAGTGGATGGAGGCGCCGTGGCCGGGCGTCCGCCTCCGCTTTGGCGGGCGGCCGGGGCGCCCCTGGAGGGGGCTGGCCTCTGTGGGGAAACGGACTGGTCTCTCACTCCGCGGCTAGGACGAAGCCGCGAAAGGTGCCGTTGTCGCCGGGACGGTCGGGGGACTCGTGGCGCGGGACTCAGGGTTCCCCATGGGCAGGCCTCCAGGCTCAGGCACCTGGCAACGGAAGGCTGAGCAAGCAGGCCCGGGCCCGGGCCCGGCTTTCGGGGCTGGCCCGGCCCCAGCTGCCGGGGCCAGGGAGGGGACCCCCGGAGGCTGAGGAGCGGGAGGCGTCGGCCTCCCCGCGGCAAGCCTCCCGGAGCTCCTCCTGGCGGTGCCGGAACGCGACGACAAGCTGTCCGGACAGGGCCCCGGGGGGGGCCGCCCTGCGGCCCTGTGGTGCCCGAAGTGTGTTCGCCGGGCGTTTTCCGGCCAATTCTCACGAGCGTTCTGCCCTGGGCAGAACGCTCGTGAGAATTGGCCGGCGTTGGGCAGCCCTGGTCAGCGCCCAGTTCCGCGTGGAGCAGGGCCCTTTCTCGCTCGGGGCATGTCGCGGCCACCCGGAAAACGAGCCGCGACCATGGGGCGCGGCCGGCAGCCGCGGCGCCGGGGAGTTTTCCCCGAGCAGAGTGGATGGAGGCGCCGTGGCCGGGCGTCCGCCTCCGCCGTGGCGGGCGGCCGGGGCGCCCCTGGAGGGGGCTGGCCTCTGTGGGGAAACGGACTGGTCTCTCACTCCGCGGCTAGGACGAAGCCGCGAAAGGTGCCGTTGTGGCCGGGACGGTCGGGGGACACGTGGCGCGGGACTCAGGGTTCCCCATGGGGTGGCCCCCAGGCTCAGGCCCCTGGCAACGGAAGGCTGAGCAAGCAGGCCCGGGCCCGGGCCCGGCTTTCGGAGCTGGCCCGGCCCCAGCTGCCGGCGCCAGGGAGGGGAACCCCGGAGGCTGAGGAGCGGGAGGCGTCGGCCTCCCCGCGGCACGCCTCCCGGAGCTCCTCCTGTCGGTGCCGGAACGCGACGACACGCGATCCCGGACAGGGCCCCGGGGGGGGCCGCCCTGCGGCCCTGTGGTGCCCGAAGTGTGTTCGCCGGGCGTTTTCCGGCCAATTCTCACGAGCGTTCTGCCCAAATCGGGATCGATTTGGGCAGAACGCTCGTGAGAATTGGCCGGCGTTGGGCAGCCCTGGTCAGCGCCCAGTTCCGCGTGGAGCAGGGCCCTTTCTCGCTCGGGGCATGTCGCGGCCACCCGGAAAACGAGCCGCGACCATGGGGCGCGGCCGGCAGCCGCGGCGCCGGGGAGTTTTCCCCGAGCAGAGTGGATGGAGGCGCCGTGGCCGGGCGTCCGCCTCCGCCGTGGCGGGCGGCCGGGGCGCCCCTGGAGGGGGCTGGCCTCTGTGGGGAAACGGACTGGTCTCTCACTCCGCGGCTAGGACGAAGCCGCGAAAGGTGCCGTTGTGGCCGGGACGGTCGGGGGACTCGTGGCGCGGGACTCAGGGTTCCCCATGGGGAGGCCCCCAGGCTCAGGCCCCTGGCAACGGAAGGCTGAGCAAGCAGGCACGGGCCCGGGCCCGGCTTTCGGGGCTGGCCCGGCCCCAGCTGCCGGCGCCAGGGAGGGGACCCCCGGAGGCTGAGGAGCGGGAGGCGTCGGCCTCCCCGCGGCACGCCTCCGGGAGCTCCTCCTGGCGGTGCCGGAACGCGACGACACGCGGTCCCGGACAGGGCCCCGGGGGGGGCCGCCCTGCGGCCCTGTGGTGCCCAAGTGTGTTCGCCGGGCGTTTTCCGGCCAATTCTCACGAGCGTTCTGCCCAAATCGGGATCGATTTGGGCAGAACGCTCGTGAGAATTGGCCGGCGTTGGGCAGCCCTGGTCAGCACCCAGTTCCGCGTGGAGCAGGGCCCTTTCTCGCTCGGGGCATGTCGCGGCCACCCGGAAAACGAGCCGCGACGATGGGGCGCGGCCGGCAGCCGCGGCGCCGGGGAGTTTTCCCCGAGCAGAGTGGATGGAGGCGCCGTGGCCGGGCGTCCGCCTCCGCCGTGGCGGGCGGTCGGGGCGCCCCTGGAGGGGGCTGGCCTCTGTGGGGAAACGGACTGGTCTCTCACTCCGCGGCTAGGACGGAGCCGCGAAAGGTGCCGTTGTCGCCGGGACGGTCGGGGGACTCGTGGCGCGGGACTCAGGGTTCCCCATGGGGAGGCGCCCAGGCTCAGGCCCCTGGCAACGGAAGGCTGAGCAAGCAGGCCCGGGCCCGGGCCCGGCTTTCGGGGCTGGCCCGGCCCCAGCTGCCGGGGCCAGGGAGGGGACCCCCGGAGGCTGAGGAGCGGGAGGCGTCGGCCTCCCCGCGGCAAGCCTCCCGGAGCTCCTCCTGGCGGTGCCGGAACGCGACGACAAGCGGTCCGGACAGGGCCCCGGGGGGGGCCGCCCTGCGGCCCTGTGGTGCCCGAAGTGTGTTCGCCGGGCGTTTTCCGGCCAATTCTCACGAGCGTTCTGCCCAAATCGGGATCGATTTGGGCAGAACGCTCGTGAGAATTGGCCGGCGTTGGGCAGCCCTGGTCAGCGCCCAGTTCCGCGTGGAGCAGGGCCCTTTCTCGCTCGGGGCATGTCGCGGCCACCTGGAAAACGAGCCGCGACGATGGGGCGCGGCAGGCAGCCGCGGCGCCGGGGAGTTTTCCCCGAGCAGAGTGGATGGAGGCGCCGTGGCCGGGCGTCCGCCTCCGCCGTGGCGGGCGGCCGGGGCGCCCCTGGAGGGGGCTGGCCTCTGTGGGGAAACGGACTGGTCTCTCACTCCGCGGCTACGACGAAGCCGCGAAAGGTGCCGTTGTCGCCGGGACGGTCGGGGGACTCGTGGCGCGGGACTCAGGGTTCCCCATGGGGAGGCCCCCAGGCTCAGGCCCCTGGCAACGGAAGGCTGAGCAAGCAGGCCCGGGCCCGGGCCCGGCTTTCGGGGCTGGCCCGGCCCCAGCTGCCGGCGCCAGGGAGGGGACCCCCGGAGGCTGAGGAGCGGGAGGCGGCGGCCTCCCCGCGGCACGCCTCCCGGAGCTCCTCCTGGCGGTGCCGGAACGCGACGACACGCCGTCCCGGGCAGGGCCCGGGGGGGGCCGCACTGCGGCCCTGTGGTGCCCGAAGTGTGTTCGCCGGGCGTTTTCCGGCCAATTCTCACGAGCGTTCTGCCCAAATCGGGATCGATTTGGGCAGAACGCTCGTGAGAATTGGCCGGCGTTGGGCAGCCCTGGTCAGCGCCCAGTTCCGCGTGGAGCAGGGACCTTTCTCGCTCGGGGCATGTCGCGGCCACCCGGAAAACGAGCCGCGACGATGGGGCGTGGCCGGCAGCCGCGGCGCCGGGGAGTTTTCCCCGAGCAGAGTGGATGGAGGCGCCGTGGCCGGGCGTCCGCCTCCGCTTTGGCGGGCGGCCGGGGCGCCCTGGAGGGGGCTGGCCTCTGTGGGGAAACGGACTGGTCTCTCACTCCGCGGCTAGGACGAAGCCGCGAAAGGTGCCGTTGTCGCCGGGACGGTCGGGGGACTCGTGGCGCGGGACTCAGGGTTCCCCATGGGGAGGCCCCCAGGCTCAGGCACCTGGCAACGGAAGGCTGAGCAAGCAGGCCCGGGCCCGGGCCCGGCTTTCGGGGCTGGCCCGGCCCCAGCTGCCGGGGCCAGGGAGGGGACCCCCGGAGGCTGAGGAGCGGGAGGCGTCGGCCTCCCCGCGGCAAGCCTCCCGGAGCTCCTCCTGGCGGTGCCGGAACGCGACGACAAGCGGTCCGGACAGGGCCCCGGGGGGGGCCGCCCTGCGGCCCTGTGGTGCCCGAAGTGTGTTCGCCGGGCGTTTTCCGGCCAATTCTCACGAGCGTTCTGCCCTGGGCTGAACGCTCGTGAGAATTGGCCGGCGTTGGGCAGCCCTGGTCAGCGCCCAGTTCCGCGTGGAGCAGGGCCCTTTCTCGCTCGGGGCATGTCGCGGCCACAAACGAGCCGCGACGATGGGGCGCGGCCGGCAGCCGCGGCGCCGGGGAGTTTTCCCCGAGCAGAGTGGATGGAGGCGCCGTGGCCGGGCGTCCGCCTCCGCCGTGGCGGGCGGCCGGGGCGCCCCTGGAGGGGGCTGGCCTCTGTGGGGAAACGGACTGGTCTCTCACTCCGCGGCTAGGACGAAGCCGCGAAAGGTGCCGTTGTGGACGGGACGGTCGGGGGACACGTGGCGCGGGACTCAGGGTTCCCCATGGGGTGGCCCCCAGGCTCAGGCCCCTGGCAACGGAAGGCTGAGCAAGCAGGCCCGGGCCCGGGCCCGGCTTTCGGAGCTGGCCCGGCCCCAGCTGCCGGCGCCAGGGAGGGGAACCCCGGAGGCTGAGGAGCGGGAGGCGTCGGCCTCCCCGCGGCACGCCTCCCGGAGCTCCTCCTGTCGGTGCCGGAACGCGACGACACGCGATCCCGGACATGGCCCCGGGGGGGGCCGCCCTAAGGCCCTGTGGTGCCCGAAGTGTGTTCGCCGGGCGTTTTCCGGCCAATTCTCACGAGCGTTCTGCCCAAATCGGGATCGATTTGGGCAGAACGCTCGTGAGAATTGGCCGGCGTTGGGCAGCCCTGGTCAGCGCCCAGTTCCACGTGGAGCAGGGCCCTTTCTCGCTCGGGGCATGTCGCGGCCACCCGGAAAACGAGTCGCGACCATGGGGCGCGGCCGGCAGCCGCGGCGCCGGGGAGTTTTCCCCGAGCAGATTGGATGGAGGCGCCGTGGCCGGGCGTCCGCCTCCGCCGTGGCGGGCGGCCGGGGCGCCCCTGGAGGGGGCTGGCTTCTGTGGGGAAACGGACTGGTCTCTCACTCCGCTGCTAGGACGAAGCCGCGAAAGGTGCCGTTGTGGCCGGGACGGTCGGGGGACTCGTGGCGCGGGACTCAGGGTTCCCCATGGGGAGGCCCCCAGGCTCAGGCCCCTGGCAACGGAAGGCTGAGCAAGCAGGCCCGGGCCCGGGCCCGGCTTTCGGGGCTGGCCCGGCCCCAGCTGCCGGCGCCAGGGAGGGGACCCCCGGAGGCTGAGGAGCGGGAGGCGTCGGCCTCCCCGCGGCACGCCTCCGGGAGCTCCTCCTGGCGGTGCCGGAACGCGACGACACGCGGTCCCGGACAGGGCCCCGGGGGGGGCCGCCCTGCGGCCCTGTGGTGCCCAAGTGTGTTCGCCGGGCGTTTTCCGGCCAATTCTCACGAGCGTTCTGCCCAAATCGGGATCGATTTGGGCAGAACGCTCGTGAGAATTGGCCGGCGTTGGGCAGCCCTGGTCAGCACCCAGTTCCGCGTGGAGCAGGGCCCTTTCTCGCTCGGGGCATGTCGCGGCCACCCGGAAAACGAGCCGCGACGATGGGGCGCGGCCGGCAGCCGCGGCGCCGGGGAGTTTTCCCCGAGCAGAGTGGATGGAGGCGCCGTGGCCGGGCGTCCGCCTCCGCCGTGGCGGGCGGTCGGGGCGCCCCTGGAGGGGGCTGGCCTCTGTGGGGAAACGGACTGGTCTCTCACTCCGCGGCTAGGACGGAGCCGCGAAAGGTGCCGTTGTCGCCGGGACGGTCGGGGGACTCGTGGCGCGGGACTCAGGGTTCCCCATGGGGAGGCGCCCAGGCTCAGGCCCCTGGCAACGGAAGGCTGAGCAAGCAGGCCCGGGCCCGGGCCCGGCTTTCGGGGCTGGCCCGGCCCCAGCTGCCGGGGCCAGGGAGGGGACCCCCGGAGGCTGAGGAGCGGGAGGCGTCGGCCTCCCCGCGGCAAGCCTCCCGGAGCTCCTCCTGGCGGTGCCGGAACGCGACGACAAGCGGTCCGGACAGGGCCCCGGGGGGGGCCGCCCTGCGGCCCTGTGGTGCCCGAAGTGTGTTCGCCGGGCGTTTTCCGGCCAATTCTCACGAGCGTTCTGCCCTGGGCAGAACGCTCGTGAGAATTGGCCGGCGTTGGGCAGCCCTGGTCAGCGCCCAGTTCCGCGTGGAGCAGGGCCCTTTCTCGCTCGGGGCATGTCGCGGCCACCCGGAAAACGAGCCCCGACGATGGGGCGCGGCCGGCAGCCGCGGCGCCGGGGAGTTTTCCCCGAGCAGAGTGGATGGAGGCGCCGTGGCCGGGCGTCCGCCTCCGCCGTGGCGGGCGGCCGGGGCGCCCCTGGAGGGGGCTGGCCTCTGTGGGGAAACGGACTGGTCTCTCACTCCGCGGCTAGGACGAAGCCGCGAAAGGTGCCGTTGTCGCCGGGACGGTCGGGGGACTCGTGGCGCGGGACTCAGGGTTCCCCATGGGGAGGCCCCCAGGCTCAGGCCCCTGGCAACGGAAGGCTGAGCAAGCAGGCCCGGGCCCGGGCCCGGCTTTCGGGGCTGGCCCGGCCCCAGCTGCCGGCGCCAGGGAGGGGACCCCCGGAGGCTGAGGAGCGGGAGGCGTCGGCCTCCCCGCGGCACGCCTCCCGGAGCTCCTCCTGGCGGTGCCGGAACGCGACAACACGCCCTCCCGGACAGGGCCCTGGGGGGGCCGCACTGCGGCCCTGTGGTGCCCGAAGTGTGTTCGCCGGGCGTTTTCCGGCCAATTCTCACGAGCGTTCTGCCCAAATCGGGATCGATTTGGGCAGAACGCTCGTGAGAATTGGCCGGCGTTGGGCAGCCCTGGTCAGCGCACAGTTCCGCGTGGAGCAGGGCCCTTTCTCGCTCGGGGCATGTCGCGGCCACCTGGAAAACGAGCCGCGACGATGGGGCGCGGCAGGCAGCCGCGGCGCCGGGGAGTTTTCCCCGAGCAGAGTGGATGGAGGCGCCGTGGCCGGGCGTCCGCCTCCGCCGTGGCGGGCGGCCGGGGCGCCCCTGGAGGGGGCTGGCCTCTGTGGGGAAACGGACTGGTCTCTCACTCCGCGGCTAGGACGAAGCCGCGAAAGGTGCCGTTGTCGCCGGGACGGTCGGGGGACTCGTGGCGCGGGACTCAGGGTTCCCCATGGGGAGGCCCCCAGGCTCAGGCCCCTGGCAACGGAAGGCTGAGAAGCAGGCCCGGGCCCGGGCCCGGCTTTCGGGGCTGGCCCGGCCCCAGCTGCCGGCGCCAGGGAGGGGACCCCCGGAGGCTGAGGAGCGGGAGGCGGCGGCCTCCCCGCGGCACGCCTCCCGGAGCTCCTCCTGGCGGTGCCGGAACGCGACGACACGCCGTCCCGGACAGGGCCCGGGGGGGGCCGCACTGCGGCCCTGTGGTGCCCGAAGTGTGTTCGCCGGGCGTTTTCCGGCCAATTCTCACGAGCGTTCTGCCCAAATCGGGATCGATTTGGGCAGAACGCTCGTGAGAATTGGCCGTCGTTGGGCAGCCCTGGTCAGCGCCCAGTTCCGCGTGGAGCAGGGCCCTTTCTCGCTCGGGGCATGTCGCGGCCACCCGGAAAACGAGCCGCGACGATGGGGCGTGGCCGGCAGCCGCGGCGCCGGGGAGTTTTCCCCGAGCAGAGTGGATGGAGGCGCCGTGGCCGGGCGTCCGCCTCTGCCGTGGCGGGCGGCCGGGGCGCCCCTGGAGGGGGCTGGCCTCTGTGGGGAAACGGACTGGTCTCTCACTCCGCGGCTAGGACGAAGCCGCGAAAGGTGCCGTTGTCGCCGGGACGGTCGGGGGACTCGTGGCGCGGGACTCAGCGTTCCCCATGGGGAGGCCCCCAGGCTCAGGCACCTGGCAACGGAAGGCTGAGCAAGCAGGCCCGGGCCCGGGCCCGGCTCTCGGGGCTGGCCCGGTCCCAGCTGCCGGGGCCAGGGAGGGGACCCCCGGAGGCTGAGGAGCGGGAGGCGTCGGCCTCCCCGCGGCAAGCCTCCCGGAGCTCCTCCTGGCGGTGCCGGAACGCGACGACAAGCGGTCCGGACAGGGCCCCGGGGGGGGCCGCCCTGCGGCCCTGTGGTGCCCGAAGTGTGTTCGCCGGGCGTTTTCCGGCCAATTCTCACGAGCGTTCTGCACTGGGCAAAACGCTCGTGAGAATTGGCCGGCGTTGGGCAGCCCTGGTCAGCGCCCAGTTCCGCGTGGAGCAGGGCCCTTTCTCGCTCGGGGCATGTCGCGGCCACCCGGAAAACGAGCCGCGACGATGGGGCGCGGCCGGCAGCCACGGCGCCGGGGAGTTTTCCCCGAGCAGAGTGGATGGAGGCGCCGTGGCCGGGTGTCCGCCTCCGCCGTGGCGGGCGGCCGGGGCGCCCCTGGAGGGGGCTGGCCTCTGTGGGGAAACGGACTGGTCTCTCACTCCGCGGCTAGGACGAAGCCGCGAAAGGTGCCGTTGTGGCCGGGACGGTCGGGGGACACGTGGCGCGGGACTCAGGGTTCCCCATGGGGTGGCCCCCAGGCTCAGGCCCCTGGCAACGGAAGGCTGAGCAAGCAGGCCCGGGCCCGGGCCCGGCTTTCGGAGCTGGCCCGGCCCCAGCTGCCGGCGCCAGGGAGGGGAACCCCGGAGGCTGAGGAGCGGGAGGCGTCGGCCTCCCCGCGGCATGCCTCCCGGAGCTCCTCCTGTCGGTGCCGGAACGCGACGACACGCGATCCCGGACAGGGCCCCGGGGGGGGCCGCCCTGCGACCCTGTGGTGCCCGAAGTGTGTTCGCCGGGCGTTTTCCGGCCAATTCTCCCGAGCGTTCTGCCCAAATCGGGATCGATTTGGGCAGAACGCTCGGGAGAATTGGCCGGCGTTGGGCAGCCCTGGTCAGCGCCCAGTTCCGCGTGGAGCAGGGCCCTTTCTCGCTCGGGGCATGTCGCGGCCACCCGGAAAACGAGCCGCGACCATGGGGCGCGGCCGGCAGCCGCGGCGCCGGGGAGTTTTCCCCGAGCAGAGTGGATGGAGGCGCCGTGGCCGGGCGTCCGCCTCCGCCGTGGCGGGCGGCCGGGGCGCCCCTCGAGGGGGCTGGCCTCTGTGGGGAAACGGACTGGTCTCTCACTCCGCGGCTAGGACGAAGCCGCGAAAGGTGCCGTTGTCGCCGGGACGGTCGGGGGACTCGTGGCGCGGGACTCAGGGTTCCCCATGGGGAGGCCCCCAGGCTCAGGCCCCTGGCAACGGAAGGCTGAGAAGCAGGCCCGGGCCCGGGCCCGGCTTTCGGGGCTGGCCCGGCCCCAGCTGCCGGCGCCAGGGAGGGGACCCCCGGAGGCTGAGGAGCGGGAGGCGGCGGCCTCCCCGCGGCACGCCTCCCGGAGCTCCTCCTGGCGGTGCCGGAACGCGACGACACGCCGTCCCGGACAGGGCCCGGGGGGGGCCGCACTGCGGCCCTGTGGTGCCCGAAGTGTGTTCGCCGGGCGTTTTCCGGCCAATTCTCACGAGCGTTCTGCCCAAATCGGGATCGATTTGGGCAGAACGCTCGTGAGAATTGGCCGGCGTTGGGCAGCCCTGGTCAGCGCCCAGTTCCGCGTGGAGCAGGGCCCTTTCTCGCTCGGGGCATGGCGCGGCCACCCGGAAAACGAGCCGCGACGATGGGGCGTGGCCGGCAGCCGCGGCGCCGGGGAGTTTTCCCCGAGCAGAGTGGATGGAGGCGCCGTGGCCGGGCGTCCGCCTCCGCCGTGGCGGGCGGCCGGGGCGCCCCTGGAGGGGGCTGGCCTCTGTGGGGAAACGGACTGGTCTCTCACTCCGCGGCTAGGACGAAGCCGCGAAAGGTGCCGTTGTCGCCGGGACGGTCGGGGGACTCGTGGCGCGGGACTCAGGGTTCCCCATGGGGAGGCCCCCAGGCTCAGGCACCTGGCAACGGAAGGCTGAGCAAGCAGGCCCGGGCCCGGGCCCGGCTCTCGGGGCTGGCCCGGTCCCAGCTGCCGGGGCCAGGGAGGGGACCCCCGGAGGCTGAGGAGCGGGAGGCGTCGGCCTCCCCGCGGCAAGCCTCCCGGAGCTCCTCCTGGCGGTGCCGGAACGCGACGACAAGCGGTCCGGACAGGGCCCCGGGGGGGGCCGCCCTGCGGCCCTGTGGTGCCCGAAGTGTGTTCGCCGGGCGTTTTCCGGCCAATTCTCACGAGCGTTCTGCACTGGGCAAAACGCTCGTGAGAATTGGCCGGCGTTGGGCAGCCCTGGTCAGCGCCCAGTTCCGCGTGGATCAGGGCCCTTTCTCGCTCGGGGCATGTCGCGGCCACCCGGAAAACGAGCCGCGACGATGGGGCGCGGCCGGCAGCCACGGCGCCGGGGAGTTTTCCCCGAGCAGAGTGGATGGAGGCGCCGTGGCCGGGCGTCCGCCTCCGCCGTGGCGGGCGGCCGGGGCGCCCCTGGAGGGGGCTGGCCTCTGTGGGGAAACGGACTGGTCTCTCACTCCGCGGCTAGGACGAAGCCGCGAAAGGTGCCGTTGTGGCCGGGACGGTCGGGGGACACGTGGCGCGGGACTCAGGGTTCCCCATGGGGTGGCCCCCAGGCTCAGGCCCCTGGCAACGGAAGGCTGAGCAAGCAGGCCCGGGCCCGGGCCCGGCTTTCGGAGCTGGCCCGGCCCCAGCTGCCGGCGCCAGGGAGGGGAACCCCGGAGGCTGAGGAGCGGGAGGCGTCGGCCTCCCCGCGGCATGCCTCCCGGAGCTCCTCCTGTCGGTGCCGGAACGCGACGACACGCGATCCCGGACAGGGCCCCGGGGGGGGCCGCCCTGCGGCCCTGTGGTGCCCGAAGTGTGTTCGCCGGGCGTTTTCCGGCCAATTCTCCCGAGCGTTCTGCCCAAATCGGGATCGATTTGGGCAGAACGCTCGGGAGAATTGGCCGGCGTTGGGCAGCCCTGGTCAGCGCCCAGTTCCGCGTGGAGCAGGGCCCTTTCTCGCTCGGGGCATGTCGCGGCCACCCGGAAAACGAGCCGCGACCATGGGGCGCGGCCGGCAGCCGCGGCGCCGGGGAGTTTTCCCCGAGCAGAGTGGATGGAGGCGCCGTGGCCGGGCGTCCGCCTCCGCCGTGGCGGGCGGCCGGGGCGCCCCTGGAGGGGGCTGGCCTCTGTGGGGAAACGGACTGGTCTCTCACTCCGCGGCTAGGACGAAGCCGCGAAAGGTGCCGTTGTGTCCGGGACGGTCGGGGGACTCGTGGCGCGGGACTCACGGTTCCCCATGGGGAGGCCCCCAGGCTCAGGCCCCTGGCAACGGAAGGCTGAGCAAGCAGGCCCGGGCCCGGGCCCGGCTTTCGGGGCTGGCCCGGCCCCAGCTGCCGGGGCCAGGGAGGGGACCCCCGGAGGCTGAGGAGCGGGAGGCGTCGGCCTCCCCGCGGCAAGGCTCCCGGAGCTCCTCCTGGCGGTGCCGGAACGCGACGACAAGCGGCCCGGACAGGGCCCCGGGGGGGGCCGCCCTGCGGCCCTGTGGTGCCCGAAGTGTGTTCGCCGGGCGTTTTCCGGCCAATTCTCACGAGCGTTCTGCCCAAATCGGGATCGATTTGGGCAGAACGCTCGTGAGAATTGGCCGGCGTTGGGCAGCCCTGGTCAGCGCCCAGTTCCGCGTGGAGCAGGGCCCTTTCTCGCTCGGGGCATGTCGCGGCCACCCGGAAAACGAGCCACGACGATGGGGCGAGGCCGGCAGCCGCGGCGCCGGGGAGTTTTCCCCGAGCAGAGTGGATGGAGGCGCCGTGGCCGGGCGTCCGCCTCCGCCGTGGCTGGCGGCCGGGGCGCCCCTGGAGGGGGCTGGCCTCTGTGGGGAAACGGACTGGTCTCTCACTCCGCGGCTAGGACGAAGCCGCGAAAGGTGCCGTTGTCGCCGGGACGGTCGGGGGACTCGTGGCGCGGGACTCAGGGTTCCCCATGGGGAGGTCCCCAGGCTCAGGCCCCTGGCAACGGAAGGCTGAGCAAGCAGGCCCGGGGCCGGGCCCGGCATTCGTGGCTGGCCCGGCCCCAGCTGCCGGCGCCAGGGAGGGGACCCCCGGAGGCTGAGGAGCGGGAGGCGTCGGCCTCCCTACGGCACGCCTCCCGGAGCTCCTCCTGGCGGTGCCGGAACGCGACGACACGCCGTCCCGGACAGGGCCCGTGGGGGGCCGCACTGCGGCCCTGTGGTGCCCGAAGTGTGTTCGCCGGGCGTTTTCCGGCCAATTCTCACGAGCGTTCTGCCCAAATCGGGATCGATTTGGGCAGAACGCTCGTGAGAATTGGCCGGCGTTGGGCAGCCCTGGTCAGCGCCCAGTTCCGCGTGGAGCAGGGCCCTTTCTCGCTCGGGGCATGTCGCGGCCACCCGGAAAACGAGCCGCGACGATGGGGCGCGGGCGGCAGCCGCGGCGCCGGGGAGTTTTCCCCGAGCAGAGTGGATGGAGGCTCCGTGGCCGGGCGTCCGCCTCCGCCGTGGCGGGCGGCCGGGGCGCCCCTGGTGGGGGCTGGCCTCTGTGGGGAAACGGACTGGTCTCTCACTCCGCGGCTAGGACGAAGCCGCGAAAGGTGCCGTTGTCGCCGGGACGGTCGGGGGACACGTGGCGCGGGACTCAGGGTTCCCCATGGGGTGGCCCCCAGGCTCAGGCCCCTGGCAACGGAAGGCTGAGCAAGCAGGCCCGGGCCCGGGCCCGGCTTTCGGAGCTGGCCCGGCCCCAGCTGCCGGCGCCAGGGAGGGGAACCCCGGAGGCTGAGGAGCGGGAGGCGTCGGCCTCCCCGCGGCACGCCTCCCGGAGCTCCTCCTGTCGGTGCCGGAACGCGACGACACGCGATCCCGGACAGGGCCCCGGGGGGGGCCACCCTGCGGCCCTGTGGTGCCCGAAGTGTGTTCGCCGGGCGTTTTCCGGCCAATTCTCACGAGCGTTCTGCCCAAATCGGGATCGATTTGGGCAGAACGCTCGTGAGAATTGGCCGGCGTAGGGCAGCCCTGGTCAGCGCCCAGTTCCGCGTGGAGCAGGGCCCTTTCTCGCTCGGGGCATGTCGCGGCCACCCGGAAAACGAGCCGCGACGATGGGGCGCGGCCGGCAGCCGCGGCGCCGGGGAGTTTTCCCCGAGCAGAGTGGATGGAGGCGCCGTGGCCGAGCGTCCGCCTCCGCCGTGGCGGGCGGCCGGGGCGCCCCTGGAGGGGGCTGGCCTCTGTGGGGAAACGGACTGGTCTCTCACTCCGTGGCTAGGACGGTGCCGCGAAAGGTGCCGTTGTCGCCGGGACGGTCGGGGGACTCGTGGCGCGGGACTCAGGGTTCCCCATGGGGAGGCGCCCAGGCTCAGGCCCCTGGCAACGGAAGGCTGAGCAAGCAGGCCCGGGCCCGGGCCCGGCTTTCGGGGCTGGCCCGGCCCCAGCTGCCGGGGCCAGGGAGGGGACCCCCGGAGGCTGAGGAGCGGGAGGCGTCGGCCTCCCCGCGGCAAGCCTCCCGGAGCTCCTCCTGGCGGTGCCGGAACGCGACGACAAGCGGTCCGGACAGGGCCCCGGGGGGGGCCGCCCTGAGGCCCTGTGGTGCCCGAAGTGTGTTCGCCGGGCGTTTTCCGGCCAATTCTCACGAGCGTTCTGCCCAAATCGGGATCGATTTGGGCAGAACGCTCGTGAGAATTGGCCGGCGTTGGGCAGCCCTGGTCAGCGCCCAGTTCCGCGTGGAACAGGGCCCTTTCTCGCTCGGGGCATGTCGCGGCCACCCGGAAAACGAGCCACGACGATGGGGCGCGGCCGGCAGCCGCGGCGCCGGGGAGTTTTCCCCGAGCAGAGTGGATGGAGGCGCCGTGGCCGGGCGTCCGCCTCCGCCGTGGCGGGCGGCCGGGGCGCCCCTGGAGGGGGCTGGCCTCTGTGGGGAAACGTACTGGTCTCTCATTCCGCGGCTAGGACGAAGCCGCGAAAGGTGCCGTTGTCGCCGGGACGGTGGGGGGACTCGTGGCGCGGGACTCAGGGTTCCCCATGGGGAGGCCCCCAGGCTCAGGCCCCTGGCAACGGAAGGCTGAGCAAGCAGGCCCGGGCCCGGGCCCGGCTTTCGGGGCTGGCCCGGCCCCAGCTGCCGGGGCCAGGGAGGGGACCCCCGGAGGCTGATGAGCGGGAGGCGTCGGCCTCCCCGCGGCAAGCCTCCCGGAGCTCCTCCTGGCGGTGCCGGAACGCGACGACCAGCGGTCCGGACAGGGCCCTGGGGGGGGCCGCCCTGCGGCCCTGTGGTGCCCGAAGTGTGTTCGCCGGGCGTTTTCCGGCCAATTCTCACGAGCGTTCTGCCCTGGGCAGAACGCTCGTGAGAATTGGCCGGCGTTGGGCAGCCCTGGTCAGCGCCCAGTTCCGCGTGGAGCAGGGCCCTTTCTCGCTCGGGGCATGTCGCGGCCACCCGGAAAACGAGCCGCGACGATGGGGCGCGGCCGGCAGCCGCGGCGCCGGGGAGTTTTCCCCGAGCAGAGTGGATGGAGGCGCCGTGGCCGGGCGTCCGCCTCCGCCGTGGCGGGCGGCCGGGGCGCCCCTGGAGGGGGCTGGCCTCTGAGGGGAAACGGACTGGTCTCTCACTCCGCGGCTAGGACGAAGCCGCGAAAGGTGCCGTTGTGGCCGGGACGGTCGGGGGACTCGTGGCGCGGGACTCAGGGTTCCCCATGGGGAGGCCCCCAGGCTCAGGCCCCTGCAACGGAAGGCTGAGCAAGCAGGCCTGGGCCCGGGCCCGGCTTTCGGGGCTGGCCCGGCCCCAGCGGCCGGCGCCAGGGAGGGGACCACCGGATGCTGAGGAGCGGGAGGCGTCGGCCTCCCCGCGGCACGCCTCCCGGAGCTCCTCCTGGCGGTGCCGGAACGCGACGACACGCGGTCCCGGCCAGGGCCCCGGGGGGGGGCCGCCCTGCGGCCCTGTGGTGCCCGAAGTGTGTTCGCCGGGCGTTTTCCGGCCAATTCTCACGAGCGTTCTGCCCAAATCGGGATCGATTTGGGCAGAAACTCGTGAGAATTGGCCGGCGTTGGGCAGCCCTGGTCAGCGCCCAGTTCCGCGTGGAGCAGGGCCCTTTCTCGCTCGGGGCATGTCGCGGCCACCCGGAAAACGAGCCACGACGATGGGGCGTGGCCGGCAGCCGCGGCGCCGGGGAGTTTTCCCCGAGCAGAGTGGATGGAGGCGCTGTGGCCGGGCGTCCGCCTCCGCCGTGGCGGGCGGCCGGGGCGCCCCTGGAGGGGGCTGGCCTCTGTGGGGAAACGGACTGGTCTCTCACTCCGCGGCTAGGACGAAGCCGCGAAAGGTGCCGTTGTCGCCGGGACGGTCGGGGGACTCGTGGCGCGGGACTCAGGGTTCCCCATGGGGTGGCCCCCAGGCTCAGGCCCCTGGCAACGGAAGGCTGAGCAAGCAGGCCCGGGCCCGGGCCCGGCTTTCGGAGCTGGCCCGGCCCCAGCTACCGGCAACAGGGAGTGGAACCCCGGAGGCTGAGGAGTGGGAGGCGTCGGCCTCCCCACGGCACGCCTCACGGAGCTCCTCCTGGCGGTGCCGGAACGCGACGACACGCGGTCCCGGACAGGGCCCCGGGGGGGGCCGCCCTGCGGCCCTGTGGTGCCCGAAGTGTGTTCGCCGGGCGTTTTCCGGCCAATTCTCACGAGCGTTCTGCCCAAATCGGGATCGATTTGGGCAGAAACTCGTGAGAATAGGCCGGCGTTGGGCAGCCCTGGTCAGCGCCCAATTCCGCGTGGAGCAGGGCCCTTTCTCGCTCGGGGCATGTCGCGGCCACCCGGAAAACGAGCCACGACGATGGGGCGCGGCCGGCAGCCGCGGCGCCGGGGAGTTTTCCCCGAGCAGAGTGGATGGAGGCGCCGTGGCCGGGCGTCCGCCTCCGCCGTGGCGGGCGGCCGGGGCGCCCCTGGAGGGGGCTGGCCTCTGTGGGGAAACGGACTGGTCTCTCACTCCGCGGCTAGGACGAAGCCGCGAAAGGTGCCGTTGTCGCCGGGACGGTCGGGGGACTCGTGGCGCGGGACTCAGGGTTCCCCATGGGGTGGCCCCCAGGCTCAGGCCCCTGGCAACGGAAGGCTGAGCAAGCAGGCCCGGGCCCGGCCCGGCGTTCGGAGCTGGCCCGGCCCCAGCTGCCGGCGCCAGGGAGGGGAACCCCGGAGGCTGAGGAGCGGGAGGCGTCGGCCTCCCCGCGGCAAGCCTCCCGGAGCTCCTCCTGGCGGTGCCGGAACGCGACGACACGCGGTCCCGGACAGGGCCCCGGGGGGGGCCGCCCTGCGGCCCTGTGGTGCCCGAAGTGTGTTCGCCGGGCGTTTTCTGGCCAATTCTCACGAGCGTTCTGCCCAATTCGGGATCGATTTGGGCAGAACGCTCGTGAGAATTGGCCGGCGTTGGGCAGCCCTGGTCAGCGCCCAGTTCCGCGTGGAGCAGGGCCGTTTCTCGCTCGGGGCATGTCGCGGCCACCCGGAAAACGAGCCGCGACGATGGGGCGCGGCCGGCAGCCGCGGCGCCGGGGAGTTTTCCCCGAGCAGAGTGGATGGAGGCGCCGTGTTCGGGCGTCCGCCTCCGCCGTGGCGGGCGGCCGGGGCGCCCCTGGAGGGGGCTGGCCTCTGTGGGGAAACGGACTGGTCTCTCACTCCGCGGCTAGGACGAAGCCGCGAAAGGTGCCGTTGTGGCCGGGACGGTCGGGGGACACGTGGCGCGGGACTCAGGGTTCCCCATGGGGTGGCCCCCAGGCTCAGGCCCCTGGCAACGGAAGGCTGAGCAAGCAGGCCCGGGCCCGGGCCCGGCTTTCGGAGCTGGCCCGGCCCCAGCTGCCGGCGCCAGGGAGGGGAACCCCGGAGGCTGAGGAGCGGGAGGCGTCGGCCTCCCCGCGGCACGCCTCCCGGAGCTCCTCCTGGCGGTGCCGGAACGCGACGACACGCGATCCCGGACAGGGCCCCGGGGGGGGCCGCCCTGCGGCCCTGTGGTGCCCGAAGTGTGTTCGCCGGGCGTTTTCCGGCCAATTCTCACGAGCGTTCTGCCCAAATCGGGATCGATTTGGGCAGAACGCTCGTGAGAATTGGCCGGCGTTGGGCAGCCCTGGTCAGCGCCCAGTTCCGCGTGGAGCAGAGCCCTTTCTCGCTCGGGGCATGTCGCGGCCACCCGGAAAACGAGCCGCGACCATGGGGCGCGGCCGGCAGCCGCGGCGCCGGGGAGTTTTCCCCGAGCAGAGTGGATGGAGGCGCCGTGGCCGGGCGTCCGCCTCCGCCATGGCGGGCGGCCGGGGCGCCCCTGGAGGGGGCTGGCCTCTGTGGGGAAACGGACTGGTCTCTCACTCCGCGTCTAGGACGAAGCCGCGAAAGGTGCCGTTGTGGCCGGGACGGTCGGGGGACTCGTGGCGCGGGACTCAGGGTTCCCCATGGGGAGGCCCCCAGGCTCAGGCCCCTGCAACGGAAGGCTGAGCAAGCAGGCCCGTGCCCGGGCCCGGCTTTCGGGGCTGGCCCGGCCCCAGCTGCCGGCGCCAGGGAGGGGACCCCCGGAGGCTGAGGAGCGGGAGGCGTCGGCCTCCCCGCGGCACGCCTCCCGGAGCTCCTCCTGGCGGTGCCGGAACGTGACGACACGCGGTCCCGGACAGGGCCCCGGGGGGGGCCGCCCTGCGGCCCTGTGGTGCCCGAAGTGTGTTCGCCGGGCGTTTTCCGGCCAATTCTCACGAGCGTTCTGCCCTGGGCAGAACGCTCGTGAGAATTGGCCGGCGTTGGGCAGCCCTGGTCAGCGCCCAGTTCCGCGTGGAGCAGGGCCCTTTCTCGCTCGGGGCATGTCGCGGCCACCCGGAAAACGAGCCGCGACGATGGGGCGCGGCCGGCAGCCGCGGCGCCGGGGAGTTTTCCCCGAGCAGAGTGGATGGAGGCGCCGTGGCCGGGCGTCCGCCTCCGCCGTGGCGGGCGGCCGGGGCGCCCCTGGAGGGGGCTGGCCTCTGTGGGGAAACGGACTGGTCTCTCACTCCGCGGCTAGGACGAAGCCGCGAAAGGTGCCGTTGTGGCCGGGACGGTCGGGGGACTCGTGGCGCGGGACTCAGGGTTCCCCATGGGGAGGCCCCCAGGCTCAGGCCCCTGCAACGGAAGGCTGAGCAAGCAGGCCCGGGCCCGGGCCCGGCTTTCGGGGCTGGCCCGGCCCCAGCTGCCGGCGCCAGGGAGGGGACCCCCGGAGGCTGAGGAGCGGGAGGCGTCGGCCTCCCCGCGGCACGCCTCCCGGAGCTCCTCCTGGCGATGCCGGAACGTGACGACACGCGGTCCCGGACAGGGCCCCGGGGGGGGCCGCCCTGCGGCCCTGTGGTGCCCGAAGTGTGTTCGCCGGGCGTTTTCCGGCCAATTCTCACGAGCGTTCTGCCCAAATCGGGATCGATTTGGGCAGAACGCTCGTGAGAATTGGCCGGCGTTGGGCAGCCCTGGTCAGCGCCCAGTTCCGCGTGGAGCAGGGCCCTTTCTCGCTCGGGGCATGTCGCGGCCACCCGGAAAACGAGCCGCGACCATGGGGCGCGGCTGGCAGCCGCGGCGCCGGGGAGTTTTCCCCGAGCAGAGTGGATGGAGGCGCCGTGGCCGGGCGTCCGCCTCCGCCGTGGCGGGCGGCCGGGGCGCCCCTGGAGGGGGCTGGCCTCTGTGGGGAAACGGACTGGTCTCTCACTCCGCGGCTAGGACGAAGCCGCGAAAGGTGCCATTGTCGCCGGGACGGTCGGGGGACTCGTGGCGCGGGACTCAGGGTTCCCCATGTGGAGGCCGCCAGGCTCAGGCCCCTGGCAACGGAAGGCTGAGCAAGCAGGCCCGGGCCCGGGCCCGGCTTTCGGGGCTGGCCCGGCCCCAGCTGCCGGGGCCAGGGAGGGGACCCCCGGAGGCTGAGGAGCGGGAGGCGTCGGCCTCCCCGCGGCAAGCCTCCCGGAGCTCCTCCTGGCGGTGCCGGAACGCGACGACAAGCGGTCCGGACAGGGCCCCGGGGGGGGCCGCCCTGCGGCCCTGTGGTGCCCGAAGTGTGTTCGCCGGGCGTTTTCCGGCCAATTCTCACGAGCGTTCTGCCCTGGGCAGAACGCTCGTGAGAATTGGCCGGCGTTGGGCAGCCCTGGTCAGCGCCCAGTTCCGCGTGGAGCAGGGCCCTTTCTCGCTCGGGGCATGTCGCGGCCACCCGGAAAACGAGCCGCGACCATGGGGCGCGGCCGGCAGCCGCGGCGCCGGGGAGTTTTCCCCGAGCAGAGTGGATGGAGGCGCCGTGGCCGGGCGTCCGCCTCCGCCATGGCGGGCGGCCGGGGCGCCCCTGGAGGGGGCTGGCCTCTGTGGGGAAACGGACTGGTCTCTCACTGCGCGTCTAGGACGAAGCCGCGAAAGGTGCCGTTGTGGCCGGGACGGTCGGGGGACTCGTGGCGCGGGACTCAGGGTTCCCCATGGGGAGGCCCCCAGGCTCAGGCCCCTGCAACGGAAGGCTGAGCAAGCAGGCCCGTGCCCGGGCCCGGCTTTCGGGGCTGGCCCGGCCCCAGCTGCCGGCGCCAGGGAGGGGACCCCCGGAGGCTGAGGAGCGGGAGGCGTCGGCCTCCCCGCGGCACGCCTCCCGGAGCTCCTCCTGGCGGTGCCGGAACGTGACGACACGCGGTCCCGGACAGGGCCCCGGGGGGGGCCGCCCTGCGGCCCTGTGGTGCCCGAAGTGTGTTCGCCGGGCGTTTTCCGGCCAATTCTCACGAGCGTTCTGCCCTGGGCAGAACGCTCGTGAGAATTGGCCGGCGTTGGGCAGCCCTGGTCAGCGCCCAGTTCCGCGTGGAGCAGGGCCCTTTCTCGCTCGGGGCATGTCGCGGCCACCCGGAAAACGAGCCGCGACGATGGGGCGCGGCCGGCAGCCGCGGCGCCGGGGAGTTTTCCCCGAGCAGAGTGGATGGAGGCGCCGTGGCCGGGCGTCCGCCTCCGCCGTGGCGGGCGGCCGGGGCGCCCCTGGAGGGGGCTGGCCTCTGTGGGGAAACGGACTGGTCTCTCACTCCGCGGCTAGGACGAAGCCGCGAAAGGTGCCGTTGTGGCCGGGACGGTCGGGGGACTCGTGGCGCGGGACTCAGGGTTCCCCATGGGGAGGCCCCCAGGCTCAGGCCCCTGCAACGGAAGGCTGAGCAAGCAGGCCCGGGCCCGGGCCCGGCTTTCGGGGCTGGCCCGGCCCCAGCTGCCGGCGCCAGGGAGGGGACCCCCGGAGGCTGAGGAGCGGGAGGCGTCGGCCTCCCCGCGGCACGCCTCCCGGAGCTCCTCCTGGCGATGCCGGAACGTGACGACACGCGGTCCCGGACAGGGCCCCGGGGGGGGCCGCCCTGCGGCCCTGTGGTGCCCGAAGTGTGTTCGCCGGGCGTTGTCCGGCCAATTCTCACGAGCGTTCTGCCCAAATCGGGATCGATTTGGGCAGAACGCTCGTGAGAATTGGCCGGCGTTGGGCAGCCCTGGTCAGCGCCCAGTTCCGCGTGGAGCAGGGCCCTTTCTCGCTCGGGGCATGTCGCGGCCACCCGGAAAACGAGCCGCGACGATGGGGCGCGGCCGGCAGCCGCGGCGCCGGGGAGTTTTCCCCGAGCAGAGTGGATGGAGGCGCCGTGGCCGGGCGTCCGCCTCCGCCGTGGCGGGCGGCCGGGGCGCCCCTGGAGGGGGCTGGCCTCTGTGGGGAAACGGACTGGTCTCTCACTCCGCGGCTAGGACGAAGCCGCGAAAGGTGCCGTTGTGGCCGGGACGGTCGGGGGACACGTGGCGCGGGACTCAGGGTTCCCCATGGGGTGGCCCCCAGGCTCAGGCCCCTGGCAACGGAAGGCTGAGCAAGCAGGCCCGGGCCCGGGCCCGGCTTTCGGGGCTGGCCCGGCCCCAGCTGCCGGCGCCAGGGAGGGGAACCCCGGAGGCTGAGGAGCGGGAGGCGTCGGCCTCCCCGCGGCACGCCTCCCGGAGCTCCTCCTGTTGGTGCCGGAACGCGACGACACGCGATCCCGGACAGGGCCCCGGGGGGGGCCGCCCTGCGGCCCTGTGGTGCCCGAAGTGTGTTCGCCGGGCGTTTTCCGGCCAATTCTCACGAGCGTTCTGCCCAAATCGGGATCGATTTGGGCAGAACGCTCGTGAGAATTGGCCGGCGTTGGGCAGCCCTGGTCAGCGCCCCGTTCCGCGTGGAGCAGGGCCCTTTCTCGCTCGGGGCATGTCGCGGCCACCCGGAAAACGAGCCGCGACCATGGGGCGCGGCCGGCAGCCGCGGCGCCGGGGAGTTTTCCCCGAGCAGAGTGGATGGAGGCGCCGTGGCCGGGCGTCCGCCTCCGCCGTGGCGGGCGGTCGGGGCGCCCCTGGAGGGGGCTGGCCTCTGTGGGGAAACGGACTGGTCTCTCACTCCGCGGCTAGGACGGAGCTGCGAAAGGTGCCGTTGTCGCCGGGACGGTCGGGGGACTCGTGGCGCGGGACTCAGGGTTCCCCATGGGGAGGCGCCCAGGCTCAGGCCCCTGGCAACGGAAGGCTGAGCAAGCAGGCCCGGGCCCGGGCCCGGCTTTCGGGGCTGGCCCGGCCCCAGCTGCCGGGGC